>NC_080055.1:1931895-1952276 GCF_026212465.1 Amaranthus tricolor
TGAACAGAGGAAAAATAAGTGTACAATAGAGCAATAACGACGGTGACATTTTAGATTACGAGAGATCATGTGTGATTCAACTTCCTTACGTATACAATGGAGCGACACGAGTATACATTCCAAGTCTCTTATGAAAAAAAAGTCGGTTGTCTTGTTTTAACAAGCAGCTTCATAGTACACTCTTCCGCTCTTTTATTGTCCACTTTAAAATTTTCAATTTTATAAGAGAAAAATTTGTATTTGACTTTTGAAGTATATATTCAATACAAAATATATTGATGTGGGATCTGTTAGATTCGTATTGATGCAAAGAATTTTAATATATAATTTTTACAATTTCTTATTATACGTAATATGAGATATCAAGGATTAAATTTTCCTTAAAAATACGTGAAAAAATAAAGTGGAAAAACAAAAAAAATAAAAGAGTACTAGTTTTCTTGGCAATCCTGGATTTAAGAAAAGAGCTAGCTAATTCTGAGGGATCCGTAGAAATCAATGAAACAGTGAAATACGAAAAACAAAAGCTTAAATAATTTTCAATGTTTGTGTGAAATTGGAATTTTGGTGCACCAACCATGTATCTGCTTTAGGTGACAACAACACTAAAGTTGTGTATAATAAAATGCTCCATCCTTATTTCATGTGCAACATCTTCTATCTTTTCACCTCACATGTTCATGCGACAAATTGCACGTAGATGCCATATATCATATAGTAGCCCATGCAACTTTTTTACAACATATTTGTACAATGTATGTTTTGGGTTCTCATGTTACAATCGTAAAAGGGCTTAAGATCAAGAACAGATTAAAGCATTCATAATCTGTTCATAGTCTAAAATGAAACATGCGATAAATTTAAGATGCTAAAGCCAACAGAATGATGAAAGGTTGTCTACTGATACATCAAGCTGATTCTTCCGAGTGGAAATTACTAATAAATAGTAGTAGACATTTGGGGAAAAATTTGTAATATTAAAGTCGTATAGTATGAAGAAAGATGAAACTCATTTGGAACTCTTAGTTTTTCGTTTAGCACAAGACCGTACTTTTAGTTGTGTATAATTGAGAATGCTATTAATTTAAATAAAAATTAGACACAAGGGTTTTTATATTTCAAATGAGCATGCCATGGGAAATTCAATTGCTTAAATTTAAATTATATCAAAGCATAAAAAAGACAAGTTAGCACAATTTCTTGCCAACAACTACATGGGGTAATAATAATAATAATCATATATATATATATATATATATATATATATATATATATATATATATATATATATATATATATATATATATATATATATATATATATATATATATATATATACACACACACACATACACACATATATATATATATATATTCACACACACACACACACACACACACACACACACACACACACACACATATATATATATATATATATATATATATATATATATATATGTATATATATATATATATATATATATATATATATGTATATATATATATATATATATATATATATATATATATATATATTTATGTATATATATATATATATATATATATATATATATATATATATATATATATATATATATATATATATTTATGTATATATATATGTATATATATATATATATATATATATATATATATATATATATATATATATATATATATATATATATACATATATATATATATATATATATATATATATATATATATATATATATATATATATATATATTATTTGGATAATGTGTAAACAATTAAAGTTGTGAAATTTTAAAATATGTTTACATGAAAAGTTTAAAAGATGTACATATTTAGATGGTAATTTTGTAAATAATTTGACATTTTCTAAAAGATATATATATGTTTAAAAAGTGTATATATTCAAATGACATTTTTGTAAATATTAAGAAATACATTTTATAAAATAATATGCACACCTTATGACATAATATATATTTCAGTTTGCTTTCTCAATTTTTATCATCTCAGTTATTTTCACATAACACATAAAACAATTTAGTGTTATTATTATAGAAGGTATGCTCATGTTGAAGCGTGAAGTGTTGGTATAAACAAAGAGATCGGCAAGAAAAAGGTAAAGCAGACTCTTTTAAACTGTGTCATAGTGTTGTGGGTACATGCGTCAATATCAATGGAGAAGTGTTATTATGCAACAATTTTGGTGTAGTGTGTTATGCGTTGTGGTTGTGTTTACGTTCCTTATACATCGATCAATTCATCCAACAATATATTTCAAAAATGAAGGTTAAAAATATTTTGCAGTTAAACATGTTCATGGTAATGGTAAAACTCCATGCACACTACAATGTAATTTGCTTTTATTAGATATATTTAACGATATTTAATTTAAATATTATTATTTTAAATTTCTAATAATATATATACAGGATTTAGTGACATTTATTAGACCCTTTTACAGTATAATAAAAAATCACATTAAAATTTTTTACGACATAGGATCTAGTGACATTTCTTATAAATGTCACTATAGACTATAATAATAATTACATATGCCACTAAAGACCAAATAAAGTGTCGTTAAATCACTTTATAATATAACTTAAAATAAAAACCAATAATTATTTGGAAAATTATTGTGATTAATCCAACTTATTTTCAATTACCAACTGATAATCTCACCTTTTGAAAATTTTTTAATAATCCAACCTTTGCTTTCAGTTTGTAGCCAATGGACTCTTCAAAAAAATGACCTGTTATATTAGGTTACCTCTTATCTTCTTCATTCTTTATAATAATCCAATCTATTTTTCATTACCTGCCAATAACCCCAACTTTAAAATATTTTTTAATAATCCAATCTTTGCTTTCAATGAACTTTTCAAGAAGCTAAATGAAATTGCTATTATACCCCAAGCTTATAAAGTTGATCATTGCATAAATAGTAATCATCTTTACATACATATCCCATCAACTAGGGATGTTAAAAAATTTCAACCAGCTTGACCCAACCTGTCGACCGCTGACCCACATCCTAAATGCCAGGTCAATTTTATAAAAAAAAAATATATAATTTGGGTCGGGTACTCGACCCGCCTTATCAGGTTCGGTCATGGTCCACAAAATACATTGAGTCAGGTACCCACCGGCCATTATAATATTATCTTTATCAAGTTGAAATTTACACGTTAAAATTTTATAAATCATTATAATTATTAAAAACTAATAATTTTCGTACGTTTTTCATTTTTCTTCAAAGTATACTAACCCTTCAAATTAGTGGCAAAGAAAAAATGAGTATTTAAAAAATTGTGGATTTTTTGATAATAATTGAAGAAAAAATATGTTAAAGTTTTTTAGACAGACTTAACATTTATGGATGAAATATGTTGGATTATTATAAACTAATGACAAAGAGAAATTGAGTATTTAGTTTCTTAAAGGGTCCATTGGCAACAAAATGAAAATAAATATTGGATTATTAAAAAAAATTCAAAAGGTGGAATTATTAGCAGGTAATGAAAAATATGTTGGATTATTCTAAAGGATCCATTGGCAGAAAACTAGAAGCAAAGGTTGGATTATTAAAAAAATTTCAAAAGATGAGATTATTGACAGGTAATGAAACATAGTTTAGATTATTCACAATAATTTTTTCAAATTATTACACTAAAAATATAATTAAGTGGCATATTTTTAATGTCACTATATTCAATACCTTGAAAAGTTAAATATATTGTAGTGGCATGAGAGTCATGTGTGAATTCAAAATAAGAACTATTGGTTGGTTAGTGAGTTAGTTGAAATAGTCATGGGGTGAAATCCCTGCTTTTATGTTAATTACTTGATTAATTTAAAATTTTAAAAAATATTATTGTTCAATTTTTATATATTACTCTCAACAGAGAAGGTTTTAGTAAATAACAATTATTTATAAGGTTAATAAATAACCTTTATGTGGTGTGATTTAATAGGGTGAGAGTTTTATTTTTTTTATTTATCTTGTTTGTTTATTTTTATTTTGTTATTATTTATTTTATTTTTTTATAGTGATTTACAAATTATGGTGATTGATTAGAAATTTTTGAGTCTCCGAATTCGTAAAATCAACTTGAGAAAAGGCTTAGAGAAAAAGTAAAAAGGATAGAGAATAAGCCAAATTAGGTTGTAATAATTAGTGTTTATATACTTAATCAAATATTAATTAATGATCACTAAACACAAAGAAATGGAATTCCATACTGGCATTTACTTATTTCACGGGGGAAGACTTCAATTATCGATGTGATAACTTAGAATTTAAACTACTACTTATGTTTAGTTTCTTCATCAAAATTTGCTAACCCTAATTATTAATTTAGTATCCATATTCTTATAGTATTTCTTTTCCCAAGAGGGATAACATGAGAAAGTACAGTTCAACTATGAGTTGTATTTTTATCTTCTTGTTATTGTGTAAACAACCATGTGGACTAGATTGTGACTTCCCATTCAATTCTTTGTGCTTTCATTGGTTTAAGAGGTAGACTTGATAACTCACATACATACCTACAAAATTTAATTTTATCAAATAAACTCAATTGAAAATTTAATTAAGTTGCTGATAACACGACAATCATTTAAACTAGAAATTTGAATGACGATGGATGAGATTAAATATCACTTTGTATTATGTTTGTTTGTGATATCTGTCAAATGATTAACTGAAAAAAAAGAAATTTTTTATGACTAAGGCCCAAAATAACTTATATACTCTATCTATTTTTTGGAATTTTTTTCTACAAATTTTTATTGAATTATATGTGTTGTAAAATCCATATTAGTAGAAAACAAGTATTATGGTTAGAAGATTGTACTCAAGGTGTGTTTGGTCCTCTTAATTTTAATATTTTTTTATGTTCATGGTTTCAAACATATTACTAACTTCATTTTAATATTATAATATTGTTTATAATATTTACATGTTTCTATTAACTTTATTTAAATATTTTTAACGTTTTTATCTTTATATTTTTTTGATTAATTTTATTATAATAATTATTTATACTTATAGTGACAATATTTTTCTATTAATTTTATTATTAAATAAAAAAATATAATATATTCACCGCTTTATCTTTTTTTTTTGAAAGATTTTTTTGAAAGAAAATTATCTTATTATTGTCATTTAAAGAAATTAATTTTTAGATCTATTTCAATATTATATAGGAGAATATGATTTTGTAACGTAAAAGCTATTAGAGTATATAATATATCCTAAGGCCTCAACCATTAACTTAAGTTTTTAGTTAATATATGCAGTCACAAACCATTAAGTATGAATGAAAAAAAAATCCACTCTAATTGAAATTATGTTGAAGAATAGAGTCCGTAATATTTATTTAAGAAGTGTGTGTTAGAGAATGTGATCAAGTAGAGTGTAGAGTGAGAAATGCGAACATGAGAATGAATATTTAAGGAAAGATGCACAATATTGTAGATTAAATTCATTTTAGACATACACTTACTATATTACTTTTTATTTTTGACCATTTTCTTAATCAATTTCCCAGATTTATTTATTTTCAATAACAGATATCACCCTAGCAAATATTCATGTAATATCCGGATTATTATTTTACCTTCTTTCAGGATGCAGATGTTAAATTAGGCTGGACTTATTGTGAATGCCAGCATATTAACGGGGGACACAAGTGCACACACTTCATAAGCCAATGAGATATATACCATTCTAAAACCATATGGCTATGGGAAGAAGGTCTCTAATAGCTTATAAAGCGTGCACACCATTTTCAATTTATCGATGTGGGATAACTCATCCCAACACCCCCCTCACATGCGAACCCCCGTCAAGTTCGCATGTGGGAGTAATCAATTAGGGTAGGAACGCCATTCTTTTCGAACCTACCATTTTTTTTAAATTGTTGATCGAACCATCGGCTCTGATACCATGTTAAATTAGGCTGGACTTATTGTGAATGCCAGCATATTAACGGGGGACACAAGTGCACACACTTCATAAGCCAAGGAGATATATACCATCCCAAAACCATATGGCTATGGGAAGAAGGTCTCTAATAGCTTATAAAGCGTGCACACCATTTTCAATTTATCGATACCATATGGCTATGGGAAGAAGGTCTCTAATAGCTTATAAAGTTTGTGTTAGAGTATATAACATATCCTGGGGCTTCAACCAAAAGCTTAAGCTTATGGTTGAAGCCCCAGAATATGTTATATACTCTAACACGCCAACTCAACCAAAAGCTTAAGCTTATGGTTGAAGCCCCAGGATATGTTATATACTCTAACAGCGTGCACACCATTTTCAATTTATCGATGTGGGATAACTCATCCCAACAGCAGATCTATGAAGATGACATTTATGCTCATAATACAATATTTTACTTAAAGACAGTGTGCTTTAGTGCTTTACCCTTCTATTACAAAGCATGGCAAGATGATAAGAATACACAAAAAAAAAATTCAAAGTAAAAAAGGAGCTTTAAACTGCCTCCCCTTTTTTCAGCTTTGGAAAATTTTATCATGATGAAAAGCTAATTTATTGCTTTGGTTATTTTTTAAAAGATGCTGCTAACCTAAAGAACCCTTTTGTTAATAATCTTGAGTATTCTTTAATTAGTAGCTAATAGCTCATTGGTAATTGTGATTAATGATAAAGTATACTATATTAGAAAATTATATCTTATATACTCTATCATCCATTTTACATAATTAGAAAGTGCAGATCAATATAACACATAAGTTGATTTCTGTTTATATACTTGATATAAAATACTGATTTTGAAATGAGAGATGTATGATATTTGAACTGTTATTTTTTATTACATACGCTTTAAATATCATGTCAAGAAAAGAAATCACCTCTTAGTTGGAAACTTGAAATAGAATGTGTTACTCTTCGTTTTTTATTGAAAATCTTTGACTTTTATACTATTCACAAGTTATATTTTGACAACTTTAGTAAATTATTTTAACAAAAATAAACATTATGGTCTTTTGATATCTTGTAAGAATTCATATTAATATATGTATAATTATGAATACTTAGAAATATTATCAATTACAATTTTCATTGATAAGTATTGCTCGTAAAACGAAACGAAAAATAAAACTAAACGTAAGAGTATACTATCAATAAAGAGGTTATCGTGAAAATTGGATCATATTTTAGTTAAAGAGTAAAAGAGTAAGTATCAATTTCTAAAAAATGTATTGGGTTTCCCTCCTATTTGTTCTTTTCCTTCCCTTACTCTTCTTGGTAATAAAATAATAATACTCCCTCCTATTAAAGTTATTAGTCTTATTTTTCTTTCGACACTGTTCATCAATTATCACCCTTGTATTTTATTTTTAATCTATTATACTATTTAGTAAAGATGAAGCAATAATTTCAAATGGTGATCTCTTAGCAAATTGCTTATGTGGATTAAATTTCTTGGTGATTAGATATCTTATATATCATCCTTTAATTAATATCTTATTTAAGTATAATTATAATTAAAGCAACAACTAAATATCATATCATATCATTATACTATTTAATAAAGATGAAGCAATAATTCTAAATGGCGATCTCTTAGCAATTTGCTTATGTGGATTAAATTTATTGGTAATCAGATATCTTATGTATCATCCTTTAATTAATATCTTGTTTTAGTATAATTAAATTAAAGCAACAACTAAATATCATACTATATATATAAATTTGGAATCATGCATTATTTTTATTAATGATCGACATATAAAAGGAATAAACAATTATTGAAAAATGCAATAATAGAAAATATCATATCATCATATCATAAATAATAATAATAATAATAATAATAATAATAATAATAATAATAATAAAAGAACTTAAAATATATAACACATGGAATTTTTTTTAGAGTTTTGCCTAATATAATAGTAATAGTAAATACTAATATAAGAAATGAAAATATATAAAACATGGCATTTTTTTAGAATTTTGCCTAATATAGAAGTATTAATTTAATAGGAATATAATTGGTTGTATGCATGGCTATAATTTATTTTTCTAAGTGAATTTAAAGTTAAATTAAGTATTTAAAATATAATTTTACATTAATTCTTTATACGTAAATAAGAATCATAAAAAGATTAACTGTTTAAAAAAATAATTTTTACGTAGTAAGAAATTATTTTTGAAAATTATATTGATTAAAAACTCATCATAATCATTAATCATAAATTATTAATCATATCATTAAAATTAATTGTGCGCATGGCAATAATTTATTTTCCTAAATGGATTTAAAGTTAAATTAAGTATTTAAAATATGTTCTTACATCAATTGTTTCAATAAAAAATATTTTACACATAAGTAAGAATTTATTTATGAAAAATTTATTAATTTAGATTATCATCTCAATCATTGATATTAATAAAAAAAAAAACTGGAAAATAACAAATGACAACTTCTTAGAGCCTTGCAATATTTTTTAAAAATTTTATTTATAAATATCTCTATACTAAACTTCATACATTGCACGAGCATCTAAACTAGTTAGCTATAATATAGTCAAATAGAATTTTATTTGATTTATTTAAAATTAATAAAGATTATTAATATTAATCTTTTTTACGTATAATTAGAGATATTATAAATAAATAAAAAGCTTAAGATGTTAAGAACTGCAGGCTACAGGTTTGAGATATGTATCTGAAACAGTAGAAATAATGAGGGATATAATTAAATACAACTAAGATTAACTGACCTAAGAATACGATCGAATATGATCTAGCTAAGTAATCTACTACTTAATTAATTAAGTACCACCAGTAAAAGGAAAGTTGGTAATGAAGATTATTTAATTATAATAATTATGTGATTAGGGAAACAGGTGAAGGAGAGTGACGACGGATGACATATGATTTATAGCATTTAGTTCCTGTTTGTATGTTGTTGTTTTCCGTGACATGCAGGAAATTCTGATAATACAAGTATGAATCGTATTCATTTAGAATGTTACAAATATATAAGCCAAAATTATCAATCAAATTCAGAATTCAGAAATAAAGTGTGCTACTAAATTGTCAAACTACCTTCACAAATCATATTAAAGCAACGTGATATATTTAGTTACTCTGAATCAACCAGGCTAGTTGTCTATACTAATCTAATGCATCACTGTTCAGTTCATTAAAAAATCACTACTCATTGACATGGATTATTAAATTATTTTTTTGTTTTTTTTGTTTTTGTTTTTTTTTTTTAACTAAATCTATTCTTCCAAGAGTGTATTTGGTAAGAGGGAAGTGAAGTCAGGAATTAAGATTTTGGGGTAAGATTATAAAATGTTTTTTATTTATTTACAGGGAATGAAAATTGTTATTAGTTGGTGGTTGAGACTTGGGTGGCAAAAAGTTCTCCGATAAAAAAGGTTGATCTATTGTGATGTTTGTATCACCCATCAGGTATATTGATTGGTAGGAGATGATAATGCGAAAATAAAATTTTACTGATTCCGGATAACCGTCAACTCTAATACCAAGTAGAAAAGTGTATTAACACAAAGATTGTTATATGTGTTATTTCTGATATCCCAAGATAATACAACCTAGGACTAATTTATACACAGAAAATAGGAAGAGACAAGGACTAGATACATCCCCTAAACTCATCTATATTATTTACTAAGAAGCAGCCCAAAGGTTGATAAACACTAATAACTGTTCAATCTCTAACAATGTTAAGAGCTTAAGTCAATCAGTTCCTGATCTCATAAATTTTATATTTTATCACTTCCTTGCTCTTTCAGGCTTTTTTATTTCTATTTTTGATAATTTAATCATCTGTCACTTTCTTGAACAAAAACCTTTAAATTTTAAAACATAGAGTACTCTATGCTTTAAAATTTTCAACGTCATAATCATAGTGCATGTACAATAATGGTCGGGGAACTACTATTATGCATTTATACTTCTATCTTTGATGGTGACACTAGCTTCACGTACAATAATGCAACAATAGACGTAACTCTTTCAAGTTTTACTTATGTAGAAAATCTAACTACATCATTATCATTATCTTACCCAATATATCCCGTTCATAGTAAATTAAGGTTAAGGTCTGGGGAGGAATAGACGGCGGCAGCTCATACCCATAAAGGAGGGTGCGGCCAAAGGAGTCCCCCGGTTCGACGAAAATAAAGAGACGTAATTACACGTGATAGATAACTTAAAGGACCATAAAAATAAAAGTAGAACCACTATAAAAGAAAACAAAGAACTAATAGTAAATAAACGATAAAAACAAGAGGTTAAGGACACTAAAAGGTAAACTAAGAGGACATCAGTAATCTAAGACATGGACATAGACATCAGTAGAAAATCTAAGTTAATTACGGTTATTTGTAAATTACCATAAAAAGATAAAAAAAAAACTAATAAAATAATTACAAAAAAAGGAAAACAAAATCATTAAGTCATAAACCAATAAATACTTGCCACTTACAAGTAATTTACAGAATTCGTAAATCACCGTTATTTACCTAGTAAACATCTTACTTGTGGTGTTGAGTTTGAGAAGCAATTTGATAGTTAATTTTTTTTTAATTACGGGGTTGACTGAGAAAAGAAAACATTATGTGAGAATTAAACTCATAAACATGACTAAAAAATAAACTGAAAATAAGACGTTTTAAATTTGTCACTTTCTTTTAAAGTTAATAAAATTCATTTAATCGAATCAGCATCTTCAATATTAAACAAACGAATTAATCTCAATAGAATTAGTAAATAATACTAGAGTACATAACATAAGACTACAATCATCACCTGGTTAAGTTGGTCAATTGATGTAGTATCGAAAACTACGTGAAGGAAGCTCCGTCTCAAATTAAGTTAATTTTTATAAGTTTTCTTTTAGCAATTTTGTGTCATGTTCTAGTATATTACACCTATCAAATCAAATTGATTGGTCTCACAAAAGTTGGATTTGACCTAATAGGTCATAAATTTGTTATGATAATATTTTACTGCTATAGAATGCATATCAAGCCTTTTTTATATAAAATATTAGTTTTTCTTATTATAATGGGTCAAAATAAATTTTCAAGTCATAAATATGAAATTATAACCCAGTAAAAATTGACGAAAAATAGTATGTTATTAGTGGTAAATATTGATATAGCACTCATAAATTTGCTTAATTTTAGAAAAACTAGTCAAACGTGTCCCTATTGTTCGCGTTAATAATTCTATGTTAATAACTAAAATTTTTTATATATTTCTATGCTAATAATTAAAATTTTTTCATTGGATTGTTTTGTCTACTACCCACTATGTTTTACTATATTAGTTATATTTGACTTTTTTCATAGTTTTAAGTATTATTCGAGTCTCGATATTTATAAGTACACTTAATAAATGTTTTTGAAATGTATTTGTTAAAATTATACATTTAAGACGAAGCAAATAAGATTTCACATGAATACTTTTCAATTTTTATATACCCATGTGGTGTGAATGGGGGGAGTCGAAAGAGAAAAGAGAGACAAAAGAGAGAGAACCGACGATGTGATAGTCCCGGTGGTGTAAATGTAACTGGTGGTGGGAGGGGGAAATCAGTAGAGAAAGAAAGACCAGATATGGGAGTTAAGAGAATATTTCTGAAAAATGAGTTTTATATGGAGGCTAATCATTTGTTACTCTTGTCTAACTTAAAACTACCCTGATTGAAAACCCCCAACCCATTGACCCGCAAACTAACCCACCAACCCATATCTTCTACCTATCTACCCTTTAAACAAAATCAACCCAATTTTATCTTTGAATTTCAATTAATCCAAAAATCCAAAATCCAAATTATTGACCCAAAATAAAAACTAAACCAACCCAATTTATTTTATGACCTTTTATCTAAACCCAAAAGATTAAAAAATAATTATGAAAATTTTGTAGGACAAATCATCAGACTTTTGTTTGTCAAATCAAAAAATCAACTAGCAGAATTTTTGTTAAAGACAATTGGCTCAAAAACGCTGAAGAATATTTTGGCAAGTTCGGTCTCGATGATCCTAAGACTAAACTTGAGGGGAGCGTAGAAAAGTAGAATGCTTGATTTTATACTAGTGTAGGATCGTGCAATGCACGATTTTTTTAGCATCGACATATATAAACATATGATATTAAAAAAATAAAGCCAGAGCTATTATGCAATAAAAACACTCAATTTTAACAGTTATATGTATAAATTAACTTTGTAATTTTACAAATTGTCAACAATATATGATGCAAGATATATATTTTCTAATTTACTCAATTCAACATAAAATAAATGCTAATGAAAAATAATTTAATGGTAGAGATATTGGTCAAGATCAAATACAATATCATTTTTCATTAGCAAATAAATGTGTTCCATTTGACAAACTCTCTTTAGTTGTGACACTTGAAAATTTTCAAACTTTTTATTACTCCTACAATGTATGATAACTGGATTTGTTTTAGTTTCATAAAATAAAATTAACTTTACCTGATTTAGTTCAATGAATATAGCAATTAATTAATTTGATTAATATTTCATGTGGCAAATGTTTGTGAGGATGCCACATGAAATTTTTCACTTCTTTTAATTGATAGTATGATTATTCCATGTGACAAAACTTTGTGAGGATACCACATGAGATTTTTCAGTTCTTTTAGTTGATTGTTTGATTGCTTGGTCACAAAGAAGCTTTGAAGATGGTTATAAACAACAGGTTGATTTATTTTAGTTTAGTTAAATAAAATCAACTTTACCTTATTTAATTTAATAAATATATGAATTAATAATTTGATTTATTCCATGTGGCAAATCTTTGTAAGGATACCACATGGAATTTTTCAATTCTTTTAGTTAATAGTATGATTTTATATTATTGTGATTTAGTTTCCTTAAGTTTAATATTCCATAATATTTAGTTTCCTTACTAGACTTATTCCTTCATTGGTTAAATAATACAAATCTAGTATTCACCTGAGTAAACCTAACCAATTACGCATTATTATTTTCTACAGTTACCCAATATTATATGAGTGTTATCCTTCCCCTATATTGTAATCAACTTGTATCTGTTGTGTTTGGCTTTAAATTTTTTCGTATAAACATCAAATTTTGAAATTGATTGTGGTTCTACAAAAGTATTAATTTTTGATTCGATGTTAGTGCTCTAGTAACACAAAGTTATCTTTTATAATGTGCAAAAGGTGTCCTTGTATGGTGTAATTAACGTAAAACTTATACTTTTGTATTGTTTGGTTTAGCTCTATCACATGGACAATAAATTTGAAATTGATTTGTAGTGTTACAAAATAATTATTTATTTGTAAGTTTACAATCAAAGTGACCCCTATTGTGATACAATGTTACCTCTTTTGTATGAAAAAATACCATTTATTACATACTTTAAAATAAATGGGGAAAAAAAAATCTTTTTCAAAAAATAAATTGAAAAAAATGGTCACTTGATTTTAATATTTTTATTTTACTAGTTTAGAAACTTGTACCATGCACGGAGTTTAATATAGAAACATATATTATAAAGAAAATTTTAAAGAATAATGCAAAAATAGCTCTTTAGTTTAAGAAAAGTACGTAAATACTATATAATTTAATAAAATAGTTACGTTGAATAACAATATAACTTACTAAAATAATTAATCTAATTTAGCTCTTAAATTTACTAAAAGATATTTTTAATGGTCTTCTAAAATTCAATCAAATGAAATAAACTATTTGTAAATGAATTGAGCTTATTTTGAGTCAATTTTAAACCAATCTATTTGGTTTTAATTTTAACCTAACTCAAAAAACATTTAATAATTTAAATAAAAAAATTTTTAAAAATAATTTCTTACATACGTGTAAAATATTTTATTTTTTTAAACAATTAATCTCCTGAAAAATCTTTTTTTGGTTTGAAGAATTAATCTAGTAAGATCTAGGGATGGCAACGGGTCGGATCCGGGTCGGGTCCAGGTGAACCCGGATCCGGATCCGTTTTCAAGAGCAGGATCCAGATCCGGACCCGGATCCGCGGGTCCAATTTTACAAGACCCAGATCCGGATCCGTGGGTACTGCGGATCCAGTACCGGATCCAGGTCCAAAACGGGTCCAGTTTTAATTTTTTTTTTTTTTAAATATGTTTAGATTGCAATTAAAGCGATATTTAATAGACTAATGTTAATAATATATATAATTTCACAATGAATCACCATAAAAAACATTATACAACTTAAAATTGTTTTCAAAATATCCAACAAACACATTCAAAATAACTTCGTCAATCATTCATGTTCTTAAATCTTAATCATCCAATGTTCCCAATTTGTCAAAATTCTTCAACACTAACATCGTCAATATCCTACAAACCAAAAAAAAATTAGTTAATAGATGCAATTTATAAAAATTTAAAAATTACAATATAAGATTATAAATTTATAACGCAAAATAAATACCATATCAAGATTGTCCAATATTTCCACATCCTCACCATCTTCGTTGATAGTTGAACAAGCATAAGTTCCTTCAAAATTAACTTCAATAACGAAAAATGTAATTACATTAGTTAGTAAAATATGGACTAAATGTGCAAATTAGTATAAAATTACCTTTGACATCATCGACCATCCAATTTTGCAAGCACATCAAAGCCTCCACTGTTTGAGAATGAAGCCTAGACCGGTGAGCGCTTACTACCCTTCCACCCGTGCTAAATGCACTTTCCGAAGCAACCGATGAAACAGGAATTGCAAGAATGTCTTTGGCAATTTTCTTAAAGTTGGGTAGGTTTGGTCTATCTTCCACCATGCAAGTATATTAAAATCATTTTTCTCCGGCAAAGTACGACTCTCTAAGTATTGATCAATTTCACTTTTAATGGGCACATAATCAATTTTTTGTCTCTTAGTCCTAGCGAAATCATCCTCATCACCAAGATTCTCAAGTTGTGTCTCCACTGGAGAACTTTCATTCACATTACATTGACTTTTATACTCATCAAAAAGATTATAAAGAGTATTTCTTACTCTTTCCACTTTAGCATTGGCATCATCTCCATAGAGTTTCTTAAAATAATGCACCACACAATCCATCTTATTTCTCGGATCTAAAATGCCCGCAATGGCCAAAAGCTCATTAGTATGATCCCAATATTTGTCAAACTTTTCTACCATTTTCTCAGCCATTTTTTTAATAATCTCACAATTGTCATTTTCCCTCCACTTAGTTAATGCAAGTTTAATCTCACAAACATTACGAAGATGTGAAGTTCCACTACTCCCTTTGTAGGAAAGTGTTTTCTTACAAGTCTTACATTTTGCCATTTGTACACCATTCACATGTACAAGGTCAAAATAAATCCATGCTTCTGAAGTTAATTTCTTACTTTTAGCACTACTTTGTTCAGTAGATTCATTCTCAACATCAACATTACCCTCAAATTCCCCATATGATTCATGAATATGATGCTCAATAGGTTGACTAGAAGCACCATCAAGTCCATCATTTTGATTATCCATTTACTCAACAATACACTGTGATAAATTTACTAGTCATCAATCACTAAACTCAAATACATCAACATAAATCAACCCTTAAACTCAAATAAATCAACATAAATCAACCATTAAACTCAAATAAATCAACATAAATCAACCACTAAACTCAAATAAACAAAAAATTACTCCACATAAATCAAAAATTACCATTAAACTCAACATAAATAAACCATTAAACTCAAATAAATCAACATAAATCAACCCTTAAACTCAAATAAATCAACATAAATCTACCACTAAACTCAAATAAATCAACATAAATCAACCACTAAACTCAAATAAATAAATAACTACTCAACATAAATCAAATTTAGTGTAGAAAAAAATAAAATAGGGTTCATAAGTTCATTACCTCCTCCTGTGATGGTGCTGGACTGCGACTGTGAGAGTCTGAAAGAGAGCGACTGCGACTGTGAGAGAGAGCGAGGCAGAGGGACTGAGGGAGGGAGGGATTCTGGGAGCGAAGGAATCAGCCGTGCATAAGTGTTGTACTGCTCCTGTGACTGCGACCTTCCAACAGTGAGAGGCTGAGACTTTGAGAGCCTGCGGCTGCGAGACAGATTCGAGAGGAGGGAGATGGGAGTTTGGGATTTGGGAGGGAGAAGACAATCTACTTGAGGTACTGGGAGGTGGGTATTCAAAAGGCAAAAATAGGGCTAGGGTTAGGGAATAGGCAGTAAGGCTGCCTGCAGTGCAGTGCTGATATAAAAAAAATTTAAAAAAAAATAAAAAAAACGGGTCCTCTAGATCCGCGGGTCCGGGTCTGGGTATTTTTCTCAGTTCCGGATCCGGACCCGTGAAATTTAACAGGATCCGGATCCGACCCGGACCCGACGGGTCTATAATTTTAGGACCCAGATCCGTGAAAATGGATACGGATCCACGGATCCGGGTCGGGTCCAGTACCCATTGCCATCCCTACTAAGATCCTTTAAATACTTATCTTATTTAGTATCAAATTTATTTAGAAAATAAATTTCCAAACAATCCATTATAGCCTTGCTAAATTAATACATTTGGGAATTAAGACTTAAAGAAGTCGTCATTTGTTACTTTCTCACTCTTTTTATTAATATTCATGATTAGAATCATAATTTATATGAATATGTTTTTCAAAAATAATACCTTACTTATGTATAAAATAATTTTTTGGCAATTATTCTCTTTAAGATTCTTATTTAGATATAAAGAATTAATGTTATAAGATCTTTTAGCTACTTAACTACAAATAATTTTATATGTATTTAGAAAAAAAATGTCACGTCATTAATTATTGTGTTATTAGATTAATAAATTTGACAAAACTCTAAGAATTCGCCATGTATTATTTTCCAGTTCTTTTATAAGTATTTCTGATTTATGATTGTCACACAATTAACTTTTGTCCTATTAGATTCATACATTTGGCGAAAATCTAAGAAGTCGATATGTGATTTTTTTTTTTAGTTCTTTTATTTTTATTTATAATTATGATTGGCAAAACTTCTAAAATTCAATCAAATCAAAAATAAATAACTTTAATTGAGCTTATTTTGAGTCAATTTTAAACTAATCATCATCTTCATCATCTTACCCAGTGTATCCCAATCATAAAAAAACTATGGACAGGGTCTGGGGAGGGAAGGACGACGACAACTCATACCCATAAAGGAGAGCACCGCCAAATGAGTCCCCCGGCTCAAGCAAGATACAAAGACATAGCTACACGAGAGATATAAATAAAGGCCTAATAGATTTAGAAATCTCTTCCATAATGACAGTAAAAATGAAAGGGCTTAGAGCCGATCCCTAATGTAGCCCAACTTTAACCGGGAAATGCTCTGTTATCCCCACTGATGTTTGAATGTTAAGTCGACATTGTCGTACATATCCCGGATAGCCTCAATGTACACTGAAGAAAAACCTCTAGCCTTGAGGCTATGCTAGATGACACATCGTGGTATGCTATCATACGCTTTCTCCAAGTTAATGAACATCATATGCAAATCCTTCTTTCGTTCCCTATATTTCTTCATCAATTTCCTCAAAACATAAATTGCCTCAATGGTTGACCTTCCTAGAATAAAATCGAATTAGTGCTCTCTAATCATCGTTTCCTGTCTAATTCTCCACTCTATCACTCTTTCCCACAATTTCATTGTGTGGCTTAAAAGTTTAATACCTCTATAGTTCCCGTACACTTGCACATCACCGTTGTTTTTAAACAGAGGTATTAGTGTGTTGTTCCTCCATTCTTCTGGCATCCTATGTGTCCTCAAAATCGTATTAAAGAGGTTAGTCAGCCAACGAATACCCTCTTCTCCTAAACCCCTCCACACCTCAATCGGGATGTTATTTGGCCCAACTGCCTTCGTTCTCCCCATCTTTTTGAGCGCCTCTCCTACTTCTCCCATGGTAATATCACTCGGTGACCCCCTAGACTCATGATTAACCTCTTCCTATGGCCCCCTAGACTCATTGAGTAGCTGAGAGAAGTATTGGAGCCATCTGGTTTTGATGTCCTCTTGTCTTAAGAGAACTTGTGCTCCCTCATATTTGATGTATTTTATTGCCTTTAAGTCTTGCCGCTGCCTCGACCTAGTCCTTGCCAACTTAAAAATCTGCTTCTCCCCCTCTTTGGTATTAAGCTTCAGATACAAGTCTTCATAACCACGGTTTTTTGCCTCCGTTACCGCTTTCTTTGCCGCCCACTTTGCTTCTTTATAGCTCACTCTCTTTTCTATCTTATCCTCCTCTTCCATGTATGCCATAAGTTCTTTAAATCTCTTGTTTTATCCCTTATCTTCCTTTCCACCTTCTCGTTCCACCACCATGACTCTTTGAACACTTTTGGTTTACCCGACGACACCTCTAAGGTCTCTTTTTCCACTTTTCTAATGTTTTTAGCCATGTTCGCCACATTTCATCGCATCCTCTGACTGACTTGGAAGCCCAATAAACTTATCTTGCTTGACAGGGTTGTGACCATATCCCCTTTGAGTCTCCCCCACATTATCTTTCCCTTGGACTCGCCCTTCTTCTCTACGATTTTCTTCCTCATCCTGAAAACCAGAACTTAAAGCCTGTGTTGGGTGGACATCTCTGTAGCCAAGACCACCTTACAATCCAAGCATGACGCCCGATCTCCCTTGCGCACTAAAAAATAATCAAATTGGGTTGCATGCCCACCGCTCTTATATGTGGTCAAATGCTCATCTTTCATCCCAAAGATCGAGTTTGCTATAACCAATTCTTTTGCTAGCACAAAATCCAGCAAATTCTACCCACTCTCATTCCTTGTCCCCAAACCAAACCCTTCATGTACCGAGTAATAGTTGTCTGCATCTCTACCTATATGTCCGTTAAAGTCTCCTCCTAAGAAAAATTTCTCATCCTCCGGGATAGTTCTAATGAGGTCTCCTAAATTATCCCAGAACTTGCACTTCACCTGCTCATCGAGACCAACTTGGGGCCCGTACGCACTGACAATGGATATGATCTTTTCCCCCACTACTATTCTAACTAGCATAATCTTGTCATTACACCTCCTTACTTTAACTAATTGCTTTAGGATATCATTAGACACTAGGATGCCAACCCCGTTAGGTCTGTCGTCTAGACCTGCATACCACAACTTATATCCTTTTATACCTTTTTCTTTTTGCCCGTTCCACCTAGTCTCTTGTACACATGCTACCTGAATCCTTTATTTAGAAAGCTCATTGGCCAACTCCAACGACTTGGCTTCTAGGGTACCTATGTTCCAAGTCCCCACTCTTAGTTCTAGATCCTTCTTACGTTGCCCCCCTGACCCCCTCTCCTCGGACCTGACCTCAAGTGACCATAATTGTTTCCTAACTCTACATTCAGATACTACTAACTAAGGTTAAAGGTTACAGTCAGGTCAACAAACAGAGATCAACACAACAAACAAAAGATACACTAAATAACTAAGTAAATAAACATTCCTTTCAAAAAATTGAGAATACTCCAAGATATGATAAAAGATTAAAGGATAATAGATCACTCCTATTTGAAACCCTAAACCTTAGATTTTTCGATTCCGACAAAACAACATATCCTTGAAACAAAACACACACAAAGCAAAGAAGAAACAACAGGTAAAACACATGAAAAACTAACCCAGGATTGAAACTTTCAAGAAAACCCACTTACCTTGAATGAATTTAGAGGGAATGCTTGAACTTTTTGAACAACCAAAATTACATTGATCGATTAGCACTTAGGAATGGGAGAATGCAGAAGTACTCTTACAAACTAATCTTTGTTTTAATTTAAACCTAATTCAAACTATATATATCTATATATATATATATATATATAGATATATATATATATATATATATATATATATATATATATATATATATATATATATGTCTATATATATATATATATATACATATATATATATATATATATACATATATATATATATATATATATATATATATATATATATATATATATATGTATATATATATATATGTATATATATATATATATATACATATATATATATATATATATATATATATATATATATATGTATATATATATATATATAAATATATATATATATATATATATATATATATATATATATATATATATATATATATATATATATATATATATATATATATATATATATATATATATATATATATATATATATTTATATATATATATATATGTATATATATATATATATATATATATATATATATATATATATATATATATATATATGTATATATATATATATATATATATATATATATATATATA
>NC_080055.1:1952376-1972376 GCF_026212465.1 Amaranthus tricolor
ATATATATTAGGGCTGGTAAAAGCTGACCCGACCTGCTAACCTGATCTGAAACCGACCCGAAATTAGCGGGTTTGGGTTTAGATTTTTGACCCAATTAATTAAATGGGTCAACCCGACCTGATCTGTTTATTTAATGGGTTAGGTTCAGGTTGAATATTTAAACCCGAAAAAACCTGTTTAACCCATTTATTAAATTGGTCAATCAGGTCAGGTCGACCCATATTAACCCATTTATTAACCCATTGAAAATTTTTTAAAAAGTCATAAAGAATAAAGATAACTAGGAAAACTGGATAAGTGCCAAGGCCCAAGTGGTATATCATAAACCCTAAAAACCTAAAATAATCATAAACCCATTGAAAATTTGAAACGGCGCCTTCCTCAATTCCTTTCCACTCCAGTCTCTGTGTGACAGTGCGACTGCGCCTTTGCCCTTCTCCTTCCTCTTCTCTGCGGCAACTTCTTCTCAGTGTGATTGTGCGCCTTCTCCTTCCTCTTCTCTGCGGCACCAAGGTAAGATTATTTCTTTGTTTTCCCATTTTTCTGATTATTTTTTTGATCGATTTTTTCTGATTTGGAATGTTTTCGATTTTTTTGATTTCAAAAAACTTAATAAAAATGCTTGTACTGTGTTCGATTATTCTTCACTAAAATGGTGTTTGGATTGAGATCTGGAATCTCTCATTATGAAGCTTGTACTGTGTTCGATTTTCAACTCCATTAATGGATGCAAGTATGTTATTTTACAGTGTTTTTGTCATATTTTACAGTATGTTTTAGAGTAAGTTTTATAGTGTTCAATTATTCATAGAAAAATTATCAACTCCATTAATGGATGCAAGTATGTTTTACAGTGTTAGCCATGAATTAGTTTTTATAATATATGGGTCCAATGGGTCAAATGGGTCAAATGACCTGAAATATATGGGTTCAATGACCTGAAAAAAAAAATTAGCAGGTTAAATGGGTCATTATCAGGTTGACCCGACCTGCTACAGATCAGGTCGGGTTTCAATTTTTGACCCATTTAATTAAATGGGTCAGGTTCAGGTCAAGGATCTACTGACCCATTTATATATGACCCGAGCCTGAAAACGACCCAACCCGACCTGTTTGACACCCCTGAATTATATATATATATATATATATATATATATATATATATATATATATATATATATATATATATATATATATATATATATATATATATATATATATATATATATATATACACACATATACATATATATATACATATATATATATATATATATATATATATATATATATATATATATATATATATATATATACATATATATATATTTATATATATATATATATATATATATATATATATACATATATATATATATATATATATATATATATATATATATATATATATATATATATATATACATATATATATATATACATATATATATATATACATATATATATATATATATATATATACATATACATATATATATATATATATATATATATATATATATATATATATGTATATATATATATATATATATATATATATATATATATATATATATATATATATGTATATATATATATATATATATATATATATATATATATATATATATATATGTATATATATATATATATGTATATATATATATATATATATATGTATATATATATATATATATATATATATATATATATATATATATATATATATATATATATATATATATATATATATGTATATATATATATATATATATATGTATATATATATATATATGTATATATATATATATATATGTATATATATATATATATATATGTATATATATATATATATATATATATATATATATATATATATATATATATATATATATATATATATATATATATATATATATATATATATATATATTGAAGACTCAACTCTCTTAAATAATGATAAGGGGAGATTGAAGACTTAATTCTCTTGAATGATGATAATTCAAAACACATATTGATTAAACAAATAAATTAAGTAATTACATTTAATTGTTTAAGTAAGTTTTAAATCATATTTGATATACATTTGATTTATATATATTTAAGTTCGACGTCGATGGAATATGCTTAAAGAACTTAAGTTTTTTTAGAAGTTGATTTTATAAGTTCTGAAATATGTTTCAAAGTCTTGAAGATAATTACGTTTACAATCAGGTTAGTTTCATAATTATATTTGAAATATTTTAATAGGTCAATGTTCCTTGAAATTATAATTGAAATATTTTAATGGGTCAAGGTTCATTAAAATTAACTTGGATATTATTTGAAATGAAGTTTGAGTATTTTACTTCACGTTTTTGTTTAACGTTTAAATGTTTTACATTTGAACTTGAATTTAAATATGAGTTTAAATTAGTTTGATAATTAAATATAGTACAAGGTACACATGTTTTACTAATTATAGTACACGGCTATATTTGATAATTATGCAAGATCTAGAGTTTTCTATTAATAGGATAATATTTGAATTTATACAAAAAATAGAAAATGACGATTTGAATTAATGCTAATAATAGAAATTAATTTAAATGATTAATTAAATGTTGATAAATCTGGTTTGTGCTTATTATTCAATATCTTGTATGAGTACTAACGTGGCAGCATAGCATTGGACAATTACAAACACAATGACGAAATTATTTTTAGCTGTCAGTACACGTCAGTTTGAAGATAACCTCAAGATCTTGAAGACAGGCGTTTTAATGACCAGGTCAACAGAAAATAACGGATAGGAGCCTTCTTGTTTTGCAAGATGTGTTGAGGCGTAGCACTATATATATGAGGCTTCATTCCAGAACTAAGATACACCACTTCTTACAACTTTCTCTCTTAACTTAGAAATTCTCTAAGAGTTGTAATTTGTAATTCGTAATTCTTAATTCATAGTTCATCTAACTCTTACATTTGTAATAGGCTTAAGAGTTTAAAAAGAGTTAGATTAAGTTTAATACGCCTAATCAAGAATACTTTTCAAAGTGTTCAACTTGTGAATCTCTATTGTGAGATTTGGGATTTTGCTTTTATTAAAGGGACTTGTAATACGGTTCTTCAAGGGGAAGAACGTGGTGAGAGGAGATAGTGAGATCTTCTTGTTTGTATTAAAGTCGGATTAATAAAAGGCGTTGAAATCCTACGGGTTGAAAGAGAACCCATAGGCGGGGAGTAGGTTAGTTACAACTGAACCTCGTTAACATATCGTGTGTTATACTTTAAAGTTTATTTTCCGCACATACGATTAGTGTTTACGAATTGGCTCAAAGCTGTTCCAGAAGACAGTTTTGACAGACTCCTCAAACTCTTGAGACAAACTGCCAGAAAAGTTTAAAAAGCCCAAACTCTCTATTCACCCCCCCCCCCCCCCTCTAAAGAGTATTCAACCTCCTATTAACTTTCAATTGGTATCAGAGCTAAGTTTCACATAAAAAGATTAATATCTTGTGATGGATCCAATAGGAGAAGGGTTGTTTGCTCAAGGACGTTCGTGTTCAAGACCACCTTTATTTTGCGATACAAATTTCTCACATTGGAAAACTTTGATGAAAATGTTCGTGATTGATCAAGATATGGAACTTTGGGAGATCATAACTAAAGGACCTAAGATACCTATGAAAAAGGACGCTCAAGGAAATGATGTACTAAAGTCTGAGTCCGAATATTCACAAACAGATTTGGAATGGGTTTCCAAAAACTATAGGGCAATGAATCAATTATGTTGTGCTTTGAATGGTACTGAATTCAATCGAGTTTCTTCATGTACAAGCGCCAAAGAAATATGGGACAAGTTGATTGTGACATACGAGGGAACAAGTCAAGTGAAGGAAACAAAGATCAACATCCTCATGCATCAATACGAAATGTTCAAGATGAAAAAGGATGAGAATATAAATGAAATGTTTACTCATTTTACTTTGATTACTAACAGTTTGAATTCTCTTGGAAAAACTTTTACTAATGCAGAAAAAGTCTAGAAAGTCTTAAGGTGTCTTCCAAGATTTAAATGGGGTCCAAAAGTCACCGCCATAGAGGAAGCTCAAGACTTGAGAGTTCTATCGCTTGACGATCTCCTTGGAAAACTCACAACTCATGAACTTACCCTACATGATGATGGAGATAATGATGTAATACCTTCCATGAAAAATATTGCACCAAAGGCAAAGAAACATCATGAATCTTCAAGTGAAAATGAAGATAGCGATGATGAGGAAGATCCATTTGCATTGATCACAAAAGGTCTTGAAGGAATTATGAAGATGCGAAAAAGATTTAAGAAATTTAAATCCAGAAATAAAGGTAAGTCTTCTAACTCTAATTCAAACTTTAAGACAAACAAACTTGCTTGTTTTGAGTGTGGTTCTACAGAACATATGGTAAAGGACTGTCCTAAGAAGAAAAGAAAATCCTACAAAAAGAACAAGAACAAACAAGCGATGGTTGCAACTTGGAGTGATTCCGAAGGATCATCCGAATCTGAAGCTGAAGATGGACAAGCTCATGTATGTCTTATGGCTGATAATGATGATAATGATGATTTAGATCAAAATCATAAAGAGGTACGTGACTTTCTTAACACATGCTCAAAAGATGAATTAGTTACAACTCTCGTCAATATGTTTCAAATTGAGAAAATTTTAAAAGATGAGAAAAACACTTTAGAAGATAGAATACGTCATTATGCTAAAGGTTGTGAAGAAATCATAAATGAAAATGAATCGCTAAAGGCTGAAAACATTAATCTTGAAAAGACTGTCAAGGTCTTGAAAGAACAGAATCTCAGCCAGACTAAACAGCTTATTGACCTTAAGAAAGAGAACAATGATCTTGAAGCCAGGATCAAAACCTTGAAAAATGAGTCTGAGAAAAATCTACAAGCATTAACCAAGCAAAATGAATCTGAATCCAAATTCACTAAAATGCTTACACGACAAAAACCAACTAGTGATAAACGTGGTATTGGTTATAATAATGTTACACATAACTATAAGAGTAAAACCACATTTGTGAAATGTGCATATAAACATAAACGTACTCCTACTTGCACATTTTGTTGCAAAGAAGGACATATAAGATTTGCATGTCCTTACAGACGTAAGGAAAATTATATTATCAAGAATTCCTTTCCTCTTGAATTACGTGGACAGATAAAGCAAATATGGGTTCCTAAAGGGACAAGACCACCCAACATGGTCTATCCCGAATATGGTTCCAAATTTGTCACTTGGATAGCCAAGTAAGGTTGAGAAAGGTTATTTTTTTGTTTTATAGGTTAAACAAAAGTGGATTTTAGATAGTGGATGCTCGAGGCATATGAGTGGTAAAATCTCTTTATTTTCTGAAATTAAAGAAAAATGCAATGGCTCAATCACATTAGGAGATAAAGGTAATGCAAAATTTTAGGCGTTGGTAAAATTGGTAAGAATCCATCTAAAACTATTGATAATGTTTATTTAGTTGAAGGTCTAAAATTTAATTTGCTAAGTGTGTCTCAACTATGTAATAAAGGTAATGAAGTAATATTTGACAAAGAAAAATGTGTTGTTAAAAATCCTAATACCGGAGATACTCTCATAACTGCTCTTTGAAATGATAATGTTTATGCGTTGCATACTAACGAAATTGCAGCTCAGAATTTCAAGTGCTTGAAAGCTATTACAGATAATCCAAAACTATGGCATAGACGCCTTGGCCATATCAATACTCACACCATGCAGAAGTTGGTAAGTAAAGATCTAGTTAAGGGACTTCCAGCTCTTGACTATAAACAAAGTCCTATTTGTGACGCATGCATTAAAGGTAAACAAGTAAGAAGTTCATTCAAACCGAAGAAAATGGTAAGTACATCAAGACCATGTGAACTCTTACATATTGATTTGTGTGGACCAATGCGTGTACGAAGCATAAGAGGTAAATCTTACATCTTAGTTGTATTTGATGATTATTCTAGATTTACGTGGGTTGATTTTTTAAAGGATAAAAGTGAAGCCTTGAAACCGTTCTCAAGACGTTGTAAAGAGATGCAAACTCAACTGAACCTTCCAATAGACTCGATTAGAAGTGACCATGGGAGAGAGTTTGATCAACTAGGCTTTGACTCCTTTTGTGAAAAATATGGAATAACCCATAATTTTTCAGCTCCAAGGACACCCCAACAAAACGGTGTAGTTGAAAGGAAAAATCGAACCTTAGAAGAAATGGCAAGGACAATGCTTATTGAAAATGGATTAGCTAAACACTATTGGGCTGAGGCTGTTAACACAGCTAATTATGTTTTAAATAGATGCCTTATAAGACCCATACTTAAGAAAACTCCCTATGAGTTATTCAAAGGAAGAAAACTTAATATAGCATACTTTAGACCATTTGGTTGCAAATGTTTTATTCATAATAATGGTAAAGACAATTTAGGTAAATTTGATGCTAGAAGTGATGAAGGTATATTTCTTGGATACTCACTAAATAGTAAAGCTTATAGAGTGCTAAACAAACGTACAGGTATAGTTGAAGAAAGTATACATGTTGTTTTTGATGAATCCGAAAATGAAACATTAAATGAAGGATTTAAGGAGTTAAACCTTAATAAACATTTTGATGATTTAAGTGATGATGAACTGGATGTTAATAATATTAGTGTTGTTAAAAGGAATAACATGCAGGATACCATACAAAATATTGATGATGAAAGAAAACAGGTTGTTAACATTGAAGACTCACAGTCTGATCTTGAGACCCAACCTCAAGAAATTGAGATAGCTTCTGAACATACTGCTTCAGAAACACCAATTAGAAATACCTCAAATGCAGTAAGTACAAGTTCTTTGAATGAAAACACACCATCCATACTATGAAGAAGAATTAGAAAGTCATATCAACATCCTCCAGAAAACATTATAAGTGATCCAAACAAAGGTACGCAAACTCGATCCTCTCTTAAAAATCTATGTGCATTTTCTGCTTTTGTTTCTCTTGTAGAACCTAAAGATATTAAAGAAGCATTACAAGAACCAGAGTGGATCATTGCAATGCAAAATGAATTAAATGAATTCGAAAGGAACAAAGTTTGGGATCTAGTTGAAAGACCTCCAGATCGTACCATCATTGGAACAAGATGGGTCTTTCGTAATAAACTCAATGAGGATGGAGACATTGTAAGGAATAAAGCAAGACTAGTAGCTCAAGGCTATAATCAAGAAGAAGGTATAGATTATGATGAAACTTTCGCACCAGTTGCAAGGTTAGAATCTATTCGTATTATGCTTGCTTTTGCTTCATACATGAATATTAAACTATATCAAATGGATGTTAAATGTGCATTCTTAAATGGATACTTACAAGAGGAAGTATATGTTAAACAACCACCCGGCTTTGAAAATTCTGATCTACCTAATCATGTGTTCAAACTAAATAAAGCGTTATATGGCTTGAAACAAGCTCCAAGAGCTTGGTATGACAGATTTAGCTCACATCTACTTCAAAATGAATTTCAACGAGGTAAAATTGATAAAACACTTTTCATTAAAACTAAAGGAAAAGATATTCTAGTTGTTCAAGTATATGTTGATGATATATTGTTTGGAGCTACTAATGATTCTTTGTGCAAGGAATTTTCTGAGATTATGTGCAAAGAGTTTGAAATGAGCATGATGGGAGACTTAACATTCTTTCTTGGACTACAAATAAAACAAAAGAAAGATGGCATATTTATTTGTCAAAGTAAATATGTTAGAGATTTGTTAAAGAAGTACAATATGGATCAATGTAAAGAAGTTAATACGCCTATGAGTACAACACTAAGTCTAGACCAAGATATAAATGGTAAGAGTGTTGATCAAAAGACTTATAGAGGTATGATTGGTTCTTTATTGTATTTAACTACTAGTCGTCCTGATATTATGTTTAGTGTTTGCTTATGTGCTCGTTTTCAAGCTAACCCAAAAGAATCTCACTTAACAGCAATTAAGAGAATCTTCAGATATTTATATGGGACTAAAGACTTTGGTCTATGGTACCCTTGTTGTGGAAATTTTAGTTTGATTGGCTTTACAGATGCTGATTATGCTGGATACAAAGTTGATAGAAAAAGCACCTCAGGATCATGTCAATTTTTAGGAAATTCATTGATCTCGTGGTATTCTAAAAAGCAAAATTCAGTTGTTTTATCTACAGCTGAAGCTGAATACATAGCTGCCGGTGCATGTTGCTTTCAAATTTTATGGATTGCTCAACAACTTAGAGACCTTGGAATTGATTTCAAAGGTATACCAATTGTAACACCCCGTAATTTATCGGGTTTAAGAAATAATATAATAAAATAAAATAAATACGTATTATTAAACTATATTATTCCACATAGATAATTTTAAGAAATAAAGTGAGTTAAGTTTTAACGGTAACGAGTTTTATCGCGTACGAGGCTATCGCGTAACGGTTCTTTCTATTTTAACAATAATATAATAATGACTTAATTAATTAATTAAATTTAAAAAAAAATAAAAATTGAGAGGGGAGTGAAGGGGTGGCCGGTTGTGGTGAGGAGGAATGGGAGGAGTTTGTAACTCCTCTCATAAGTGAGTATTATGGCACATTAAGCTCACCTCTTAAGTGCCTATTAATCCTTAAGCATCATTTGAGTTTCCTCACTTTTCCTAAGCTTTCAAAGTGAACAAAATTCAGAAAAATTTCCTCTTTTCTTGCTCTTGTTTCGGTATTCAAGAAAAAAAAAAAAAAAACTTTGTTCAATCCAATCTTCAAATCAAAGGGTAAGTAAGTTGAGTTGTTATTTATAAATTTTATTTATAAGAAATTCTAGTATGAGATTATATAATATTTCTTTCAATATGATGATATCCTATGACTTATTAGGAGGATTGAGTATTTTATATAAGTTTTCTTTAATAATCCTTTGATAAAATTGATTTGTTAAAAGGGTTAAATCATATTTCTGTTATGCAAAATTTTCCTTGATTTACATTCTTTAACAAAGTTTAAATTTGTTATAAGAATAAAGTCTATTCAAATGTTAAATTGAATTTATTTTACGATTTATATTTCTCTAACAAGATCTTAGTTTGTTAGATGAAATTTTAAGTGTGTGGATTAAGTGATGGAAGTATCCATGAGTTTACAAATCCTTTAACAAAATTTGATTTGTTTAAAGGATTGTCCTTATATATATATGTTCGGTTTAAAATAAAAAAAAAAAAAAATGTTGGTTTATGATTCTCTACAAAATTTAAATTTGATAAGAGGATCAAATATTTAATTTACTTATCATGGTTATGAAATTTTAAATGTTCTTGAAGATCTTGAGGATGAGTATGACTAAAGTTGTTAGTTTATGTTTTGATGATGGTTTAGATCGTTGATGGGATTCGATGTATTGTTAGATGTGTGGAAATATCAAGTGGATTGTGTGATAGGAGATTTGGTTTTATTTGTTTTATCTTAGTAAAATGTAAATTCGATTTTTGGTTAGGTGTATTTTGGTATGGAGATTTAAAAAGGATTAAATAATTTAAATAGAAAAAAAT
Source organism: Amaranthus tricolor (assembly GCF_026212465.1). Classification (NCBI taxonomy): domain Eukaryota; kingdom Viridiplantae; phylum Streptophyta; class Magnoliopsida; order Caryophyllales; family Amaranthaceae; genus Amaranthus; species Amaranthus tricolor. Next base: position 1,961,962 of record NC_080055.1, read on the forward strand.
ATATATATATAAAATAAAAATAATTTAAGTAGAAGGAGTTTCGGACAGCAGCTGCTGCCTCGGTAGTGGCGCCCCGATCCGAGTGTTGGGTGTGTTTCGTTGTTGTTTTATCTAATCGATGCGCTTTAAAACTCGTTAAAACGCTTAAAATAATTAAAAATAGTAATCGGATGCTAGAAATTATGAAAATTGGTACCCAAGGTAATTGATGCGTTCCGGACGCAGCGGTGAAGTCGGATTTTTAATTTGAATTTTCTAAACTGTCCGATTTGGCCATAAAAGTTTCTGGTCAGAATGGGAATTTTGGAGCAATCATGAGTTGGATGAAAACATTTGAAATTATCAAGTTTTTGTGATATTTTAGTAGTATGGAGTGGATTGTGTGTGTAAACCGTTATTAAACGTGGCCGTTCTGTGTGTTTGTTAATTAGGACCTCGATTCATAAGAGGGTGAAATTCCTGTCGTGCTTAAACGTCGTTTGGATTTGCAGTGTTTAAAGGTACACGCTTAGACCATACTGTTTATATGGTTGTGCAAGTAATGTTGTTTTATTCCTAATCAAGGCATTGTAATCACATAAGGATTAGACACCTCAAATAATATGAAATGATTATGTGGAAATTGAGAATTTATGGATATGTTACCCAAAAGGGTTAACAAATAAATTGGAAAACTATCAACTATTTTTTCCATGGCATTCAGGGATCTTTATGGTCACCATGGGGGTATGCATACTTAGCCTTTGGCGACCCGAACAGGACGGGCAACGTCTTAGGTAGATGGTTGCGTTGGGATTTGCTCTCCCAAGTGTATTCCACCAAAACAAATTTGGAATATGACTTGTACGACCCGAACAGGACGGGCAACGTTACAAGGTTTGGAAATAATGAATAAAGATTACATAATAGAGCCTTTGCATGCTAGGGTAAACACAATGCTTGTATTCAACCTGTTTTGTATATGTATGAAGTCTCTGACGTGTATTGGTTGTTCTTTGGAACCTGCTACGTGTTATCATATGACGTGCAGCAGGTTAACTGCAGGAGGGGGCTGGAGTGAGGATTCAGCTTAGAACCCTTAACTATCAAGTCTAGACTTACTTTGTAATGAGTCTAAATATCTCAGTTTATGTAAACAAAGTTTATGATGTTTTCTTTTTATTTCGTACAACTTTTAGCTAGTCTAAGAGGCCGGTGGGCTCTCGAGTTGTATGTAAAGACTTCCGCTGTTTTGTTTGGTTTTGTTTTGTTTGGCGCTGTTTTCTTTGTTGACCATATTCCTTTAACGTTGGAACGTTGACGATCCGAGTAAGGATGTGTTTATTTGTGTCCGTAAGTGAACCGGATTCATGTTTTCACATGATTTTCCGGGTCACTTTAACCGGGCCGTTACAATTGGTATCAGAGCCAACGTTCCCTAGGAGATAAAGGAATATCAGACCTTAGGAATGAGAGACGGGGAATGGTCGAATGTGATAAAAAAAAAAAAAAAAACATTGTATGCGTTTGTTGTGATGTAGCTGGCTTTGGACCATTAGGGTTATAAAGTGTCTAGGTGTCCTTAGTTAACAATTTTCTTACTTGATTCCTTTTCGTTATGTGTATGTGTTCAGGATTATGTATACGGGAAAGACACCTATGGACCCACGCACCCCCAGTGAATCAAGAGAGGTACCGAGGTTTGACCCTGAATCTGTCTGGAGGGAAGTTTCCAACGCTGACATATGGAAAATAAGGAGTGGTGAAAGTATCCAAGATTATAGGGAAAGGATGCTTATGGTTAAAGAAAAAGCCGATAGAGTATGTTACGACTTAGAGTTGGACCTAAATAGGTTACACCGTTTGTCTGAACCTAGGAAGAGTGTAACCCCTGAGAGGAAGGGCGAGCCTCCAATATCGGGCGGCACCGATGGGACCATGGAACCACTAAGAGAGCGGGTCCTTCCGGATTCCCCACTGGTGGAAACCGAGGCTCAGACAGAGAGTGATATTGAGATGTGGGAGCCTAGTCGTGAACCGCCTATATATATAGAAATTTCCAGCGATGATGATGAGAGAGAGAACTGGGGATCGCATTACGACTTATATGGCTTTGAGGTTGGGTTTGATAGGGGGTGGTCTGATGAGGAAGATCCTGAGGAAGAGGTAGAAGATTTACAATTAAGCAGCCCTAGAGATAGTGGTAGTGAATCAGAAGAATCATATTCGGATTCCAGCTCTGATTCTGGAGAAGACGGGGAAGATGAGGACTTCGATATAGCAAGTTACGATGAGGGTGCTGACACTTGGGATGCTTGGCGCTAGATGTTCTATTCCTTTTGTTTTGTTTTCGCATCTTTCCTTGAGCTATTTTTCTTTTTAGTTGTATCTTTTTAATCAAATAAACGATAAGGAAATAATGTAAACTCTTGTATGAGACAACTTTTGATGTATCAACAGATATCTATAAAATATTGAGGTGTGTTGCTGTTTCTTTTGGTGTTGTAAGTTCGTGTATTATACATGTAATTCTTCTTTTGTAAGCAATTCAACTCAAAAAAAAAAAAAAAAATAATAATAATAATAATAATATTAATAACAATAACAGTAAAAATAACGAATAATGAAAATAACAATACCTATATATATATGTATATATATTTAGGGATAAACAAACAAGTAAGTGACTGTTAGGTTTACCCAGCAAACCTTGTTCTTTCTCCAAAGGTCAAGAATCTTAGGACTTTCTTTTGATTTGTACCTTTCTTTCGCTTGCAGAAGATGCCTCCAATTTCTAGGAAGAGACTGTCTCGAAGTGATGCTAACCGTACGATAAGAAATCTGGTGAAAGCGTTAACAAATGTAAATGCACCCCGAGAGAAGTCTTTGTCGGAGTTAGCCTCTGAAATGAGCAAAAGGATTAGTCAGAGCAAACCCTCGACCTTTGAAGGAAAGGGGGAACCGTCAGAACTGGAACTTTGGTTAAGAGAATTTGACAAACTTTTCGATGTCGTTGAGTGCCCAGAAGAATTAAAAGTCAATCAAGCTGCCTTTTATTTGGTGGGGGAAGCCGACTACTGGTGGGCAAACAGTAGATCGGGATTATTAGAGCAAGCTGAGGGAGACTTTGATTGGGATTTGTTCAAAAGAGCTATGCGAGAGAAATTTTATCCGCTGCATGTTAGAAAGGATAAATCGAACGAGTTTGCGCGATTGGAAATGGGTAGTATGACGGTAGACGAATATTATCACAAATTTATGGAGTACCTCAAGTATTGTCCTGATGATGTACCCACTGAGGAGAAAAAGATGCAACGTTTTGAGCTAGGTTTATCTTTCGATATTCAAAAGCATATTGAGAGTGACCGATATAACACACTGGAGCAGATGTATAAGCGAGCGTCACAAATAGGGAATATTTTGAGGAAAGAAAAGGAAAAAGAGAAGGGTAATGTCCCTGAGAAAAGGAAAGAAGTTTCTGGCCAGGCTTTGGAGAATGTGTCGGGCTTCTATCAGAAGAAAGCAAGGAATTTTGGAAATTTTCAGGGAGGCGGGTCTAGTTCGAATTCAGGAATTAGGAACAACGTGAAGCTTACTAAGCCATTATTGGACAGAGATGGCAATGAGAGGAAGTATTTCTATAAGAGGTGCAAGAAAAATCATCCGGCAAAGGATTGTGAAGGAAATCTGATCGAATGTAACTTTTGCCACAAAAGAGGGCATAGAGAGTTTGAATGCTACATAAAGAAAGGGGGGAGAAGTCAACATCCGAGTGGTCAAAACCGGCAACAAAATTTAAACAACGCTGGTAGTCAAGCCAGTCAACAGCACGGGAATGGAAATCGTGGTAATGCTGATCAGAGATTCCAGCGACCTTTTTATGGCGGGCAAGGCCGGGTAGATGGAAATCGAGTAGAAGGGTCAGGAATGCAGCGCGGGGGAAATCACGTGGGAGGAAATAATGTACAGCCGGCGAGCGGAAGGGTATCTGCGGTAAGTGCAAGAGAAGCTGACCAGGCAACAGATGTGGTTACAGGTACGTTCGCCATTCATTCTATAGCTGTGAATGTATTGTTTGATTCGGGAGCTACATGCTCATTTCTTGCAAAGAGTAAGGTGAACGAGTTGAATTTGGAGACCTTTGAAAAAGTTTCTTATACGGTGGCTGTACCATCGGGAAAATTGTACAGTTGTGAAAAACTGTATAGGGATGTACCCTTAAGGATAGGAAAGGTTGTCTTTCCTAGCGACTTGTATGTGTTAGATATGGAAGGTTTAGAAGTAATTTTGGGGATGGATTGGCTGGGAAGGTATAAGGCCACTATTGAATGCAGAGAGCAGAGAGTTTTGTTGGAAGGACCAAGAGGTGAAAGCGTTAGATACAGGAAGTTTCCCAAGGGACCCAGGACGAATTTGGTGTCGACCTTAGAGTTGCAAAGGCTTGTGAGCCAAGGACACCCTTTGTATTTATGTCATATCAGCCAGGGGGATAAGAAAGAGGGGAATCCCCAGGATATTGCTGTGGTGAATGAATTTTTGGATGTTTTTCCTGACGAGATTCCCGGAATGCCACCACAACGGGAAATTGATTTCACGATCGACTTGGTACCGGGGACTGGACCGGTTTCTAAGGCCCCTTATCGTATGGCTCCAAAGGAGATGGAGGAATTGAAGTCTCAACTTGAAGAATTGTTGGATAAAGGTTATATTCGACCTAGTGTTTCACCTTGGGGCGCTCCAGTTCTGTTTGTGAGAAAGAAAGATGGTAGTTTAAGGTTATGCATTGATTACAGAGAGTTAAATAAGGTAACAGTTAAGAATAAATACCCGTTGCCCCGGATAGATGACTTGTTTGATCAATTGAGAGGAGCCGGGATCTTTTCGAAGATTGACTTAAGATCAGGTTATCACCAGCTAAGAATAGCTGAAGGGGATATACATAAAACCGCTTTCAGAACACGATATGGGCATTATGAGTTCACAGTGATGCCGTTTGGGTTGACAAATGCTCCAGCCGCGTTCATGTGCTTAATGAACCAAGTGTTTAGTGCATACTTGGATAAATTCGTCGTTATCTTTATCGATGATATATTGGTCTATTCGAAAGACCGAGAAGAACATCAGGAACATCTACGATTTGTCCTGCAAACCCTGCGAGAAAATAAGTTGTACGCGAAGTTGTCAAAGTGTGAATTTTGGTTGGATAAGGTATCGTTTTTGGGTCATTTTGTCTCTAAGGAAGGTATTTCGGTGGATCCGGTAAAGGTGGAGGCAGTTCGAAGTTGGCCGTCACTTAAGAACGTCACCGAGGTACGAAGTTTCCTAGGTTTGGCCGGGTATTACCGTCGTTTTGTTAAGGATTTCTCGCGTATTGCTCGGCCCATGACCTCGTTAATGAAGAAAGAGAAGAAGTTCGAATGGACGGATGAATGTGAACAGGCCTTCATGACTTTGAAGGAAAGGTTAACTACGGCCCCTGTTCTTACTCTACCTGACCCTAAGTTGGATTATACTGTTTACAGTGACGCATCAAAGAAAGGGTTGGGTTGTGTTCTGATGCAGGACCGTAAGGTGATTGCTTATGCATCACGACAACTGAAGGTACATGAAGTTAATTATCCGACCCATGATCTGGAATTAGCCGCTATAGTTTTTGCTCTCAAGATATGGCGGCATTACTTGTATGGCGTTAAGTGTAGGATTTACACTGATCATCAGAGTCTGAAATATCTCTATACACAACCTGACTTAAACATGCGACAACGTCGGTGGTTAGAGTTGATGACAGATTATGATCTGGAGTTCGTATATCATGAGGGGCGGGCGAATTTGGTGGCCGATGCTTTAAGTAGGAAGTCTAGTCACTCGCTGTCTGCCTTGGACGGAGTAGAAGAGTTGCATCGGGAGTTTGCTAGGCTGAACTTGGAAGTAGTACGTAAAGGCGAATTACAGGGATGTTTGAATGCCTTGGCTATACGACCTTCGTTCTTTGAGGAAATTTTGAATTCTCAGGATAAAGACCCGAAACTCTTGAAATTAAAGGACCAAGCACGGGAAGGAACATCAGAGGGATTCCTTGTCCATGAAGATGGAAGCTTGAGGTTCAAGGGTCGTTGGTGTTTACCGACAGGGGAGGAATCTTTGAAGGAACGTATCCTGGATGAAGCTCATTGTACGAAGTTTTCAGTCCATCCGGGTGGTGACAAGATGTACCAAGACCTCAAGTTAATGTTTTGGTGGTCTGGGATGAAGAGGGATATTGCAGAATATGTCTCACGCTGTCTGACATGTCAGAAGGTTAAAAGCGAGCACAAGAGACCAGGAGGGTTATTGCAACCGTTAGAGATACCAGTGTGGAAGTGGGATGATATCTCTATGGATTTCGTTGTGGGTTTACCTCGAACGAAAGCAGGTAACGATGCACTATGGGTTATAGTTGATCGTTTGACTAAATCGGCACGTTTCATCCCTATGAATTGTCGCTGGGAGATGGAACAATTGGCACGAGCCTACATTAAGTATGTTGTACGATTCCACGGTGTACCCCGTACTATTGTGTCAGATAGAGACACACGATATCTGTCACAGTTTTGGCAAACCTTGCAACAGGCCATGGGTACAACGTTGCTCTATAGTACGTCGTTTCATCCGCAGACGGATGGATAGACAGAACGAACGAATCAGGTATTGGAGGATATGTTACGTGCTATTGCCATGGAGTGGCAAGGGTCATGGGATGAACATTTGGATCTAGTTGAGTTTTCTTATAACAACAGTTATCAAGCTTCTATACAGATGGCTCCATTCGAGGCTTTGTATGGGCGTCGTTGTCGTAGTCCGGTTTATTGGGACGATTTTACTGAAGCGGTGACCTTAGGACCTGAATTGTTGTTTCAGATGAGTGAGAAGGTACGATTGATAAGGGATCGTTTGAAAGCGGCACAGGATCGCCAAAAGTCGTATGCTGATTTGAAACGACGGCCAGAGGAGTTCAACGTGGGAGAACAGGTATTACTTCGCGTATCACCCATGCGCGGAGTAGTACGTTTTGGTGCTCGGGGAAAGTTGAGCCCTCGGTTCATTGGGCCATATGAAGTTTTGGAACGTGTGGGTAAAGTGGCTTATCGGTTAGCTCTTCCAAACTCTTTAGAAAAGGTACATGATGTATTTCATGTGTCTCAGTTAAAGCGGTATCATGCCGCAGCCACTCATGTATTAGACCCTGAACCTTTAGATTTGGATGCATCTTTGTCGTACCCTGAACAACCGGTTCGAATCTTGGATAAAAAGGTCTGTAGCACTCGACGGAAGGATATAATTATGGTAAAAGTCCTGTGGTCAAATCACGAGCGTGAAGCGGCTACTTGGGAAACAGAAGACGCTATGCGAGAAAAGTACCCACACCTTTTTCAGGTTAGTAGCGTTACGGGGACGTAACTTCTTAAGGGGGGTAGAGGGCGATAGGAATTTCGCGCGAGGAATGTTAAATCTTTGTTTTGGTAGTCGTGTTTTACTCATGAGTTATGATGTGGAGTTAATTGTGATAGCATGTGTGTTTTATGTTTTCCGTTGTCACATAAGTTACGAGGACGTAACTTCTTTTAAGGGGGGTAGTCTGTAACACCCCGTAATTTATCGGGTTTAAGAAATAATATAATAAAATAAAATAAATACGTATTATTAAACTATATTATTCCACATAGATAATTTTAAGAAATAAAGTGAGTTAAATTTTAACGGTAACGAGTTTTATCGCGTACGAGGCTATCGCGTAACGGTTCTTTCTATTTTAACAATAATATAATAATGACTTAATTAATTAATTAAATTAAAAAAAAAAATAAAAATTGAGAGGGGAGTGAAGGGGTGGCCGGTTGTGGTGAGGAGGAATGGGAGGAGTTTGTAACTCCTCTCATAAGTGAGTATTATGGCACATTAAGCTCACCTCTTAAGTGCCTATTAATCCTTAAGCATCATTTGAGTTTCCTCACTTTTCCTAAGCTTTCAAAGTGAACAAAATTCAGAAAAATTTCCTCTTTTCTTGCTCTTGTTTCGGTATTCAAGAAAAAAAAAAAAAACTTTGTTCAATCCAATCTTCAAATCAAAGGGTAAGTAAGTTGAGTTGTTATTTATAAATTTTATTTATAAGAAATTCTAGTATGAGATTATATAATATTTCTTTCAATATGATGATATCCTATGACTTATTAGGAGGATTGAGTATTTTATATAAGTTTTCTTTAATAATCCTTTGATAAAATTGATTTGTTAAAAGGGTTAAATCATATTTCTGTTATGCAAAATTTTCCTTGATTTACATTCTTTAACAAAGTTTAAATTTGTTATAAGAATAAAGTCTATTCAAATGTTAAATTGAATTTATTTTACGATTTATATTTCTCTAACAAGATCTTAGTTTGTTAGATGAAATTTTAAGTGTGTGGATTAAGTGATGGAAGTATCCATGAGTTTACAAATCCTTTAACAAAATTTGATTTGTTTAAAGGATTGTCCTTATATATATATGTTCGGTTTAAAATAAAAAAAAAAATGTTGGTTTATGATTCTCTACAAAATTTAAATTTGATAAGAGGATCAAATATTTAATTTACTTATCATGGTTATGAAATTTTAAATGTTCTTGAAGATCTTGAGGATGAGTATGACTAAAGTTGTTAGTTTATGTTTTGATGATGGTTTAGATCGTTGATGGGATTCGATGTATTGTTAGATGTGTGGAAATATCAAGTGGATTGTGTGATAGGAGATTTGGTTTTATTTGTTTTATCTTAGTAAAATGTAAATTCGATTTTTGGTTAGGTGTATTTTGGTATGGAGATTTAAAAAGGATTAAATAATTTAAATAGAAAAAAAATATATATATAAAATAAAAATAATTTAAGTAGAAGGAGTTTCGGACAGCAGCTGCTGCCTCGGTAGTGGCGCCCCGATCCGAGTGTTGGGTGTGTTTCGTTGTTGTTTTATCTAATCGATGCGCTTTAAAACTCGTTAAAACGCTTAAAATAATTAAAAATAGTAATCGGATGCTAGAAATTATGAAAATTGGTACCCAAGGTAATTGATGCGTTCCGGACGCAGCGGTGAAGTCGGATTTTTAATTTGAATTTTCTAAACTGTCCGATTTGGCCATAAAAGTTTCTGGTCAGAATGGGAATTTTGGAGCAATCATGAGTTGGATGAAAACATTTGAAATTATCAAGTTTTTGTGATATTTTAGTAGTATGGAGTGGATTGTGTGTGTAAACCGTTATTAAACGTGGTCGTTCTGTGTGTTTGTTAATTAGGACCTCGATTCATAAGAGGGTGAAATTCCTGTCGTGCTTAAACGTCGTTTGGATTTGCAGTGTTTAAAGGTACACGCTTAGACCATACTGTTTATATGGTTGTGCAAGTAATGTTGTTTTATTCCTAATCAAGGCATTGTAATCACATAAGGATTAGACACCTCAAATAATATGAAATGATTATGTGGAAATTGAGAATTTATGGATATGTTACCCAAAAGGGTTAACAAATAAATTGGAAAACTATCAACTATTTTTCCCATGGCATTCAGGGATCTTTATGGTCACCATGGGGGTATGCATACTTAGCCTTTGGCGACCCGAACAGGACGGGCAACGTCTTAGGTAGGTGGTTGCCTTAGGATTTGCTCTCCCAAGTGTATTCCACCAAAACAAATTTGGAATATGACTTGTACGACCCGAACAGGACGGGCAACGTTACAAGGTTTGGAAATAATGAATAAAGATTACATAATAGAGCCTTTGCATGCTAGGGTAAACACAATGCTTGTATTCAACCTGTTTTGTATATGTATGAAGTCTCTGACGTGTATTGGTTGTTCTTTGGAACCTGCTACGTGTTATCATATGACGTGCAGCAGGTTAACTGCAGGAGGGGGCTGGAGTGAGGATTCAGCTTAGAACCCTTAACTATCAAGTCTAGACTTACTTTGTAATGAGTCTAAATATCTCAGTTTATGTAAACAAAGTTTATGATGTTTTCTTTTTATTTCGTACAACTTTTAGCTAGTCTAAGAGGCCGGTGGGCTCTCGAGTTGTATGTAAAGACTTCCGCTGTTTTGTTTGGTTTTGTTTTGTTTGGCGCTGTTTTCTTTGTTGACCATATTCCTTTACCGTTGGAACGTTGACGATCCGAGTAAGGATGTGTTTATTTGTGTCCGTAAGTGAACCGGATTCATGTTTTCACATGATTTTCCGGGTCACTTTAACCGGGCCGTTACACCAATAAAGTGTGATAATACAAGTGCAATTTGTATTACAAAGAATCCTGTGCAACATTCTCGTACTAAACACATTGAGGTACGTCACCATTTTATAAGAGATCATGTTGAAAAAGGTAATATTTCTTTATCTTTTATATCTACTGAAAATCAGTTAGCGGATATATTT
>NC_080055.1:1978834-2033317 GCF_026212465.1 Amaranthus tricolor
ATATATATGTATATATATATATATATATATATATATATATATATATATTATATATATATATATATATATATATATTATATATATATATATATATATATATATATATATATATATATATATATATATATATATATATATATATATATATATATATATGTATATATACATATATATATATATATATATATATATATATATATATATATATATATATTTATGTATATATATATATATATATATATATATATATATATATATATATGTATATATATATATATGTATATATATATATATATGTATATATATATATATATATACATATATATATATATATATATATATATATATATATATATATATATATATATATATATATATATATAATATATATATATATATATATATATATATATATAGATAGTTAGAGAGAGAGAGAGATAAAAATTTTTTATGTATAGAATCTTGCGAATTAAGTTTGCACCATATAATCAAGATCTAATGGACTACGTTGTATGCGCGTCACTAATTGTAATTTTGTGATTTTTTCTTGAAATTTTTTTTAGTACAAAATATGTGTTGGTAAAATCAGAGTTTGAATACTCACAAAGCGATTTGGAATCTGTGTTCAAAAACAATAGACCAATGAATTAGTTGTGTTGTGGTTTAAATGGTATCAAGTTCAATAGAGTTTTATCATGTACAAGTGCTAAGGAAGTATCGTATAATTTAGTTGTGACGTATGAAGGAACAACTCAAGTCAAGGAGACAAAGATCAACATTCTCATGCATTAATATGAAATGTTCAAGATGAAAAAGGATGAGAATATTAATAAAATGTTTATTCGTTTTACGTTGATTACTAACAGTTTGAATTCTCTTGGTAAAACTCTTACTAATGCAGAAAAAGTCCAAAAGGTCTTGAGGTGTCTTCCAAGATCTAAATGGGGTCCAAAAGTCACCGTCATCCAAGAAGCTAAAGACTTGAGAGTACTATCACTTGACGATCTAATTGGAAAGCTCATAACTCTTGAACTTACTCTACATGATGACGGAGAAAGTGATGCTACACTATCCATGAAGAATCTTGCTCTAAAGGCAAAGAAACATCAAGAATCATCAAGCGAAAATGAGGAAAGTGATGATGAGGAAGATAAATTTGCCTTAATCACAAGAGGTCTAGAAGGAATCATGATGATGTGAAAAAGATTTAAAAAATTCAAATCTAGAAACACAGGTAAATCTTTTAATTCCAATTCTAAAACTAACAAACTTGCTTGTTTTGAGTGTGGATCTACAAAGCATCTTGTAAAGGAATGTCCAAAAAGGGAAAAGGAATATTACAAGAAAAGCAAAAGAAATAAGCAATGGTTACTAAGTGGAGTGACTCCGAAGGGTCAATTGTATCGAAAAGTGAAGATGGTCAAGTCCACTTATGTCTAATGGCAAATGATGACAAAAATGATGATCTAGAACAAAACAATAAGGGGGTAATTTACTATCTTAACTCTTGTTTAAAAGACGAATTAGTTAAAGCTCTCTTTGATATGTTTCAAATTGAACAAATCTTAAAAGATAAGAAAAACATTCTAGAAGATAGAATTTATCACTATGCCGAAGGTTGTGAAGACCTTATAAAGAAAAATGAATCGCTTAAGGCTGAAAGATTAAAATTTGAAAAGACTGTCGAAGTCTTGAAAGAACAAAATATCAATCAAATGAAAAAGCTCAATGATCTTCAGAATAAAAGTGATGATCCTGAATCTGATCTTAAGACTTTGAGATATGAGTATGAGAAAAGTTTACAATCCTTAACAAAGCTAAATCATTTCGTATTTAAATTCATAAAAATGCTTACACAACAAAAAAGATCTGATGATAAATGTGGTATCGGTTATAATAATGCTGCACATAACTATAAGAGTCAAACCACATTTGTTTGAAGTGCATACAAGCATAGACGCTTACATACTTGCTCTTTTTGTTGCAAAGAAGGACATCTTAAGTTTGCATGTCCCTACAAACGTAAGGACAATTATATCATCAAGAATACCTTTTCTTTTGAATTACCTGAACAGATAAAGCAAATATGGGTTCCTAAAGGGACAAGACCACCTAACATGGTCTACCCCGAATATGGTCCCAAATTTGTCACTTGGTTGGCTAAGTGAGGTTGAGAAAGGTTATTTTTTTGTTTTGTAGGAAAAGCAAAAATGGATCTTAGATTGTGGATGTTCAAGATATATGAGTTTTAAAGTTTCTTTATTTACTGAAATAAAAGAAAAGTGCAGTGGCTCGATTACTTTATGCGACAAAGGTAAATGCAAAATATTAGTTGTTGGCAAAGTGGGTAAGGATCCTTCTAAAGTTATTGATAATGTATATTTCGTTGAAGGTCTAAAATTTAACTTGCTAAGTGTGTCTCAATTATGCAATAAAGGTAATTAAGTAATTTTATATAAAGAAAAATCTAATTGTCAAAAATCCTAACACCGGAGATACATTTATTACCATAGACATGATAATGTTTATGCTTTGAATACTAACGAAATTGCAGCTCTAAATTTCAAGTGTTTAAATGCTATAACGGATGATCTAAAGCTATGGCATAGAAGGCTTGGTCACATCAATACGCACACCATGCATGAATTAGTAAGTAAAGATCTGGTTAAGGGACTTACAGCTCTTGACTACAAGCACAGTTCGTCATGTGATGCATGCATTAGAGGTAAACAAGTAAGAAGTTCATTTAAACTGAAGAAAATGGTAAGTATTTCAAGACCATGTGAACAGAAACATATTGATCTCTGTGGTCCAATGCATGTAAGGAGCACACGAGGTAAATCTTATATTCTAGTAACAGTTGATGATTATTCTAGATTTACGTGGGTTGATTTTTTGAAGGATAAAGGTGAAGGCTTGAAACCGTTCTCAAGACGTTGTAAAGAAATGTAAACTCAGTTGAATCTTCCAATTGTTTCGGTTAGAAGTGATCATAGGAAAGAATTTTATCAACTAGGCTTTGATTCTTTTTGTGAAAAATAAGATATAACCCATAACTTTTCAGCTCCTAGGACACCCCAACAAAATGGTGTGGTTGAAAGGAAAAATTGCACTTTAGAAGAAATGGCTAGGACTATGCTTATGGAAAATGGATTAGCCAAACATTATTGGGCCTTAATACAGCAAATTATGTCTTATATAGGTGTGTCACTAGACCTATACTTAAGAAAACTCCCTACGAGTTATTTAAAGGTAGAAAACAAAACATAGCCTACCTTAGACCATTTTGTTCTAAGTGCTTTATCCATAATAATGGTACGGATAATTTAGGTAAGTTTGATGCTATAAGTGAAGAAGGTATATTTTTGATATACTCATTAAATAGTAAAGCATATAGAATGTTAAATAAGCGAACATGTACGGTTGAGGAAAGCGTGCATGTGGTATTTGATGAATCTGATAATGGAATATTAAGTGAAGGTTTTAAAGAGTTAAACCTTAACAAACATTTTAATGATGTAAGTGATGATGAATTAGATGCCAATGATCATAATGAAGATAAAAAGAAGAACATGCAAGATCCTATACAAAGTCTTGACAAGGTTGAAGAAAAACAGGTTGAGCGCATTGAAGACTCACACCATCCATACTTATTTAAGTACACCAATTAAAGATTCCTCGAAGGAAGAAGGAACGAGTTCTTTAAATGATTACACACCATCCATACTAAGAATGAGGTTTAGATTGTCATCTCAACATCTTTCGGAAAACATCATAAGTGATCCAAACAAATGTACTCAAACTCGATCCTCTCTTAAAAATTTATGTGCATTTTCTGCTTTTGTTTCTCTGGTAGAACCAAAGGATATAAAAGAAGCAATACAAGAACCGGAGTGGATCATTACTATGCAAAGTGAATTAAATGAATTCGAAAGAAACAATGTTTGGGATCCAGTTGAAAGACCACCAGATTGTACTATTATTGGAACTAGATGGTCTTTCGCAACAAGCTCAATGAGGATGGAGACATCATAAGGAACAAAGTTAGGCTAGTTTCTCAAGGCTATAATCAAGAATAAGGTATTGATTACGACAAAACTTTTGCTCCCGTAACAAGGTTAAAATCTATTCGAATTATGGTTGGTTTTGCTTCATATATGAATATAAAATTATGTCAAATGGATGTTAAATGTGCTTTCTTAAATGGCTACTTACAAGAGGAAGTATATGTTAAACAACCACCTGGTTTTGAAAATCCGAATTTGCCTAATCGCTTGTTTAAACTAAACAAAGCATTATATGGCTTGAAACAAGCTCCAAGGACTTGGTATGGCAGATTTAGCTCACATTTACTTGAGAATAATTTTCAACTAGGTAAATTGATAAAACGCTTTTTATTAAGACTAAAGGAAAAGATATTCTGTTGTTCAAGTATATGTTGATGATATATTGTTTGGAGCTACTAATGATTCTTTGTGCATGGAATTTTCTGAGATCATGTGCAAGGAATTTGATATGAGCATGATGGGAGACTTAACATTTTTTCTTGGACTACAAATAAAGCAAAAGAAAGATGGCGTATTTATTTGTCAAAGTGCTAATACGCCTATGAGTGCAACACTAAGTTTAGATCAAGATATAAATGGTAAGAGTGTTGATCAAAAGTCTTATAGAGGTATGATTGGTTCTTTATTGTATTTAACAGCTAGTCGTACGGATATGATGTTTAGTGTTTGTTTATGTGCTCGTTTTCAAGCTAACCCAAAAGATTCGCACTTAACAATAGTTAAGAGAATCTTTAGATATTTGCATGGGACTTAAGACTTCGGTCTATAGTAACCTAGTTGTGGAAATTTTGCTTTGACTGGTTTTTCAGATGCGGATTATGATAGTTATAAGGTGGATAGAAAGAGCACTTCAGGATCGTGTCAATTCTTGGGATCATCATTGATTTCATGGTATTCTAAAAAGCAAAATTTAGTTTCTTTATCTATGGTAGTCGGTGCACGTTGTTCTCAAATCTTATGAATTGCACAACAACTTCGAGATCTTAGAGTTGATCTTGAAGGTATTCCAATTACGTGTGATAATACAAGTGCAATTTGTATTACTAAAAATCCAGTACAACATTCACGTACAAAACACATTGAGGTACGTCACCATTTCATACGTGATCATGTTGAAAATGGTAATATTATTCTATCTTTTATTCCTACAGAAAACCATTTCCTACACATTGTGATTACATATACGTGTCCGTGTTTGAACATATATTTAAGGGTTGAAAATTAAATTTTAATTTCTTAAAAAATATATGTTACTTATATAATATATAAAAAATGGGATTTTAAATTAAATACCTTTAATTAATATAGGATATTTAATTTACTTAAACTAAATTTTTGTGCTTGAAATTTATAAATTGGACGTCAACCATGTCTTAACTTATTGTTCATGAATTTAGTCCTAATTTAACTAGTTTTTAATTTATTTAATATTAATATTGTTAAATCAAGAGTCAATTCCCATGACCTTGGTGATGGGTTTGATCACTTGGTTGCCCATGTCTTATCTTACACTATAGAGAGTGAAAATGTGAGTGTTATGGACTATAGAGGATTGAGATTTGGATCACTTGATAAAGTGATCAAGGTGGATGATTCGATATGTTTTGATGATCGCAAGGAAGTGCCAAAGAAGGCTGCTCGAGTGGTCGAGCATGAATGGCTCGGTCGAGCCAAGGAGTAGAATCAATCCAGTGGCCTTTGATGATCCACTCGCCAGGTCGTTCATAGCCGGCTCGGTCGAGCGTGGTACAACTCATATTCTACCGAAGAATCTATTTTGTGTGGGAAAGTTTTGGGCTTTTAGCCATTTGTCCTAGGATTTTCTAATATGTTTTATGGCTATATAAGGAGCCTTAGAACATCATTAGGGTTATGTGAGAGAGCCTAATACTTAGAATCAACTAGGATTTTAGCTAAGAGAGTTCATTCTACTTGTATTAGAGCATTTGAGGGAGATTGACATCAAAGCTTCAATCTTTACTTTGAGAGGTTGTTCTCAAAGGTTGTGTGAGTTGAATCATTAATGTATGTTGATGTATTAATGATAAGATACTTGTTTTGAGGGGGAGGTATCCTTAGATTCCTCATATATCTTGTGTTTCTTGTTCTCCATTGTTGTGCTCTATTTTAATGTTTTCTTTGTGCATCTTATTGTTATTGTTCTTCACCATTACCAAAAGTCCATTAATAATAAATATTAATATTGACTTTAATGAAGTGTTTGGATTGAAGAAAATGGAGGAAAATGAACGAGAGAGATCTGAAGGGATGAGCGATCCCTTATTTGGATTACAAAATAAGAGGAAAGGGATTCGAAGGGAAAGAATTTTACTGGATTAAATGAATGATTTTTTTGGAAAGAAAACTCTCATCTCCATCCCTTATTCTTCCCTTCCCTCCTAAACAAACAAGAGTTACTTTTATTCCATTTCTCTTGCCTTCCTTTCCTTTTCCTACCCTCTTTTTCCCTTTATTTCCTTTCTTTTCAATCCAAAATTGTTATTTAAACATAGTCTAAAGTTAATTTTAACCCACTACATATAAATTCTAGATTTTTAATGAATTAAGATCCTCTCCATTAGTTAAATACGTGTTTGGTAAATGACTATTTATTTGACTTTTGATTTTTTATTTTTTGGTCGATAAAAAAACAAAAAAGCATATTTAGTAAATGATTTTGCTAAAATGTTGTCTTTTAAGGCAATAATAAAAAGGATAATTTGATTGACTTCTCATTTTTTCTCTAATAAACAATCAACAACCAATACTCCCTCTGTCCCATTGAATTTGCATCAATTTCCATTTTGATCCGTCTTACTTAATTTAGACAATGACCCACCACTTTCTCTTAATTTCATCTACAAATTTTAACTTTCTTCTAATGTCATCCACACAATTCATTCTCTCTCTTTATTTATTACCATTTTTTTAAATATACATCAATTCCTCTTTGATGCAATTCAAAGAGGACGGATTAGTAAATAATTTTACCAAAAATTTCCTCAAAAAGCTAATTTATCCAAAAAAAACTTAAAAAAAAGACTAATATTTTGAACTAGTCAAACAAAGAAAATTTGAAAAAAATAAGACGTTTTAATGAATTTATTCAAAAAACAAGCTTCGTTTAAACTTTATTCCCAAAATAAGCATCGTTGGATCCAAAGCTAGGCTTGGTGTATACTCGCACTTACTAACAACGAATTAAAACAAATGGTAAAAATTTTAGTCAAGCCTCAAGTCGTTGTTAGTAATAGAGACATTAAGGTTGATTGGTCAAACCTTAACGTCGCTGTTACTAACAGAGACTTGAGGCTTGACTGGTTTGACTTTTAAACTTTTTTGTATGAATTGAACTAGCCGTTGTTAAATTGAAAAATAGCCGTTATGAAGTTGAAAATAGCGTTGTTATTATGTTCTATAAATAACTCCATCATTTCCCCACTTCATTGTATCAAAACTCCATCATTCTTGTTCTAGTTAATCGATTTTGAAGGTAACATAAAGTATTATGTTAGTATTATTCTCAATTTATAAATGTTAATATTATTTTTGAATGTTTACTTATGTTACTATATCATATGTGTTCCGTAGATGTCACAAGAGCATTCTATTGAAGAGCTTTGTGATTGTGGTTATGAAGTTGAGATTAATACAGATTGGAGTAACATCGATCCTGGCCGTGATTTTGTTGCTTGTCTTTTCTACTTGGATGAAGGATTTGGCTGCACGTACTTTAGGTGGGTCGCTCCGGAGGGTACTAAATGTTAGAGAGAGTTAAAAATACAGCTCGAAAAAGAAAAATAAGAGCTTAAAGATGAGGTAATTAATCTCAAGAGGCAAATAGATGATATAGCACATAGAAAGAAGAGACTGAAAGGATTATGAGAAAGTTTAAGAAGCAATCTTAGTTAGTGGCGGTGGTTTAACTTAACGAATGAATTATGTAATTTGATATGGATTCGTTGAACATGAATAAAATTGTGTTGAATTTTAGAGAGCATTTTCTCTATTTGAGTATGAGTGTCTATTTGATTTTGATTAAATTCATACTTAATTCTTGGCGAAATGATTCATCGCCGAAAACTCTGAGTAATTAACATCATTTCATTCATAATAAACATGTGATAATACGATAAACATATATACACATCTACATATATATTATAAAATATACACAACAGTCCACATGTTACAAATATTCAATATATACAAAACGTTACTAATGTTTAATATATACAAACAGTATACTAATGATAATCCTCCTTTTGTACCCTCTCTAACTGTGACGGTCTTTTATGCCTCCTACGATAGTAAGAGGCGGTCACATGACGCTCGGGTAGGGGAGGTGATTGATACTGGGATGATTCAGCACCCTGTGAGGACCCGACACCATAGTCGGGGCAGGTTAAGTCTACCTCCTCAAGATGAATGTTGGTGTGATGAGGAGATGACCCCTGCTCGTCCATAGTGGTGTCAGGCACAGCGACTTCTGGAATGAAGCGCTGAAACTGTGTCCCTAGGAGTATGCCTTGGGCAATCTTCTGTACGGGCTCCTCCTAGCTAGAGTTGATGACAGCTGCAATGCCTTGTGCCTGCATTCAATTTGGAGTTAATGAAATCTATAATATGTAAGTTCTATGGATAATAATCAACATGGAAAAATACTTACAAACTGTGTCATCGTCGGTGCTGCGGGAGCCTACTGGGCGGCTGCGATGATACCTCGTGGTGTCATCCATTGACGAGTGATGGAGAGGAACCACGACATGTAATCCATCAAAGTAGGTGCGCCTACAGCATTGATTGGGGCATCTTGGGCTAGCAGCTCTAGCCTGTGCTCCCAACGAGCAATATGGTGCCAGTTGATCTCGAGTCAGTTCTTGGATTCTCGACCCTTGCGTGAGCTGTAATAGAGCTCCGCCTCTGTGTCACATGGCAGCGGGATGTCCTGTACCATCCCAAATTGGCGCAGTACAAACTCAGGGTGATGCACTTCGACTACGTCAAAGCAAATCAGAGGTACAGATGCTCTCCACGCCCCTGACAATATGCCTGAGTGCTGAGGCAATGCAGCGTATGCCTACACGTGAAAATGTAATTAATAAATTACGCAATTTGATAGTTACAAGACTAGTAAGTGAATCCTTTACCTGGTCAGCTCGAAGTAGATCGAATCGATCGCGATAGAACCCCACGCCAGATCCTGTGTGGGTCCTTGTACATCTATCAAAGGACTACCGCGATCCATACGACACATATGGAAGTGGAAGAATTGGTGGCGCAAATGCACCACGTCCCACAGTCCTCATCGGTTGCCCAATGAGAATGTGCTCTCACGCCCAAAGCTATGAATTACAAATATAAGTAAGTAAACGAAACATAAAAACAAATTAAGAAACAAAGCAATAATATGTAAAGTTAGTATTACCTGGAGAATAATTAGCCCAAAGCTATGAATTACAGATATAAGTAAGTAAATGGAGCAGAGTCGGGATGCCTGGTGTATATGGTCTCTGTGTCGGACACCTAAACGCAAAGATTATATTAGCATAAAGTTAAAGTATTAACGCATATACATTCAAAATACTAAGTTGACTAACCTGGACATCCCATAGTACACTACTCTTGTGATCCACCTGCATCGTCAGCACACTAGGGTCGCGAGGGCCTGGAGCTGTTGGATCCATCTCTATTGTAATTCAACAATAACTTACTTGTAGTTATGATTATATGTAAAAGACTTAAGAAATACTCAAATTTTTTACTTATGTTATTTATTTGTTTCCATAGTCTTTATGTTTCTATACTCAAATACAGATACTGTTTACCTTGGCGTGCAAGTTCTATTGTTGTGACCTTCACTACCACACCGTCGACAAGCGTTGCGTCTCCTTGATCCTTTGTCCATCTCGTTGCTGATCCTCCTTGACTTAGGTCTTCTTAGTCCACGAATGTGATCTGGATTGTGTATCACCTCAACACCAGTGTAATGAGGCCATGACCTCTTATCAATCAACGGTATGAATATGGATTCATATGTGTTAACATAGCTCTGGGTAGTGTAGCAGGAGTCAACAAACCACTCATACGATAAGTGTCTTTTAATACAAATGGCAAGAACATGAGAACAAGGCAAGTGATATATAGAGGGTTTGTTACAAGTGCATTTCCTCTCTCTCAAATCCACACTTTGTATTTTACCACTCTTGGCGGATCCTCTATTACCACGTCCACTCTTAACTTGAAAAAGGCCTCGTCTGTAGTCAAATGTGACGATCTCATGGAAGTTTGCCTTCTTAGTGTTAGGGGTGATAATTCTTATGGTGTGTGAAGTGTACTTACTTCCCCCAATTAGCCATGCATTTGCATTCTCGTGTCTTTTAACGAAATAATCATTAACACGGTAGAAGGTGAACTCCACAAGTGTAGTTAAAGGCAAGAAACGTACACCCTTCATCACGTTATTGAATACTTCGGCTAAGTTGGTATTAGTAACACCATACCTTAACCTCCATCATGACATATTGACCATTTACATATATCACCAACTTGATCAATCCAAAAAGAGCTTCTCGTTTGGCAATACTAATAGCCTTCAATCCCTCGATGACCTTATGTGGTTGTCTTTGCTCTGCAGTCCTACCATACATCTTCTTCAGCTTCACATTACCCATTTGACGGTTGAAGTTACTTAACAAATGTCGCAAGCAAAATCTATGATGGGCATTTGGAGGTTGCCATTCCGGCTCCTCCATGGTTGCTAGAATGCCCGCATGTCTATCAGAAATAACACATAAACCTGGACTATGCATCACATGCTTACGAAAACAAGCCATAAACCAAGACCACGCAGCTATGCATTCTTTCTCTACCAAAGCAAATGCAAGCGGCAAGATTCCCTTGTTCCCATCTTGAGCAATCACAGTTAATAATGTATGGCGATACTTACCGTACAAGTGTGTTCCGTCAATGGCAATAAGGGGTTTGCAATACTTGAACCTCTCAATACTAGGTTTAAAAGCCCAGAACACACGTTGGAAAGTTCTAATACTAGGATGGACGTGCACACCAACATCATTATCTTCCTTAAAGAACCACTCAACTACATTCCTCGGGTTAGAAACTTGCATTGCTTTCAAGAAGCGTGGAAGGAGAGGATAAGAGTCTTCCCATGTCCCATAGATGGAGAGAAGGGCTTGCTGTTTAGCACACCATGCCCGCTTATAGGTCACTTCGACACCAAATTGGTCTTTCACCATTTGTCGCACCACAGAGACCTTAATTGATGGGTCTTCAGCAACACAATTTCTTATAACATTGTTAATCACGGAAGATGTCAAATGAATGTATCCAGCTGACACATTTTCAGTAATTAATACATAACCCCCATGCTTCTCTTTATATGTAATCTCACATGAAGGTGAATAGGAGCTCTTCCAAGCCCTTAGCTTTCAAGCACACCCTCTCTTACACTTCAAGGTAAGCACGGTTTGATTTGAAGTCTCAGTTCGCTACTCAACGTTCTATGAATATGATATAATCTAACAGCGTCCAACAAGGCATCCTTCTTATCAAACATCATATCCTTTTGAAACTCTCCTTCATCGGTGTAGGTTGTATCACATACCTAATACTTCCAAGATTTGTCCTCAACGTGTTCATCTAGAGGGGGAACTAGTGCACAAGGTGTAGGAGCAACGATTGTTGGAATGTTGCCTAAGGTCATATCATTAGCTAGAGCCTCCTCATCAACACCCACATCGTCCTCAGAAGGAGTTTCTACGAATTCATTACTTTCACTATTAACATCATCCCAAGGCTCATTTGTATCTTCTAAGTTAAAAGTATCATCATTTGAGACTTGAATTTGAAGTTGATTGGGTTCATTAGAAGGAGAAGAGGAAGATGGCATAATGGGATTTTGGGTTTCTTGAGTAGGGAAGGGCGTAGGAGAAGGAGCAGAAGAAGTTACATATACGAATGCATTTGTTTCTACAACATTCATATCTTGATTCCTAGGAGTACCTCTTCTACATATAACTCTAAAGAAGGAATAGAGGTAGACTTTGAATACTCCCACATTGCATTTATAGCCTCCTTATCCTCAACCGGAAGAGCTTACAATTCTCCACTCATATTGTATTTAAAACTTACATTAACAGTACTTCTTGTAGTGTCAATGCCAATCTTAGAGCATATAAGATGTTTAAGTTCATTCAAATTCATGTTTGAGTTGCATGCAAATAGTTTACGTCTTCCTCCAACATACTTAACATTGCTACTACTTGATCAAATTGAACAATTCCAAAAACATACAACAGTCACACGAAATGAAGCCATTTCTACAAGAATATGTACAAAATCAGCATCACCAGCAAGTTCATAAGAAAGCAAGTACATTATTCAACAACCCTCACAACTAGATTTCACAACATTCATAACTACACTTAAAAACAAGGCACATTGATTATTTACTGCATAAATATATATATATAATTTACAAATTTAGGGTTTACATTCAAACATTCTCTACATTAAATTTAAACATTTTCTACTTTAAATTCATGAACAAACAACCTCATTATGAAGATCATGGCAAATAACAACTACATTTGACATATTTACAAAGTTTAAGTGTAAATGACCACTATAAATGACATACTTTTTTTAAAAAAAATAACTAAAAATTTTCTAATAAAAATGTACCTTAATAAGCTGTAGATCACCAAAGAGTAGTAATTAGCAAGTTTATGAACCTGCATTTAGTTGAAAGTTCATGAACAAATATAAACCATAATTTTCGAAAAAAAATTTAAAAAAAAAATTATTACCTGAAGTGAATGTAAGAAGATGACAGAACTAATTAGTAGGAACTTGGAATTTGATGAGATTAATTGGAGGATTGATGTTGATTTTAATGGTGGAAAGGAGAGAGAGATTTTCGTGGATTAGAGCTAGGAAACGAAATAATGCGAAATGAGGAAGGAGGAAGAAGACTGTTGTATTTAGGCAAGCCTCAAGTCGCTGTTAGTAACAGTGATATTAAGATTTGACCAGTCAACCTTAATGTCGCTGTTACTAACACGACTTGAGGCTTGACTAAAATTTTGACCATTTGTTTTAATTCGCTGTTAGTGAGTGCGAGTATACACCAAGCCTAGCCAAACCTTAATGTCGCTGTTACTAACAGCGACTTGAGGCTTGACTAAAATTTTGACCATTTGTTTTAATTCGCTGTTAGTAAGTGCGAGTATACACCAAGCCTAGCTTTAGAGCCAAAGACGCTTATTTTGAGAATAAAGTTCGAACGAAGCTTGTTTTTTGAATAAATTCATTAAAACGTCTTATTTTTTTCAAATTTTCTCAAACAAACTAACTAAAAAAGCCAAGAACAACTAACAATCATTTGCCAATTACCCTAAGAGCTATCCCAATGGTGAAAAAAATTTATTTGAGTGGAAATTTTTTTAAGTGGAAATGCATCCCAATGATCACACTAATGAATGTCTACAAAAAAAATACTCATAATGTCTACAAAAAAAATACTCATATGTTTCTAAAAAGTAACTCAATGGGAGGAAGTTTTTGGGATTTCCTCACAATGGGCCCCAGCACTAATTTAAAAAATATATTCATTTTTCGATTTTGACCCATAATTTATGAATTTTAAAGACTCAAAAAAAAAATTTAAAAATATACCAACATTCATAAAAAAAATTCTCATTAAATAGACACTCGTTTTTTTTATTTTTTGACACACTTCAAAAATTCTCTTTTCTCTCTAATTTCATAAAATTAGTATTCATGTAGTTTTTTACATTATTAGTTTAATTTTTTTATCTTTGATTTTTTTGTTGTATTGGTATTTTGTCTTAATAATATTTTATAAATTACTTTTTTGTCTTATTAATATTTTTGTATAAAGATAGAAAATGAGGTGGGATAAAAAAACTAAAATAGGAGAGAGTGTGAGGAAATTTTTTTTTTCTCATAAATGAGATAAAGTTCAATAGCAAAAATTTCCAAAAAAAAAAAACAGATGATGTGAATAAAAGGAAAAGTATAGATAGATTGGTGAAAGAATTTTTTTTTTACACAATTGAGATTGCTCTAAAAGTAAAAATTCATAGTTGTCCAAACTAATGGTTAGAAACTTAGAAATACACTTAGGCAAGGATTTTGAGATTTTATTTTTATTTAGCAGATGTCAGAATGTTTTCATTGTAAATGCAGAAAAGTATTGAGTCAAGATTTTTGTATTGTGTAATAAATGTTTTGATAGTTAATTACTTTAGTGTTCCTCCGCAAAACTAGAAAGAAAAATGAACAAACAATTGAAAGTGTCACAATCACTGAAATCAACTAAATTTTCTTCACTAGTGTTTCTTTTCACCAAAAACCCACTTCTATTATTTTCTTTTATGCTCATACCAACCTTCTTCTTTCCTACTACTGCTTTTACTTTCTAGTTTATTGTATCATTAGTGAATGCACACCAGCTGTTCAATGAATTGTCTGAATATCTTCTAAGTTTATCTTTCATCTTAAGGCTAAGAACTTGTTCTTTAATGGAGGATCAACTCTCGAAATCAACTTCAATTTTTGGAATACGATTATGGGTTTTAATTGGAATTGCCGTCGGAGTAGCCTTCGTTTTTTTCCTCTTTCTTATATCACTTTGTTATATCTCAAAACGCAACAGTAGCAAGTCAAAACGCAAGACCCAGTTTCAATCTCAAGCTGCAAGTACTAATACTGCAATAATCCCAGTTTTGTCGAAGGAAATCCAAGAGATTACTGTAGCAAATTCATCTCAGAATACCCATTTCCATCATCATGAACCACAACAACCCGACCTGGTAAATGGCCCGGGTAGAATTGTCGGTAATGAGAATAATAAGTTGAAAGCAGGATCAGGTGAAGAAAGACTCCAAATTGAGTTGGTTGGTAAGGATAAATTCGGTGGGTCCGGGTCCGGGTCATCTTCGTCGGCGGCTCGAAATTTGGGTGATCATCAAGTGCCTTTAGTGGTTCCTGAAGTGTCCCATTTGGGTTGGGGTCGTTGGTACACTTTAAGAGAGTTAGAGGATGCTACTAATGGGTTTTCTGACCAGAATGTTATTGGTGAAGGTGGTTATGGTATTGTTTATTATGGTGTTTTAGATGATAACACCCAGATTGCTGTTAAAAATCTGCTCAATAACAAGTGAGTGTTTTTTTTTGGGTTATTTTTGTTTACTTTATTAGGTTAATTTATAATCAAAAGTTGTTGGATTAATAATGCATTTTATTATCTGGTTGCAATTAGTGATTTTTCCTTTTCCTTTTGGAAAATTGCATTTACTAGTGATTTAGTCATTGTTTTACTAGTATTTCTTGAATGTTGGAGGTTAGATTATGCACATTTGGTTTACATTGTTGGGTTGTTATTTTTGTTTTTGTCATTATGGGATTTTAGTCAGTTTATTGGTGCTTCTATAATTGTGGTATCATTCAATTGAGTTAATATTTGATTATCAGGGGACAAGCTGAGAAGGAATTTAAGGTTGAAGTGGAAGCGATTGGCCGAGTTCGGCACAAGTGTTTAGTTAAATTGCTGGGTTATTGTGCTGAAGGAGCTCAAAGGTATTCTTTAACATTCAATTGGCTGTTAGCTGTTTGTCTATCGCTTTGTAAAGGTTTCTTTGTGTTATATTTGTAGGATGCTTGTTTATGAGTATGTTAATAATGGAAACTTGGAACAATGGCTTCATGGGGATGTAGGCCCTATTAGTCCCCTTACATGGGAGATAAGGATGAACATCATTTTGTGCACAGCAAAAGGGTATCAATTTTCTTCTACTTTGTTACTACTATGTCTGTTTATAATGTTTTTTGTGGGTTTCTTTTGTTGTATTTCATTTGTATAAACTCGCCATCAATTGAAACTTACAGGCTAACTTACCTTCATGAGGGACTTGAACCTAAGGTTGTTCATCGGGATATAAAGTCGAGCAATATTTTACTTGATAAGCAGTGGAACGCTAAGGTTTCGGACTTTGGGCTTGCTAAGCTTCTTGTCTCCGAGCATAGTTATGTTTCTACTCGTGTAATGGGAACCTTTGGGTATGTAGTATGTTGGTTTTGTTAGACGGGTTCTAAATTACGTTGCTCAATATGTGCTAATTTAAGCATCATTTATTCGTAGCTATGTTGCTCCTGAGTATGCAAGTACAGGCATGTTGAATGAAAGGAATGATGTGTATAGTTTTGGGATCCTGATAATGGAAATTCTCTCTGGTAGAGTTCCAGTTGATTATAGCCGCCCTGCAGCAGAGGTGTGCGCTGATTTATTTATACCTGAGCTTTATGTAGCATGCTTCTTTTATCATCGAAGTGTTAATAAGATTGATTTTTCAGGTCAACTTGGTTGATTGGCTTAAGATGATGGTTACAAATAGGAATCCCGAAGGAATTTTAGATCCCAAGCTTCCCGAAAAACCTGCATCTCGAGCACTCAAGAAAACTTTGCTAGTAGCCTTGCGTTGCGTTGATCCAAATGCACAAAAGAGGCCAAAAATGGGACAAGTTGTACATATGCTTGAAGCTGAGCAAGATTCTTCCTTCAGAGATGTATGTATTCTGAATCTCTTTTGATTAACATTTGATATTCTCTCCACCGGTTAACCCCAAAAATACCCAATTGTTCATCTTGTGTGATTGTAAAACCAAGTTACATTTTACCAGTCAAATATTATTTACAATCTGTTTTTATAAATCCGCAATAACAGTCTGTGTGATGATTGGTAGACAGAAAGTACTCTACTTCGGTTAAGTATCATTTTCATCTTCGTTACTAAATGTTGTGTCACATTACATTTCAGGACCGAACTCGAACATCATCAAGGACAAATGTCGAGACTCAAAAAGAAATAACAGCGTTGAAGCAGGTAATCGAGTAGAGAATTTAAAGCAATTTTTTGTCTATTAGATGAACTGGGAGTTGCTCTCTATGGCATTATTTTTTGTTCAATCTTGTAATATCCAGTTCATTTATTTATGGTGTTAAATGTGAATGATTCCTTCTTGCTGGCCATATTCCATGTCATTCTTCAAAAAGAGATCTTCCCCTACCTTCCTTTACACTTCTTCAAAAAGCCACTATTCTATATAGACAAGTTTTGTAAAGTGAATCTTAAGTAATGCTAGTGCTTTAGAGCCGTTAAAATTGATGGATCTGACATACTTGAAGAGATTCTATCTCATATTTATTACAAGATCCGTATATGGTGTCCATTGATTTTGTTTTAGATTATATATATACATTTTTGTTAGTGTTTACTCTCATAAACTATTGATTAAAATCAATAATTAATGGAAAAAAAAATATGTTGGCTCCTTGCTTTATACCTTTGCGGAGCATGTTAAAAAGCCAACTCAACTAAAAGGTTAAGCTACCAGATAAAACTCCAAGATATATGTTATAAACTCTATTATGTCCCCCTCACACAAGAGATCTTTGGCTAGAAATATGGATGTAGTACATACTTTTACTATATACGACGCTAAATACTCTGCTTTGAAATGAAGGGTAGATGAGATTCGAACATGTGATATGTCGTCACGTTGGCCTATGATACTGTGTCATCGAATCGACTTAGCCAAAGGATATTATGTTTTATACTTCATCAAAGCAACATTATAGTTCCAATCCTCTTTTATTAGCACCGGTCAACCGTCTTACCCTCACATTTTTCGCTTGTCCATCTTTGATGAGGTCAAAGATTAAATTCTTTGGTTTCGAAAAGTAATAGACTATATAGTAGAATCTCTAAATTAATTCATATGTGAAGTCACGTATAACATTTGATATTGGGTTAATTGGAAATGACTATGTGAGACATTCGTACCTCAAACTCTGCTTAGGTGTGAGTCATTGGCGTAATTGATTGGTGATTAGTGAACACATGGATGGGCAAGAAAATTTTGTATATGGGTTTATTCTTGAATATCAACAAGAAATTCTTCTCTTCTCTTCTTTTACAACCCTATTTCTCAATATTTGTTATTTTCCATTTTTCTCTAGCTTTTGCCTTGGGCTAGCTCAATAGGAGTATTTGATATACTTTTTGGATGAAAGGGGTAGCTCTTAGTTTCAATGATGTTGCTTGTTTTCTGCAAAACATTGTGAAGTGAGTATTTAATTGGAATAATTTCATGTCAAGAAAGAGGAAGTCACTCAAATTGAGCACTTACTCCTTTTATTGACTTAGGAGATTATAGTACTTTGTTAACTTTGGCCGTTTTACTGATCATTAAAATCTTTCCGATCTTCATCATAGAAAGTTCCTCAGTAAGGGCAACCTAGAGGATTAAATCTGACTGGTTTGGAAAATTAATGTTGCACTTAATATTTGTCTTCTCACATTATGTTTTTTTAATAATTTGCAAATAACAGGCTTAAATTTTAAGATTTTTAAGAATTACAGTCTTAATGTTTATTTTTTGCAAATTACAGCTGTCAAAATATCAAAGTCGCCTGATCACATAATTTCGACTATTTTAGTGCTCGAAATTTATGTGAAGTCGTTGAAATTCAGTGATTTAGCCTGAATGTTGTAGACTTTGATACTTTTATAGCTGTAGTTTGCCAAAAAAAAATATTGAGGCTGTAATTCGCAAAAATTCTAAGCTTTAATATTGTAATTCGCAAAATTATTTTTTTGACATGTTAAATCTCTTATTTGTAAAGATAATGTGTTCTTGTTCTTTTTAACTAAAAG
This sequence comes from Amaranthus tricolor, assembly GCF_026212465.1. Lineage (NCBI taxonomy): Eukaryota > Viridiplantae > Streptophyta > Magnoliopsida > Caryophyllales > Amaranthaceae > Amaranthus > Amaranthus tricolor. The sequence goes on from NC_080055.1 coordinate 1,997,664, forward strand.
GCACTCCGGAAGAAGGAAAATGTTAGGTGAGAATCGAACTCAGTTCCTGCTCTCCAACTATACAAAACTTGATTCTTATAAATATGTACCTAAAATAATAGACTCGTATTAATAAAAAGGTGAAAGATATCTTTAGAACGAAGTAGTATAAAAAGGAAATCATTCTAGTCCCTTTTAACAAAACCTGTTTCTTGTACTGTTGTACGCCCTTTGGATGTTAACAGCAACAAAGGTTTGAACTCTATAAATCAAGAGAGAAAGAACGAGAGGACTACTCAATTGTCATGATCTTGCTATTTATTTCTCGCACGGCCTATTATTATGAGAAAGGATACAATATACGGTCCATGACAGGTCATTCGTTATTGCTACCAAAAGACAACTAACATGATCAACAACCACAAGGATTACCACTCGAGTCCTGGGATTGGTTAGTACAAAAGATATCCATGATGGTACTTTTAGATCATTGATTTGATCTGCAATCAAAGGTAATGTTACCCATATACGACCCTTCAACTCTATCTAGCCAGAAATCACGTGGTATTAGGGCAATAAATGTATACTTATATGTTTCTAAAAAAAAAAAACCAGTGCATGTCGAGTGATTGCAAAAGATCTGTGATGGTATTTTTTATATAGATTATTAGATTTGCAATCAAAGGTAATGTTGCATATATTCAAATCCTATCTAAGTGGAAATCACTTGGTATTAGGTTAATAGAAGTATGTTTGATTTATTATACTTGTACGTTCCTTGAAGATATCAGTGCATGTCGAGTGATGGGCAAATGAGTTGGAAATAGATTTAAAAATAGTTTAAAACATGTACGGAATACCATTCATATTTTACACGAGTGAGGAAAATTGGGAAGAATACCCTCATTAACAATCGTTTGTACTGAGGCAAGCCGAAAAGAATACAACCGATACTCAGATGACAAAAACTTACAAGACTAACAATGTTAACGACGCAAGCATTGAACCATACAACCAACGTTGTAAAGCCTTGTGGTTATATGTATGGGCGTGATTTGATTGAGTCGATGAACCCCCACCTTCTGTTGATGACAATGCTGCTGGAGGCGGAGGTGCAAATTTTGGGACGTCACATGACCCAAAGGTTCCATTATCCTGCATTAAAAAACCAACATCTTAATATTTCTACATTTCGTGAGATGAGCAAAAACTAAATTTCCATGTGATCATATTGTAAAAATACGTTAGGTCATAATTTCGGTAACGACGCAGTGATACGGTTCTCGTATTGCTAATATCGGCCAAAATTATTAGATTTCGTTTGAACTGGCCTCAAATGCGTTTTTTACACCATGACAATGTGGATAATATTACTCCTAGTTTGTTACATTTGAAAACTTTTACAATGACATTGATACGATGCAATATGATGCAACCTTATGAAAATGAGGTTTGAAAATGCAAGACTAGAGTAGATTACAAACCTTACAATAGGCAATACTGTCACATCCACAAGTGAGATGACCATTGGCTTGATCAACTGCCTCAGCAGCTCCACCGCCATCACTCCTCTACAACAAACGGAACAAAATAAGGTCAACAAAAATAAGTTACAAAGCATTGGAGATCTACAGTCTATGTAGGCAAACTATCTGTCAAAAAGATCCTATAAAAAAGCTGCATAACTGATTACCTGGTAATAGTCAACAGCAATGAAGTTTGGCCATCTTTTTCCATCTTGTTCAACACAGGTATTTATCATGTTGATCAAAGGAGCCGAGTTTTCCGCACAAGCTTGTGATGAATTGGGATTTGTTGGGAAGTAATTTACAAGTACCAGAGGAATTGTCGTCGTGTTCATGGGTGGTGATTCTCCACGGTTAGGGCATGAACCGGCAACCATCCCTTCATCGCCATCTGCGTTTCAGCAAAACTGATAGTTAAATATAAACTCTACGGAAACAAAAGGGAAAATAAATCATGTTATGGTTAAGCCTCAGCCTGCATCACAGGGAAGAAAACAGAGAAGGATAACTCACATTGGTTTTCGACAACGTACTTCCATTGAAAGGCAATCTTTTCGGACGCCTCCTTGGATTTCATAGAAGAGAATACCACCAATCGTTGATTTTTCTGCACCATATCATCCACAGTCGGCCAGTCACTTCCATTTGTAGGCATCCGAGATAGAGGGAACATATATTTGTTGAGTCCGGCTGCATTGAAGACCTTGGTGAGGCCCATTGGTGAAGTCACATAATCCTCTATGAAGATTGTAACAATTTCTGTCGGATTCCCTCGCAGAAAAGCTTCAATTTCCTTGAGCACGTTAATTGCTGGTTGCTGTTATATAAAGTAACGATCGATCAACAATCTGAACTGTTTTAACACTGACATATTGAATTCAGTTCGATAGCCGTTATACAACTTACAAATGCTGTGAAATTGAAGCACTTGCCTCCAAATGAATGGCACAGCCAAATGTTGTTTTGGAAGTCATACATGTCCAGCATTAACCCTCGGACACCATTCTACAGGAAATGCAAAATTTATCAGACCCTTTATTCTAGTGGTGCCTTAAACTTGATATCAAGTTTCAAATAGGTGAGGTTGGGATAGTTTGCTAGAGATGCAGATCAGAAAGTGCTATAACTCAACAGTCCGTATGTAAGCACAAAATCAAGTTTCAAACTGTTATATTACTCATGTTTTACCATTTTGTTTACGGTTCAAAATTCGGCCTTAGTAAGTATTAAACACGTACATTTTCACATGTTCTTCCCATAACAATTGGCAATTGATCTTGTTGTCAAGGAACTTATCAATCACACGTTTAAGCTGATGATTTTGTTAGCTATCACAACCCTCACTCGAGAGCCTTTTAGGCTAAAAATGGATATGCAACCCGAATAATTCTCATACCTGTGATGACTATTTGACAAACTGTTTTAAAATTTTTCAAAAAGTTAAAAGAAATTTCTAATTTTTTTTTGTCATGCAATGCAATTCACTGGGTTCAATAATTTATGATTAGAAATTGCCGACATTAGAAAATATAAATTTCTTTCCCCACAAATCATCAAAATAGTTAATGAAAGGTCTTAAATGATTTTTAGTTGGAATAACTCCACATGAAGCGGTTTGCTTGTTGAAGGGTTAGGTTGCAGAGGATGCTTATTATTATTATTATTATTATTATTATTATTATTATTATTATTATTATTATTATTATTATTATTTTAAATAATTAAAACCTGGCAGTCAGGAGATTTGGTAGATTAAGTCTTCTCGTTTCCTGGAAATGTCGTAAAAGTATTGAAAATGCTTAAAGATTGAACGGAAACGGAATCTACTGAAAAGACCCAAACAGCTCAATTGGACAAAAATCCTAAGGGTGTTACTCTAATACGGTATTAGAGGTGTTTGTTTAAATTCATACGGTACCCCAAGGATTTAAATTTAAAATTTAAATATAAGTTGATATTAGTAAGTGAAAGGCATGGTCGTTGATTAGCATGTATAAAGCGTTTTACAACACCTGACCTTATTATTATAAGGGCCCCAAAAATCCAGTGTTATACTTATTTGATTTATTGTTTTAATTATCACAAATATATGTATATTATTTTACACGAGAGTAACAAAGTAATAAAGAGTCAAATATTATTAGTTTAATAAATTGAGAGATCATATCATATAGTACTAGTATTTTAATATTTTTTCCTTAAATCGTAAGGATTTATAAGAAAAAAATTGGTACATAAGCCCCAAAATGTACAAAACAGCCTTAATGGGAGGTAGAATTATTCAAATGTGATTCAACTCGAAACAATGTTGTTATACTTGAGTCAATCAAGCAACAACCGAAAAATAAATTATCCATGAAAGATCTTTGAGAGGCAAAGTACATATAGAAATTAGAATCTATAAAGATAGATCCAAAATTGATTTGACTTGGTAAAGAGAATTATTTAGATAAGTTTCTTACAAAGTTTAACATGCATAACTTTGAGCGAGGTTTTATTACCTATGTAGTATTTATATTCCTTAGCAAGACTCAGTGCCCTTCAAGCACTGATGAGGCTAAACGCATAATTTAAGTTCCATATGTATCTGTAATTGGTTCCATCATATATGCTATGATTTATACTATAAGTGTACATGAAACGCTTTGAGCATGCACAACATACCATATCACATAAACCCGATAATTGTCAAGGAACCAACTCAACCAAAAGCTTAAGCTAATGGTTGAGGCCTCAAGATATGTTATATACTCTAATACGCCCCCTCACACGAGACCCCATTGGGCTAAAAGTGTGGATGCGCATAGGCGCTGAATATTCCACTTTAAATGAGGGGTGGTTGAGATTCGAACCTGTGACCTCTCACGTTGGCTTCTAATACCATGTCAAGGAACCAACTCAACCAAAAGCTTAAGCTAATGGTTGAGGCCCCAGAATATGTTATATACTCTAACAATAATAAAGGCTTCAACTATTTTTGATACATAAACATTAGAGATGGCCATGGGTCACGACTCGGATTATACATATTCCAACTTTACTGTAGATAGTAGTCGGATTTTTTTTTTTCAGTGTCCCTCTGCTCAAAGTCGGATTATGCATACTTCAAGTTTGCCCGACTCGAACTCTCGAACCTCCAACGGAGACGGATTCGGAGTCGGATTATTATCAAACTTTATCGTTGTGATATTGCACTAATGATTTAAAAGCATATAAAATTAACAAAACAATTTTTTTCAAATAGAATTTAACAAAAAAAATATGTATTTTGAATTCAAGTTTAACAAGAGCAGTAGTTCTACTATCACAATTTAACATTTTTTGTCGTATTTTATTTCTCTTGATCTGATATGTCGTATTTTGGTTGATTAATCTAAACAAAATACCAAATTTATTCTAATTATAGCTAGTATGAGAGAGAGCTTGAATTAGTTACGTCTAGAGTTTTAAAGGAAACAAAATATTGAGGTAAAAGTCCAATTCAAAGTCGGATTTCATTCAGAGTTGGATTCGGAGTTGAAGTGTCGGATTTTTAATAAAGTCCAACTCCGGTCCTTCTCTAACTCGGACTCGGATTGTAAAAATCGGAATTGGATAACTTTTTCTTCGGGCTCGAATCGGATTATTTTCCTCGAATCCAATCGGATTAGGGTATGATTCGGATTGAATTGTAATCCTAATAAACATAAATGTACTTGAGTATTAAAATAATGCAGTTGGTAGAAAATTTAGATATAAAAATAATAGAACTCAGATATACAAAGCGTACAGTTGAGAAATTATTTGTCACAGCATACAGTTGTGAAATTATGTGTGACTTTTTGTTTTAGCCCTCTAAGTGTAACAACTAAAGATAAAGATAATTTGTTTATAAAAATTTGCATTCAAAACCCTTCTAATGTGATATTCTAAACATTCCAAAATTAAATTGCATTTTCAATTCACAAAATTGATATACTCCCTTCTATTCATCTTAAATATCTCATTTTTTTATTTGATTATATCACTTCATATGTTTTATTTTTATTTTGGGTATATTAACTTTATTAATTTATCTTTTTTAAATTTAATTTTTTCACACCTTTATACCTATTAATTCCACTTTATTCTTATTAAAAATTAAAAACATTATACTTTTTCTTTCACATGTGTTTTTATTTGAACATCTAAAAATCAGGTAAATAGAAGGGAGTAATAGATAGTTCTTCCGTTTCATAATATTTGCTACATTTTTTCATTTTTGATAATTTAATATTTTAATATTACTTGCTATACTTCTATTTTTAGTAATAAAACAGTCATGTAAATATATACTTTACTTCTATTTTTATCTTACGATTTACCTTATTAACATTTTTTCATCTTTAATTAAAAATTAAAATAAAAGATATAATTATAATTTATATAATATGTCCACATTTTTTAATTTTTATGCCGATACAAATATAACAATGAAAACAGAACAATGTATTATGTCAAGAGTCGTGTAGTTAAAGGAAAACAAGACAAAAGTATGTCGAGTGACATTAGTCATTAAACCATTCACCGAAGCAGCCTAAGTCGTTAACAAGTGGCATGAATTTAATAGTCAATGTTAGAGTAGGTAGGGACAACATTTCTTTATAGCATTCCTTTGTCGTGAAATGACAATTTCCTTCTCAACTCTCAGCTATTACATGATTTGATTTCCAATATTTGGTTAAAATTACTTTCATTTTAAAATTACATCATACTCTATTCGTTATTTTTTTTATCTACTTTATTCTTTTACGTATTTTAAAGTAAATTTTAAGTCTCGATATCTCATAAATATATATAATTAAAAAATTGTAAAAATAATATATTTAAATTTTTTGCATTAAGATAAATTTATAAAATCCCACATAAATATATTTTATTTTGAATATATACTTCAAAAATCAAATTTAAATTTCTCTCTTATAAAATTAAAAAAATTTAAAGTGAAAAACAAACATAAATGAAGGGAATATTTTGTTAGAAAATTAGTCGAAAAACGAACTTATTATTAGGTTCGGGTCGAGTTCGATTTTGAGCATGATTCGGGTCGGATATGACTGGGGTCGATCATTATTAGGTTCGGGTAATCTCGGTTAACGGTCATGTGTTGGTTAGAAAAATCGGTTACAGCTCGGGTTCAATTTTCCCATTTTTGGTTGTCAACCGGTTCGGGTAATGTCGGTTCGATAAACCTAAAAAAGAAATACATTTTCGGATCGGTTTACTTTCGATTTCGGATCGGATGTTTGGGTCAGGTCACTTTTGAACAGCTCTACGTACAAGTGTGTTTTTATAAGAGAAGAGGGAGTAGAAAGGAGCAGCAAGAGTGTACAAACAGACAAGCAAACAGCAGGTACGCACAGAAGCATGCTAAAGGCCGCTCGACCTCCTTACTAAGTCGAGTCCCTGATCAAGCGCATGGGGCAGTGTTTGCTGTCTTCACTTTCTGGCTTGACTTTCCATTTCTATGATAATTAGGGTCTTCCATGCTTATAACCATAGTTCAAGGACTAATTTTATGCACTCTTAAACTTCACATGTAAAGATTTACACTATTAATACTATCATGTACTATTATCTCTCAATTTCCCATACAAATCCATCACCAAAATGTGGTGAGTACTCTTTTTACTTGCACTAAATAAAAATAATTAATTACTATTTCCTTGGTGAATATAAGTCACCAATAATCCTAACATTTATTATTTCTATGAATCCTACCATTTCCTTCTTTTCATATTTTTTAATTTCTTTTGTTTCATAGTGTTAGCCAAATGTTATTCCCCATCATAAAGGTGAAATATAAGAAAAATAGTAGTGTTCATAAAAAGAGTAATAAAGAATGTTTATTGTTTGGCTAATTTATAAATAACTATCAACCAGGAGTACTTTTTTTTTTTTTTTTTGTTATTCTCTAAAATTAACTTTAACCAACTTTATTAGTTGGAACGTTTTTGGATGTTATAGAAACACCATGCACAAATTAAGCAGTAGGTGAGGGCTGAATTAGGTTTGAAAAATGTTGTCAAGAGTAACTTTATATTTATTAATATTAAGAAAACGATATATATTTCACATATAGAAATAATTAGTGATTAAATTATTCATTACATCAAATGAGGACCTATGATTTTAACAATGAAGAATTTTCCAAATTGCTCATAATATTAGACAAAGAACAATAAAAATTGAGGCCATAACATTTTTTACTTAATGCTTCTATTTAACATTTTTACAACTTTTTAAATGTTATTATTCTCAGATTTTTTATTTGTAATATTCAAATTAAAATCTACAATTTAAAATAAAATGTGTTTCTAGATACAATCTTAATAAACATATTACAATTTTAAATTTATAGGTGCACTTAATTTATTGTTAAATTATATTGTAATTCATTTTAAGAAAATTTTTATATTGATTATATTGAACCCTTAAAATTGTGCAGATTATCGTTATAAAATAAAAAATAATCTCAACTCTCAAACAATGTTTTAAAGGGTTTTTATAAAGGAAAAAAGGGGCATTTATTGATGAGAATCATATCATTTAAAAAAATATATATAAGACAAAATATAGAATTAAAATAATATATTAAATTTCACAACAAATTAAATGTTACATTCATATTAGGTAATACAATTAATATTTACTCCATGAATTTTTTTTTTCTCGTTTACTTTTTGCATAGTTTTCAAAGAAAATTTTAATCCTCAATATATCTAAATATGCATAATAAAAAATATAAAAAATATATAATGAAAAAGTATACATCAAGACGAATCTAACGAGATCTTACATACATATATATATATATATATATATATATATATATATATATATATATATATATATATATATATATATATATATATATATATATATATATATATATATATATCTTCTAAATATGTTCCGTCCAAAAACATTAATCAAATACATCTCTACTCAAGGTGTAATATTCCAAATAGGAAAAACATTAGAGAATAGAGTAAGTAATATATTCATATAAATCAAAATTAATGATGTTTTCTAAGTTATATTTTAAGTTACTTTATTATATTCTCATTGACGAACATCTTAAGAAAATTCATTTGAATTTGGTTTTGACTATGTATAATGAAAACAATGGTTATTATTTTAAGAAAAAATCAATAATAACATTCACCCTTAAAAAAAATAGGCAAAATAAGATATTTAAATTCGTTAAGATGTCAGACTAATTCAATTGATAAAGACATTAGGGATTGTTTGGTTGGGTGTAATAATTAAAGAGAAAGGGAATGAACAGACCCAATTCTCTTTGTTGTTGTTTGTTTGCCACTTTCTATCATTCCCTTTCCCCTTTTTTATTTTTGAGTTTACCTAAAATTAGCCCACCCTCATTCCCCACCCTCCCCAAGACTTTTCCATTCCTATTTCTCACTCAAACCCTAAAACCAGTCCCAACTCTCTCCCTTCACGGCTCTCTCTCCCTCAAGTTCACCTCTCTTCTTCACGGCTCCTCCATTACACAAGTCCCAGCAGCAGATCACTCCTCTCTTCCTTGCGTGCCGCCATCCATAGCTTTGTAAGACACCTCCTCTTCTTCCATTTGATTCTTCTTGTTTTCAATTATAAGACACCTCCATTGCTGTAACCGATCCATGGACGAATTTTCGAAATACAATGGCCCAAAATATGTTCAATGATTGGAGGGCTAGACACCGCAGACTTACTTTGTGATGTTATTCTTTTTTATTAAAAAAAAATTGTTTCTTATATTTGAACTTGAGACTTTTATGTTTATTTCAATCTTGCTTTTTTTTTTTTTATATTAAGTCATGGATGTTGTATTGGACTTATAATAATTTTCTTTGTTTACTTGTATTGAATATTTCTTGGTTAATTTATATACATGTAATTTTGTTTTTACTATGATTAATATGGTTCAAATGTTATAGAGGATGGATGAAAGTAGTGCAAGTGCAGATGGACGGGGAAAAAACAAACGATTTTAGACTGCTCAAGAAGATAAAGTTCTTGTAGAAGCATTGTCAGAGCTGGCTGTTGATCCTCACTGGAGGTGTGATAATGGATTCAGAAGCGGCTACATGGTTCGCTTAGAGGAGGTCATAGGTAAGTCTCTTCCTGGTTGTAGTTTGAAGGCTATGCCACACATTGATTCTCGAATTAAGACACTTGAAGCCAAGTTTAGGGCTATTTCTCAAATGTTAAATACAAGTGGATTCGTTAGGGATGATGAAAAAAAATGGTTTCTGTGGACTGGGTTGTTTATGACGAGTTCTGCAAGGTATGATAACCTTTATAAGGTCATTTTAATTATGTTTGAGATAGTTTGATGATGTTGTATATTTGATCATTTTGAGCATTTTTTTGTTTTTCAGAATCATCCGAATTGCAAAAACTTGTATGGAGTTTTATTTCCGCACTTTCATGAACTCATGAATGTTTATGGCAAGGATTATGCTAATGGAAAACCAACTAAAGATTTTGTTGAAGCAATCAACAATTTGCAAAATGTTGCCCCTCCACAGGTTACACTTGATTCAAGTGATGATGAGGGAGTTGCTGCTAGTGGTAATGTCACTCAAACTGTTACTTCTCCTCCTGCAAAAAAGATGCAGACTGAAAAAACTTCTATAAGAAGTAAGAGAGGAAATGGTGGTGCTGGAAGTTCTAATGAATTGGCTAGCTTACAAGCATTCATGAAAGACATGAATGTTCATCTTTCCACTATGGCAAATGTGATGGCACGCACTGATGATCGTAAACAGCATGCGAATGAAAGAGAGCAAAAAATAGTTGAAAAGACTGAGCAAGTGCTACAGGAACTACTCTCTTTCAATTTAGAAGGTGTCACTCCTAATCAAGTTTTTGAAGTGGCTAACATTCTAACCGCACAACCAAACAAACTCATGATATTTTCAAAGTCTCTTGACGCTTTGAAAAGTGTTTATGTTAAGAGTTTTCTTGGAGGAATTATAAATGGTAATGCTTAGATCTTATGTTGTGGTTTCATGTATGATTTTGAATTAGGTGTTTGTTCACAAACTACTACTTTTGGCATAAACTTTATCTAGAAAGGACTATTGAGAAAGACTTGGGTCTTACAAGAACATTTTTGGTATGAATTTTGATCTAGAAACAAGTGATTATTTGGATTTGTAATCAATGGAGCTAGAAAGATATTATTGAGAGTTATGTTTTTTTTTTTCATATTACAGGAAAAGATGATACAGGTTAATGATATTTCTTTTAAAAATAAGTTTTTCAAGTTTATCATATAATAACTAGTTATTTTTGGGCAAAATATAAAAGAATTTAAAAACTCATAATTTGATTCCTTAACTTGAACCAAACAGTCACAAAGGGAATCAATGAGCAATTCATTCCGTTTCCTAAACACAGCCAAACGACTAGGCTAAATTAGAGGAATCCATTCCTTTCTCCTTCATTCCCTTTCCTCATTCCATTCCGATTCCCTTGTGCGAACCAAACGGTCCCTTAATGATTTAATAGATAATTTTATACACTCTTTATTTTTTAAATAAGTTTTCATTTGTTATTTTGAAGTGTTCATTTGTTATTCCTAAAAAAAATCTTTCTATTTATATTATAAATTTTGGATAAAAATGACCTTATACATCCTCATTTTAATATTTTTATAATGTTTATGATCCGTATATATTTTCCACTAACTTTATTTTAACATTTTTATATTTCTTATGTTCTCCATATGTTTTCGATTAACTTTATAAAAATATTTTTATTAGTTGTGGTTTCCATATTTTCCACAAACATTCTTTTAAAATTTTTTTTAATGCTTAATGATCTTTTTTTTCCATCAACTTTATAATTGAATAATAATATATTCAGTATTTAAAATATTTTATTTTTTTTAATTTCCGTGTATATTCAACGTAAAAACTTTGTTAGGAAATGATGAGAGTGCTAACTTTTTATTTTTTAAATATCTTACTTTATTTTTATAAAAAGTTAAGGTTCATTATCTACTATTTGCGAGAAAAATAGTAAAAGTTACTTCTGATATATTCTCCACTATTTCCTCCATCTTTATCTTTTTTAAATCAATTAAGTATTTTACATTTAAATTTTTTAAAATTTAATTTACCTAAGATTGACAATAAATAATCCATGAGGACAAAAAAAAATACCCTATTGACTATTGTCCTATAATCATCCTATGCGTCTCTATACTAAGTAATTTCGTCATCACATAAAAAAAGTAGCAAACTTAGACGTAAACATTGTAAAACGAGAAAGAGAGGCGTACCCGAAGCTGAGAAGTTACGGAGTCTTCTTGATTGGTCGGAGCCAAAAGAAATGAACCGGTAGCTGACTTTGTGCTACCCGACATTGCATAAGCATTGTGACTCGTTAACCATGAGTATTTGTTAAACGCCAGCCCCTTCACCTAAATATTTTTACAATTCAAATTTTGAAAAATTTTCCTCAACAATCGAAATCAAATCTAATTCATTTATTCTCTATTAACGAACCTTAGAAGTAGGATTAATCGGTTGAGTCCGAGAACATCTAGGTCGAGTATTTCCATTTGCACCACAAGTTTCGCATCGGAGCCCCGAATCACAATCGCTATCTTTCGAACAAGTTTCTCCGATCTATTTCCATTTTTCAAAACAGAGACAAATTTTGAAAAGTGATTTAACAAGTAATAATCCAATCCTACTATTTAATCAACAAATAAAAGCTAAATCAGCTGATTAAAGAACAATGAAGAGCAAAAAAGGTGAAAAATTATAAAATTAATATTAATTGTTACCTTGAGACTAGAACAAGATTGGAAGAAAGAGGGTGTAACAAGCAAGAGAAGAATCTGGAAGAAAAGAACGTAATGACGATGATGATTGGGACTCCAAGCTTTCATTTCTTGAGATTAAAAATGGAGTAACGTAACAATTAAGAGAGAGAGATAAAGAAGATGATGGCAAAATAAGTAGTTGTTGGGTTGTGGAGGAAATTTCGAACCAGAGAATTGTTGTGTTGTAGAATTAAGTATACAAGAATATGTTAAAGAAATATGCCGGAGTATTTATGACTTGGTATAAATGGCATGAGTATATTTAAATTTGTAAGGAGCAATACACAATCAAAAAGTAGCACGTAATAAGTCGTTGTTTCTAGACCAATATATATTCAATATTGGCAGGTTCATACTTTGTCAATATTTAGAGAGTGTGTCAAAAGAATGCAAATGTTTAAAGATTTAATGATTGAATTGATATTGTTCCAGTGAGAAGAGAACATTCAACACTCTCAACGGAGTTGAAGAAAATGTCTTTTAGGGTTCATAATGATTATGAACTACTAGGGAGGTTTGAGTTGCTTTTCCGGTCGATTCACTCTGTATTCCTACACAAGATAGCAAACGAGGGCCGGAGAGGGGCCCTTCGGAGGTCCTTCTCCTATGATTAAGTCAGTAGGGGTTATGAAAGAATTACTGATAAAGCTTTTAGAGATTCAGAGCTATCTTTTTTCTGGAGAAGAATGCTTAGTATTCAGTGTCAAAGTTGTCTTACCTTTGGTGATGCATGGCATCGTATATATATAGTGATGGGCCTTAGGAGAGGTCTCCCCAAAACCCTAATTGTAGTTTAGGCTTTTACCTTAATAGAAACTTTCTTAGGATCAGTAGAAAGGGAAATAGAATATTCCGCAAGTCTACGTGGCATTTGATGGTTTGTTGGTTCTTACATCATGGTCCCCCCCCCCTTGTCTTTTAGTACACCTATATGGGTAGGGTACGAGGTAGGTGTGGTGCCTTACCTTATACAAGTATTGACAGCTTTTCTGCGCATAACTGTAGTTGTCTTCTGACACCTCATCGTTTCCGCTGTAACCATCCTGTAGGTATTTAGGTTTTTCATTCTCTATCAGGGTCCTTATGACATGACCCTGTCGTTTCTGTGAGTCCTTTCATCCTGAAACTCAAATGAGGAGTAAGTTTGGTCCTACAGGGGGCTTTTGGTCCTACAGTAAGCTAAGTTGTCCTTCCCAGGGAGCTGGGACCTCTAAGGGGATCCTGGTTATTTCGTCTGGCCTTTAGTTCATGGTGGTGACTGAAGTTTCTCCTCTTTTAGGGTCTGGGAACTAAGGGATTATTCCAACACATACAATTTGCCCCTCAGGCCTGTTGAGTCATGGTAGAATGAGTCAACTAGTCTGGTTCTGGTTTATGTTTTTCTTTTGAGTGCTCTTCAAGAGTTCGGGTGTCTATTTCTACAGGTTTTTGAACGAAAATTTCTATTTCTTTACTTGTTCTCTATGACGTGTGTGATGACACTATCCCTATACATTCCCCCTAGTTCATGTACTTTAGCAGATGTGCTAAAGGACATGGACTATGTCTACTCGTATTTGTCTAAGGTTTGCTTCTTCAGGGTGGGTTCTTCATGTATTCCTTCTCTCTTTTTTTTACCGTCCTGTATGAGGTTTTCAGGGTGATGTGTCTCAGGACGACATTTGCAATTCTATATGACTGTTATGTCATGGTTTTTGGAGTTTTCAGATTGCTTGGATTTGGCAATATTTATCTTGGAAAATGGGGGTATAGATGTGACAACATTTAATTTTGCCCCTTTTCGTAATTGAACTTGTGATGTGAGTTTTAGCTTGTTGGGGACGCTTTGAAACTTCCTTGGTGGATTTTCCTTGATTGTCTGCAAGTTAAATCCCGTGTAGATGTGTGGTGCCACTTGCGCTGTACTGTTTCATTTTCCCGCCCACTTGTTTTTCTTTATTTTAGTGATTTCAAAAATTCTTTTAATCGTGACCATTCATCTTCTCAACTATTATGGTTGATGCATTTATTGAGAAATCTATAAATACCCTTTGGTTTTCCGCTTCACAAATTTTCTCGACTCTTGAACTTCTCTTTCTTTTTCAACTACATTTCCATTAACTTTTCGCTGTTTGTGATTTTGCCATCTTTGTGGTGCTCTTTGATTGTATTGCCTTGTTGACTTTCTTTGTCTATGCTTTTTCTTGAAAATATGGGTAGGAAGAAGATGGGTACTGTTACTAACATGACATTTGATTTTCACTTGAATAAATTAGACAACCAAGTTCATCAGCCATTTCCCTTGGCAAATATGATTGGGGACACAGATAAGGCTCATCCTGGTTGGGAACACGCTGAGTGGGAGCACCTATACTGGGATGATGCCTTCCTAGCTTCAACTTCGTTAAACCTATCTACTGAGGCCTTGATGACTTTTAGTATACTGGACGTAGTAAATTGCAACAGTCTACACATTTTGAGCAGATTTTGGACATCATGGTGGAGGGACGCTTACAATTTGTTGTTCAGGATAGGTTTCGCCTATCACGTGAACAAGGGTACTAGTGCCGCTTGGGAGAACCTGGCATGCAGACAAACCACGTTATTGTTACCACTTCTCCATCTATGGACGTTTACATTCCCGTAAATTTGTATCATTTCGCCTTTGTGTTGCGTTTTCCAATGCAGTTGTTTCTACAGAAGGTTTTTTGTTTTATCAGCTATCTTTGAACCAGTTGATGCCTCAAGCTGTAAGGAAAATCACATCTTTCATCTGGCATTGTGAGTTTATGAGTTATTCTTTAACTCTTGATTTATTTAGATCTTTGTTCAAGATTGAATAAGGGGGTAACAAACCTTATTACTCAGCGAAAGTAGTAAACGGGGCTACCGTGATCGTCCTTGATCTGTCTAACCTGAAGTATTATTTTGATAGGACTATTGGCGTGAGGGTCCCTTTTACTACTGACCACCCATACCGTTATAAATCATCTAATTTATTGGACTACTCCTATACTTCATCCTCCTCTAATAATGGATGAAGTTATGAAACCGACTCGCTTGGAGAGGTATGCCTTTCTCAACTTCTAGAGGTGGACAAATGGGTAGGAAGAAGATGGCTACTATTACTGACTGGAATTCGATTTTCACTTAAACAAATCGGACAACCAAATTCATCACCCATTTCCCTTGGCAAATAGGATTGGGGACCCAGATAGGGCTCCTCTTGGTTGGGTACACGCTAAGTGGGAGCACCTATATTGGGATGATGCTTTCTTAACTTCAGCTTCGTTGGACCTATCTGATGAGGCCTCGATGACTTTTTGTATACTAGACATAGTAAATTGCAACAGTCTACGCTTTCTGAGAAGATTTTAGACATCATGGTGGAGGGAGGCTTACAATTTGTTGTTCAGGATAGGTTTCGCCTATCACGTGAACAAGGATACTGGTGTCGCTTGGGAGAACCTGGCATGCAGGCGAAACACATTATTGCTACCACTTCTCCATCTACTACTGACCACCCCTACCATTACAATCCTCTAGTTTATTGGACCACTTCTATACTTCATCCTCCTCTAATAATGGATGAAGTCAGGAAACTAACTCGCTTGAAGAGGTATGCCTTTCTCAACTTCTAAAGGTGGAAAAATTGGTAGGAAGAAGATGGCTACTGTTATTGACTTTACATTCGATTTTTACTTGAACAAATCAGACAAACAAATTCATCACCCATTTCAGTTGGAAAATATGATTGGGTACCCAGATACGGGTCCTCCTGGTTGGGTACACGATGAGTGGGAGCACCTATACTGGGATGATGCTTTCCTAGCCTCAGCTTCGTTGGACCAATCTGCTGTGGCCTCGATGACCTTTAGTATACTGGACGCAGTAAATTGCAACAGTCTACGCTTTCTAAGAATATTTTAGACATCATGCTGGAGGGACGCTTACAATTTGTTGTTGAGGATAGGTTTCGCCTATGACGTGAACAAGGGTACTGGTGTCGCTTGGGGGAACCTAGCATGTTGGCGCACCAAGGTATTGTTACCACTTCTTCATCTACTAACGTTTACATTCCCGTAAATTTGTATCATTTCGTCTTTGCGTTGCGTTTTCCAATACACTGGTTTCAGTCGAAGGTATTTTGTTTTATAAACTGTCTTTGAACAAGTTGATGCCTCAAGTTGTAAGGAAACTCACATCTTTTATCTTGCATTGTGAGTTTATGAGTTATTCTTTAACTCTTTATTTATTTAGATCTTTGTTCAAGATTGCACAAGGAGGTAACAAATCTTATTACTCAGCGAAAGTAGTAAACGGGGCTATCGTGATCGTCCTTGATCTGTCTGACCTGAAGTATTATTTTTATAGGAGTGTTTGCTTGAGGATCCCTCTTACTACAGACCACCCCTACCGTTACGATCCTTTAGTTTACTAGACCACTCCTATACTTCATCCTCCTCTAATAATAGATGAAGTCAGAAAACTGACTGGCTTGGAGAGGTATGCCTTTCTCAATTTCTAGAGGTGGAGAAATGGGTAGGAAGAAGATGGCTACTGTTACTGACTTAACATTCGATTTTCACTTGAATAAATCGGACAACCTAATTCATCACCCATTTCCCTTGGCAAATAGGATTGGGGAACCAGATAAGGCTCCTCCTGGTGGGAGCACCTATACTGGGATAATGCTTTCTTAGCTTCAGCTTCGTTGGACCTATCTGATGAGGCCTCGATGACTTTTAGTATACTGGACATAGTAAATTGCAATAGTCTGCGTTTTCTGAGAAGATTTTAGACATCATGGTGGAGGGACGCTTACAATTTGTTGTTCAGGATAGGTTTCGCCTATCACGTGAACAAGGGTACTGGTGTCGTTTAGGAGAACCTGGCATGCAGGCGCACGAAGTTATTGTTACAACTTTTCCATCTACTGACATTTACGTTCCCATAATTTTGTACCATTTCGTCTTTGGGTTGCGTTTTCCAATGCACTGGTTTCTACAGAAGGTTTTTTGCTTTATTTGCTCACTTTGAACCAGTTGATGCCTCAAGCTATGAGGAAAATCACATCTTTCATCTGGGATTGTGAGTTTATGAGTTATTCTTTAACACTGGATTTATTTCGATCTTTGTTCAAGATTGAACAAGGTGGTAACAAACCTTATTACTCAGCGAAAGTAGTAAACGGGGCTACCGTGATCGTCCTTGATCTGTCTGACTTGGAGTATTATTTTGATAGGTCTCTTTGCGTGAGGTTCTCTCTTACTAATAACCATCCCTACCGTTAAAATCCTCTTGTTTACTGGACCACGTTATGCTTCATCTTCCTCTAATAATGGATGAAGTTAGGCAACTGACTCGCTTGGAGAGGTATGCCTTTCTAAACTTCTGGAGGTGGACAAATGGGTAGGATGAAGATGGCTACTGTTATTGACTTGACATTCGATTTTCACTTGAACAAATCGGACAACCAAATTCATCACCCATTTCCCTTGGCAAATATGATTAGGGACCTAGATAGGG
The DNA here is from genome assembly GCF_026212465.1 of Amaranthus tricolor. Classification (NCBI taxonomy): domain Eukaryota; kingdom Viridiplantae; phylum Streptophyta; class Magnoliopsida; order Caryophyllales; family Amaranthaceae; genus Amaranthus; species Amaranthus tricolor. The sequence goes on from NC_080055.1 coordinate 2,015,541, forward strand.
CTCCTCCTGGTTGGGTACACGCTGAGTGGGAGCACCTATACTGGGATGATGCTTTCCTAGCTTCAGCTTCGTTGGACCTGTCTGCTTAGGCCTCGATGACTTTTAGTATACTAGACGTAGTAAATTGCAACAGTCTATGCTTTTTGAGAAGATTTTAGACATCATAGTGGAGGGACGCTTACAATTTGTTGTTCAGGTTAGGTTTCGCCTATCACGTGAACAAAGTTATTGTTACCACTTGTCCATCTAATGACGTTTACATTCCTGTAAATTTGTATCATTTCGTCTTTAGGCTGTGTTTTCCAATGTACTGGTTTCTACATAAGGTTTTGTGTTTTATTAGCTTTCTTTGAACCAGTTGATGCCTCAAGCTGTGATGAAAATCACATCTTTCATCTGGATTTGTGAGTTTATGAGTTATTCTTTAACTCTGGATTTATTTCGATCTTTGTTCAAGATTGAACAAGGGGGTAACAAACCTCATTACTCAGCGAAAGTAGTAAACGGGGCTACCGTGATCGTTCTTGATCTGTCTGACCTAAAGTATTATTTTGATAGGACTGTTTGGGTTAGGGTCCCTCTTACTACTTACCACCCCTAACGTTACAACCCTCTAGTTTACTGGACCACTCCTATACTTAGACCTCCTCTAATAATGGATGAAGTCAGGAAACTGACTCGCTTGGAGAGGTATGCCTTTTTCAACTTCTAGAGGTGGAAAAATGGGTAGGAAGAAGATGGCTACTCTTACTGACTTGACATTCGATTTTCACTTGAACAAATCGGATAACCAAGTTCATCACCCATTTCCCTTGGCAAATAGGATTGGGGACCTAGATAAGGCTCCTCCTGGCTGGGTACACGCTGAGTGGGAGCACCTATACTGGGATGATGCTTTCTTAACTTCAGCTTCGTTAGACCTTTCTGATGAGGCCTCAATGACTTTTAGTATACTGGACGTAGTAAATTTAAACGGTCTACGCTTTCTGAGAAGACTGTAGACATCACGGTGGAGGGACGCTTAAAATTTGTTGTTGAGGATAGGTTTTGCCTATCACGTGAACAAGGGTACTGGTGCCACTTAGGAGACCCTGGCATGCAAGCGAACCACGTTATTGTTACCACTTCTTAATCTGTTGACTTTTACATTCCCGTAAATTTGTATCATTTCTTGTTTACGTTGCGTTTTCCAATGCACTGGTTTCAGAAGAAGGTTTTTTGTTTTATCAGCTGTCTTTGAACCAGTTGAAGCCTCAAGCTGTATGGAAAATCGCATCTTTCATTTGGCATTATCAGTTTATGAGTTATTCTTTAACTCTGGATTTATTTAGATCTTTGTTCAAGATTGAACAAGGGGGTAAACAACCTTATTACTCAGCGAAAGTAGTAAACTGGGCAACCGTGATCGTCCTTGATCTGTCTGACGTGAAGTATTATTTTGATAGGACTATTTGTGTGAGGGTCCCTCTTACTACTGAGCAACCCTACCGTTATAATCCTCTAGTTAACTGGACTACTGCTATACTTCATCCTCCTTTAATAATCGAAAAAGTCAGGAAACTAACTCGCTTGAAGAGGTATGCCTTTCTCAACTTGTAGTGGTGGACAAATGGGTGGGAAGAAGATGGCTACTCTTACTGACTTGACATTCGATTTTCACTTGAACAAATCGGACAACCAAGTTCATCACCCATTTCCCTTAGCAAATAGGATTGAGGACCCAGATAGGGCTCTTCCTGGTTGGGTACACGTTAAGTGGGAGTCTCTATACTGGGGTAATGCTTTCCTAGCTTCAGCTTCGTTGGACCTATCTACTGAGGCCTCGATGACTTTTAGTATACTTGATGTAGTAAATTGCAACAGTCTACGCTTTCTGAGAAGATTTTAGACATCATGGTGGAGGGACGTTTACAATTCGTTCTTGAGGATAGGTTTTACCTATCACGTGAACAAGGGTACTGTTGTCGCTTGGGAGAACCTGGCATGCAAGCGCAACAAGTTATTGTTACCACGTCTCCATCTACTAACGTTTACATTCCCGTAAATTTGTATCATTTCTCCTTTCGGTTGCGTATTCCAATGCACTGGTTTCGGCAGAAGGTTTTGTGTTATATCAGCTGTCTTTGAACCTGTTGATGCCTCAAGCTGTGAGGAAAATCACATCTTTCATCTGGCATTGTGAGTTTATGAGTTATTCTTTAACTCTGGATTTGTTTTGATCTTTGTTCAAGATTGAACAAGGGTTTAACAAACCTTATTACTCAGCGAAAGTAGTAAACGGGGCTACCGTGATCGTCCTTGATCTGTCTGACCTGAAGTATTATTTTGTTAGGAGTGTTTGCGTGAGGATCCCTCTTGCTACTGACCACCCCTACCGTTACAATCCTCTAGTTTAGTGGACCACTTCTACACTTCATCCTCCTCTAATAATTGATGAAGTCAGGAAACTGACTCGCTTGGAGAGGTATCTCTTTCTCATGAGGTGGACAAATGAGTTCACTGGGATGGATTACGATCATAAATGGCTCTGCCACGTGGCGGTTCTTCGTAGGGAGCCTACCTTGTCCTTGGTGGGGATGTCGAGTTTTCTGTCCTTTGGTAATCAGGACTAACTATGCTTAAGTGTGTGTGTATTGCTTTTTGATCTTTACTCTTTCTTTCTCCCTGTTATTTTCCAGCAGAATTTGGGGATCAGGTTTATTATACCAATCTAGGTATAACCCCTTATTTGGATTTCTTTAGGCGGGGTCCTCCCGAGTGTCCTGGAGATGGGAAGAGGAGGTTGTCAAATGACTACAACCTCTGGGACCAGATCTCTAAGGCTTTGGCCCAAGTGACCGTGGCTGACTTCCTTCAACATCTCGCTGATGACTACTACCAAGACTCGCTGATGGGCATCAGGACGGTAGCTTCCTTTGATTTCGACTAGATTTTGCCCCCTGGTAAGCATCATCAGCTCTGTGGAGTGAGTAGGGTACCCCACTTCCAGAGTAAATTTAATAATGTACCAGGCTGGGTGCATCCTAACTTCAACCTTCTCTCTGAAGAGTTTCTGACGAAATCAGAGAGACAAGGTTTAAGGTTATCAGCTCTAGCTGTTCCAACTCTCCGTCCCCCTCCGCCTAGGGAGGATGAGAGGGTGTTCTCCTCTTCTGGGGCTCTTTCAGCCGAGGTGGCCCCTTTTAAGGTTCTGCCCTTGGTGGGGGCGAGGAGAAAGAGGAGACAAAAGAATATCCACCCTGCAAGGGCCACGTCTTTGCTCCCTATTGCTCCTTCCTAGGAACGCCGGGTTAAGAAAAAGCGTGATCGTCCTACGACTGTTTCGTCTGATCCCGCCCCTTCAGGTAACCGAGTTTTTTCAGGCTTACTTTTACCTATTCATCATATCTTCTGGTCCTTCATTGTAGCGTGATAAGTTACCTACTTGTTTCTCATTATTCCTTTTTCTTTTACAGAGGTAACTGATTCGATGGTGGGTGTGACTAAGGGCCCTATTAATTCAGTTCCCCCACCGGATGAGGAACCGGCTACACTAGAGGTTGGATATGAGGCTCAGATCGGGGGTGGGATCTTCTTGGTTGAAGTCTTGAATTCAGGGAAATGCATCTTCCCTGATCACGAGTTTGCCAATTTTGACTCCTTTGTCAATGTGTCAGACAACGACGGTGAAGGATTCCTCTATCGTGACTTGGCTACTGCAGGTTCGTAAAACATGAATCAGATTTATGTTTATTTTCTTGGCTTCTAGTGTGTTTAGGACTGAATCCCTCTTCTGTGTATGGTTGTGTAGTTCCCCTTGCAGTAGCTGAGCTAGTTGCTGAGTTGGGGGAAGCCACAGTGGAGGACATGGCTCTTGAAGCCATTATTCCTGAAGCTGTTGGTGGTTTCCCTTGTGGTCCCTGCGACGCAATCGTCGCTGACAACCATGCCCTTGCTCTTGCTCAAACCACTTGTCGTAGGGGTAAGGATAAGGCCCCGACTGTGGCGGAGCAGAGGCCTCCTTCACTTTCTCCGCCTCTTCGCTTTGGTACGTGGCTTAGTTTTAGTTAAACAATGCTCTCCGTAAAGGGTCATCTTTCTTACATTGATCTTTGTTTTTCACAGAGAGGATGTACCTGGACTCAAGGCGGGATATAGGCCCTTCGTCAATGGCCAAGCTTGTCACTAATGAGGAAGTTGCCTCTCTCTTGAGATCCAATCCTTCCGAAGAGAAGGCTTATGAGCCCGTTGAGCTCCTGGTGACTGAGAGATAGGAGGTGATGGTTGCCTCTTTCTCTAAGTCAGATTGAGAACATTGTTAAATAGGTATTTTCCTTGTCTTTTTCCAGCTTAAGTTCCTTCTATTTTGGCATATATACCTGACTTAAGTGTATTCTAGCTCGCAAACTCTTCGGAGTCATTTTGTACAGGTAGGTACAACCATTAATGCCGAACGATTGCGCCTTCTTGAGAAGTTCAATGAGTCGAGGGTCAGGAACCTTCGGACTTAGGCTGCCCTCCAAGTCAAGGAAGCCCAATACCAGGACTTGAAGTCTAAGTTTCCCTCAATTATTGAGGAAGCTGAAGAGCTGAAGAAGAAGCTCTCTGAGGCAGTAGCTCCTCCTGAGCTTACATAGAAAATCAAAGACGACCTGAAGGATAAAACTATTGCTGGACTCGAAGATTAGCTCCAATACCAACTCAAGGCTGTGTAGGACTGGATTAAAGCTATAGGGCCTCCTCTTCCTGTGGGTGGGACTTTCTCTTCATTCCCCGCATGTGTCTAGGCTTCAACTTCAATTTTTAAAGATGCTCTTGCTAGAGCTGACTGTGCTGAGAAGAGGGTTTCTGAACTTAAGGAGCAATGTAAGGGGTATCAACTTCCTCTTTCTGGGGTGGAGAAAGGATCTCCAGGTGTCCCAGCTTCCGGTAAATGAGTATATTCATCGAGCTAAAAGTCTACAACTTGAGTTGGATGGTGCCAGGGAGGAACTTGCTACAACTTGATCTGCTCTTAAGCTTGCACATAACAATCATAAAGAGCAGATTGCTAAAGTTGCCTCCTTCTACCAGAGAGATGATGTTGCCAAAGCCAGGGTAATGATGTTAAACGTTTGCTTTATTCAGTACCCTGATTTTTACTCGAGCGCTGTGAGGCGACATCTCCAGGCCCCTAAGATCGAGCGCAAAGTAAATTAGCTCAGAAAGAGTGACCCTCTTATCCAGTTCCAAAGAGGAGAGTCCTCGTCCCAGAAGCCAACCTCTTCAAGCCCTGTCTCTGATCCTCCGTCGAAATGACGGGTCTCCTGGTGCTTCAACGTCTAATTTCTCTTTTGCAGTATTTTTGTATTACACATCCTGTAGTCATGACTTTCTTTTTTAACAATGTATACTTCATTTTTAAAAAATTATACATTACTCTGGCTGTAATTTTTGATGTAATGAGAAGCCATTTTGGAATTTGGGTCTCTGTCTTGTTCTCGTGTTTTACTGCCTTCATTAACTCTTCAGAATTTCCATTCTTTTGTTCATGTTGTTATAGTGCTACAAACAGTATTATTCTAGGGCCAATGTATGTTTTCTAGCTCATGTGCTTCAAGGTTTAGGCTAAAGGGTATGAGCTAGTTTGTAGTTATTCACACTTACTGTCACTAGTGGAAAAAAACGTATTTGCTGCTTATCATTTGCTGCAGTTTTTGTATATACGCAGCAATAAATAGAAAAAAGAATTACAAAAAAAAACCATTAATTGTTGCGGTTTTAGGCCTTGACCGCAACAAATAAGCACTTGCATGATTAATTACTGCAGTTTGCTTGTGACCGCAGCAAATAACGCACTCAATTGCCGCGGTTTTTCCCTTTGATTGCAGGAAATAACATGTATTAAAATGGCGCCCAGCTTTTTAACGTTTATATTTTCATCATAATACGAAAACCCATCATGTTTCATTATACAAACGAACACACGCACAAACACGGCGGTTTATCTTCTCTATACTTCAAACTTCAAACTTCTAATGTCATGTTCATCATCAAACTTCATCATCTGCTCTTCATCAAACTTTAAACTTCAAACTTCATCAAACTTTATACTTCAAATAGCGGTTCATCGTACGTTCTTGTTCATCATCAGACTTCAAACTTTGAATTTTCATAAACCCCTTACTTGTTCATCATCTGCTCGACTATTCTTCTTCTCCCATGACTTCTACTGTTCATCATTCTTCAAAACCGTTTGAAACCAAAGGCATTTGGTCTTGTTCATCTTCAAAACTCACGAATTAAGGTATTATTCGTCTTTTTAAATTCATCTTCTAGCCTGTTTTCATACTAAGGATGTTATTGCCCACCAATAATAGGATTATAAAGCTATAATATACTTGCATTTCTTTCATAGTACATTTATAATCATGTAGATTTGTATTATAATTGAAAAAATCTGTCAAGAAAATTAAATAACCTACTATTAATGCAATTGGTGAAAAAAAATATTAGATTAGTTGGGGTGGTAACATTAATATTTTGATTCTATATTAATTACTTGCCTTGAATGCATCTGAAAAAACGACACTACCTACTACCCAGTGATGCATTTGCAGCTACTTCTGTTGCAGTATACATTTTCACATTATAGATTTTATTTTCAGATGATTTTCTTTCTTTATACGTATAAATACAACAAAACTCATGTTATATTTCCTTAGGTTTTAGAATGTGTGTGTAAATAAAAGATAAAGTTAATGTCTGATTATCATGAAATATACTTCAAAGTTGTACTTGGAAACAAGCCAACAACTCTTTTCAAATTCATTTGACTCTAAGTGCACCAAAACCTTACCTCATCTTCAATCAGTAAAGGACCTTCTCATTAGCAATGTGTATTCTATTTTTTTATGCTCAAAACAACAGCACATTGGTAGTGAACATTCCATCACGGGAACTGGTGGACATACAATCAGTTACATCATTGTGAAAGATTACTATTTGTTTTAGCTGGATTGCAAATGAAAGTGCTTTTATCTCAAGTAATTGATTAGGAAGTAATGAAATTTAGAATATTCATGACATTAATGAAATCTTAGATTAAAAATCTAATTATTTTTAATTTAGAAATGAATAAATGATTTACCAGGAATATAAGTAGTTATGTTAGTCTCAAAGCCAAAGTGGCAGGTGCCGCAGTACGCTGCCAGTTTCTTGGCGACCGATGTGGCTATCGGGAAGGTGTTTCCACTTTAATGACTCTGTCGATTAATAATTAAGACTAATATTAGTGATGTCATTGGTTTTTAGTCATGTTTGTTTTGTATATTGCTGGGTGTGTGCATTATTACACAAACTTTAGGCAGCCGTTTTGGTTTTTGATTTGAAGGGTGAATCTAACAGGATACTAAAAGGTATATGTCTTGGCACACTAAACTATTTGGTATATATATTATTGTTTTGAAGTGGTTAGAATTGAAAATCATAGTTATATGCTAGAAATTACGGGTTAAGTTGCGATTTTATGCGTTTTAAGCGTTTTTGCCACTTTTGCCCATAAAGTAGCTCAAACTTGGTTTGTTTTGTACGAAACATGGCACACAACACTATTTGGTATAGATTATTGGGTTGAAGTGGTTAGAATTGAAAATCATAGTCATATGCTAGAAATTAAGTGTTAAGTTGGGATTTTATGCGTTTTTAAGTGTTTTTGCCACTTTTGCCCATAAAGTAGCTCAAACTTGGTTTGTTTTGCACGAATCTTGGCACACAACACTATTTGGTATATATTATTGTGTTGAAATGGATAGATTTGAAAAATCATAGTAATATGCTAGAAATTAAGTGTTAAGTTGCGATTTTATGCGTTTTTAAGCGTTTTTGGCACTTTTGCACATAAAGTAGCTCAAACTTGGTTTGTTTTGCACGAAACTTGGCACACAACATTATTTGGTATATATTATTGTGTTGAAGTGGTTAGAATTGAAGATCATAGTCATATGCTAGAAATTACGTGTTAAGTTGTGATTTTATACATTTTTAAGCGTTTTTGGCATTTTTGCGCATAAAGTAGCTCAAACATGGTTTGTTTTGCACGAAACTTGGAACACAACACTATTTGGTATATATTATTGTGTTGAAGTGGTTAGAATTGAAAATCATAGTCCTATGCTAGAAATAACGTTTTAAGTTGCGATTTTATGTGTTTTTTAGCGTTTTTGGCATTTTTATGCATAAAGTAGCTCAAACTTGGTTTGTTTTGCACGAAACTTGGCACACAACATTATTTGGTATATGTTATTGTGTTGAAGTGGTTAGAATTGAAAATCATTGTCATATGCTAGAATTTACGTGTTAAGTTGCTATTTTAAGGGTTTTTAAGCGTTTTTGCCACTTTTGCGCATAAAGTAGCTCAAACTTAGTTTATTTTGCACGAAACTTGGCACACAACATTATTTGGTATATATTATTGTCTTGAAGTGGTTAGAATTGAATAACCTTAGTCATATGCTAGAAATTAAATGTTAAGTTGGGATTTTATGCGTTTTAAGTGTTTTTGCCACTTTTGCCCATAAAGTAGCTTAAACTTGGTTTGTTTTTCACGAAACATGGCACACAACACTATTTGGTATAGATTATTTTGTTGAAGTGGTTAGAATTTAAAATCATAGTCATATGCTAGAAATTAAGTGTTAAGTTGCGATTTTATGCGTTTTTAAGTGTTTTTGCCACTTTTGCCCAAAAAGTAGCTCAAACTTGGTTTGTTTTGAACGAGTCTTGGCACACAACACTATTTCGTATATATTATTGTGTTGAAGTGGTTAGAATTGAAAAATCATAGTCATATGCTAGAAATGAAGTGTTAAGTTGCGATTTTATGCGTTTTTAAGCGTTTTTAGCACTTTTGCGCATAAAGTAGCTCAAACTTGGTTTGATTTGCACGAAACTTGGCACACAACATTATTTGGTATATATTATTGTGTTGAAGTTGTTAGAATTGAAGATCATAGTCATATGCTAGAAATTACGTGTTAAATTGCAATTTTATACATTTATAAGTGTTTTTGGCATTTTTGCGCATAAAGTAGCTCAAACATGGTTTGTTTTGCACGAAACTTGGCACACAACAGTATTTGGTATATATTATTGTGTTGAAGTGGTTAGAATTGAAAATCAGAGTCCTATGCTAGAAATTACGTTTTAAGTTGCGATTTTATGGGTTTTTAAGCGTTTTTGGCATTTTTGCGCATAAAGTAGCTCAAACTTGGTTTGTTTTGCACGAAACTTGGCACACAACATTATTTGGTATATGTTATTGTGTTGAAGTGGTTAGAATTGAAAATCATTGTCATACGCTAGAATTTACGTGTTAAGTTGCTATTTTAAGGGTTTTTAAGCGTTTTTGCCACTTTTGCGCATAAAGTAGCTCAAACTTAGTTTGTTTTGCACGAAACTTGGCACACAACATTATTTGGTATATATTATTGTCTTGAAGTGGTTAGAATTGAATAACCTTAGTCATATGCTAGAAATTAAATGTTAAGTTGCGATATTATGCGTTTTAAGCGTTTTTGCCACTTTTGCCCATAAAGTAGCTCAAACTTTGTTTGTTTTGCACGAAACATGGCACACAACACTATTTGGTATAGATTATTGTGTTGAAGTGGTTAGAATTTAAAATCATAGTCATAAGCTAGAAATTAAGTGTTAAGTTGCGATTTTATGCGTTTTTAAGTGTTTTTGCCACTTTTGCCCATAAAGTAGCTCAAACTTGGTTTGTTTTGAACGAATCTTGGCACACAACACTATTTGGTATATATTCATAGTCATATGCTAGAAATGAAGTGTTAAGTTGTGATTTTATGCGTTTTTAAGCGTTTTTGGCACTTTTGCGCATCAAGTAGCTCAAACTTGGTTTGATTTGCACGAAACTTGGCACACAACATTATTTGGTATATATTATTGTGTTGAAGTTTTTAGAATTGAAGATCATAGTCATATTCTAGAAATTACGTGTTAAATTGCAATTTTGTACATTTATAAGTGTTTTTGGCATTTTTGTGCATAAAGTAGCTCAAACATGGTTTCTTTTGCACGAAACTTGGCACACAACAGTATTTGGTATATATTATTGCGTTAAAGTGGTTAGAATTGAAAATAAGAGTCCTATGCCAGAAATTACGTTTTAAGTTGCGATTTTATGGGTTTTTAAGCGTTTTTGGCATTTTTGCGCATAAAGTAGCTCAAACTTGGTTTGTTTTGCACGAAACTTGGCACACAACATTATTTGGTATATGTTATTGTGTTGAAGTGGTTAGAATTGAAAATCATTGTCATATGCTAGAATTTACGTGTTAAGTTGCTATTTTAAGGGTTTTTAAGCGTTTTTGCCACTTTTGCGCATAAAGTAGCTCAAACTTAGTTTGTTTTGCACGAAACTTGGCACACAACATTATTTGGTATATATTATTGTGTTGAAGTGGTTAGAATTGAATAACCTTAGTCATATGCTAGAAATTAAATGTTAAGTTGGGATTTTATGCGTTTTAAGTGTTTTTGCCACTTTTGCCCATAAAGTAGCTCAAACTTGGTTTGTTTTGCACGAATCTTGGCACACAACACTATTTGGTATATATTAATGTGTTGAAATGGATAGATTTGAAAAATCATAGTAATATGCTAGAAATTAAGTGTTAAGTTGCGATTTTATGCGTTTTTAAGCGTTTTTGGCACTTTTGCACATAAAGTAGCTCAAACTTGGTTTGTTTTGCACGAAACTTGGCACACAACATTATTTGGTATATATTATTGTGTTGAAGTGGTTAGAATTGAAGATCATAGTCATATGCTAGAAATTACGTGTTAAGTTGCGATTTTATACATTTTTAAGCGTTTTTGGCATTTTTGCGCATAAAGTAGCTCAAACATGGTTTGTTTTGCACGAAACTTGGCACACAACAGTATTTGGTATATATTATTGTGTTGAAGTGGTTAGAATTGAATATCAGAGTCCTATGCTAGAAATTACGTTTTAAGTTGCGATTTTATGGGTTTTTAAGCGTTTTTGGCATTTTTGCGCATAAAGTAGCTCAAACTTGGTTTGTTTTGCACGAAACTTGGCACACAACATTATTTGGTATATGTTATTGTATTGAAGTGGTTAGAATTGAAAATCATTGTCATACGCTAGAATTTACGTGTTAAGTTGCTATTTTAAGGGTTTTTAAGCGTTTTTGCCACTTTTGCGCATAAAGTAGCTCAAACTTAGTTTGTTTTGCACGAAACTTGGCACACAACATTATTTGGTATATATTATTGTCTTGAAGTGGTTAGAATTGAATAACCTTAGTCATATGCTAGAAATTAAATGTTAAGTTGCGATATTATGCGTTTTAAGCGTTTTTGCTACTTTTGCCCATAAAGTAGCTCAAACTTTGTTTGTTTTGCACGAAGCATGGCACACAACACTATTTGGTATAGATTATTGTGTTGAAGTGGTTAGAATTTAAAATCATAGTCATAAGCTAGAAATTAAGTGTTAAGTTGCGATTTTATGCGTTTTTAAGTGTTTTTGCCACTTTTGCCCATAAAGTAGCTCAAACTTGGTTTGTTTTGAACGAATCTTGGCACACAACACTATTTGGTATATATTATTGTGTTGAAGTGGTTAGAATTGAAAAATCATAGTCATATGCTAGAAATGAAGTGTTAAGTTGTGATTTTATGCGTTTTTAAGCGTTTTTGGCACTTTTGCGCATCAAGTAGCTCAAACTTGGTTTGATTTGCACGAAACTTGGCACACAACATTATTTGGTATATATTATTGTGTTGAAGTTTTTAGAATTGAAGATCATAGTCATATTCTAGAAATTACGTGTTAAATTGCAATTTTATACATTTATAAGTGTTTTTGGCATTTTTGTGCATAAAGTAGCTCAAACATGGTTTGTTTTGCACGAAACTTGGCACACAACAGTATTTGGTATATATTATTGTGTTAAAGTGGTTAGAATTGAAAATCAGAGTCCTATGCCAGAAATTACGTTTTAAGTTGCGATTTTATGGGTTTTTAAGCGTTTTTGGCATTTTTGCGCATAAAGTAGCTCAAACTTGGTTTGTTTTGCACGAAACTTGGCACACAACATTATTTGGTATATTTTATTGTGTTGAAGTGGTTAGAATTGAAAATCATTGTCATATGCTAGAATTTACGTGTTAAGTTGCTATTTTAAGGGTTTTTAAGCGTTTTTGCCGCTTTTGCGCATAAAGTAGCTCAAACTTAGTTTGTTTTGCACGAAACTTGGCACACAACATTATTTGGTATATATTATTGTCTTGAAGTGGTTAGAATTGAATAACCTTAGTCATATTCTAGAAATTAAATGTTAAGTTGGGATTTTATGCGTTTTAAGTGTTTTTGCCACTTTTGCCCATAAAGTAGCTTAAACTTAGTTTGTTTTGCAAGAAATATGGCACACAACACTATTTGGTATAGATTATTGTGTTGAAGTGGTTAGAATTTAAAATCATAGTCATATGCTAGAAATTAAGTGTTAAGTTGCGATTTTATGCGTTTTTAAGTGTTTTTGCCACTTTTGCCCAGAAAGTAGCTCAAACTTGGTTTGTTTTGAACGAATCTTGGCACACAACACTATTTGGTATATATTATTGTGTTGAAGTGGTTAGAATTGAAAAATCATAGTCATATGCTAGAAATTAAGTGTTAAGTTGCGATTTTATGCGTTTTTAAGCGTTTTTAGCACTTTTGCGCATAAAGTAGCTCAAACTTGGTTTGATTTGCACGAAACTTGGCACACAACATTATTTGGTATATATTATTGTGTTGAAGTTGTTAGAATTGAAGATCATAGTCATATGCTAAAAATTACGTGTTAAATTGCAATTTTATACATTTATAAGTGTTTTTGGCATTTTTGCGCATAAAGTAGCTCAAACATGGTTTGTTTTGCACGAAACTTGGCACACAACAGTATTTGGTATATATTATTGTGTTGAAGTGGTTAGAATTGAAAATCAGAGTCCTATGCTAGAAATTACGTTTTAAGTTGCGATTTTATGGGTTTTTAAGCGTTTTTGGCATTTTTGCGCATAAAGTAGCTCAAACTTGGTTTGTTTTGCACGAAACTTGGCACACAACATTATTTGGTATATGTTATTGTATTGAAGTGGTTAGAATTGAAAATCATTGTCATACGCTAGAATTTACGTGTTAAGTTGCTATTTTAAGGGTTTTTAAGCGTTTTTGCCACTTTTGCGCATAAAGTAGCTCAAACTTAGTTTGTTTTGCACGAAACTTGGCACACAACATTATTTGGTATATATTATTGTCTTGAAGTGGTTAGAATTGAATAACCTTAGTCATATGCTAGAAATTAAATGTTAAGTTGCGATATTATGCGTTTTAAGCGTTTTGCTACTTTTGCCCATAAAGTAGCTCAAACTTTGTTTGTTTTGCACGAAGCATGGCACACAACACTATTTGTATAGATTATTGTGTTGAAGTGGTTAGAATTTAAAATCATAGTCATAAGCTAGAAATTAAGTGTTAAGTTGCGATTTTATGCGTTTTTAAGTGTTTTTGCCACTTTTGCCCATAAAGTAGCTCAAACTTGGTTTGTTTTGAACGAATCTTGGCACACAACACTATTTGGTATATATTATTGTGTTGAAGTGGTTAGAATTGAAAAATCATAGTCATATGCTAGAAATGAAGTGTTAAGTTGTGATTTTATGCGTTTTTAAGCGTTTTTGGCACTTTTGCGCATCAAGTAGCTCAAACTTGGTTTGATTTGCACGAAACTTGGCACACAACATTATTTGGTATATATTATTGTGTTGAAGTTTTTAGAATTGAAGATCATAGTCATATTCTAGAAATTACGTGTTAAATTGCAATTTTATACATTTATAAGTGTTTTTGGCATTTTTGTGCATAAAGTAGCTCAAACATGGTTTGTTTTGCACGAAACTTGGCACACAACAGTATTTGGTATATATTATTGTGTTAAAGTGGTTAGAATTGAAAATCAGAGTCCTATGCCAGAAATTACGTTTTAAGTTGCGATTTTATGGGTTTTTAAGCGTTTTTGGCATTTTTGCGCATAAAGTAGCTCAAACTTGGTTTGTTTTGCACGAAACTTGGCACACAACATTATTTGGTATATTTTATTGTGTTGAAGTGGTTAGAATTGAAAATCATTGTCATATGCTAGAATTTACGTGTTAAGTTGCTATTTAAGGGTTTTTAAGCGTTTTTGCCGCTTTTGCGCATAAAGTAGCTCAAACTTAGTTTGTTTTGCACGAAACTTGGCACACAACATTATTTGGTATATATTATTGTCTTGAAGTGGTTAGAATTGAATAACCTTAGTCATATTCTAGAAATTAAATGTTAAGTTGGGATTTTATGCGTTTTAAGTGTTTTTGCCACTTTTGCCCATAAAGTAGCTTAAACTTAGTTTGTTTTGCAAGAAATATGGCACACAACACTATTTGGTATAGATTATTGTGTTGAAGTGGTTAGAATTTAAAATCATAGTCATATGCTAGAAATTAAGTGTTAAGTTGCGATTTTATGCGTTTTTAAGTGTTTTTGCCACTTTTGCCCAGAAAGTAGCTCAAACTTGGTTTGTTTTGAACGAATCTTGGCACACAACACTATTTGGTATATATTATTGTGTTGAAGTGGTTAGAATTGAAAAATCATAGTCATATGCTAGAAATTAAGTGTTAAGTTGCGATTTTATGCGTTTTTAAGCGTTTTTAGCACTTTTGCGCATAAAGTAGCTCAAACTTGGTTTGATTTGCACGAAACTTGGCACACAACATTATTTGGTATATATTATTGTGTTGAAGTTGTTAGAATTGAAGATCATAGTCATATGCTAAAAATTACGTGTTAAATTGCAATTTTATACATTTATAAGTGTTTTTGGCATTTTTGCGCATAAAGTAGCTCAAACATGGTTTGTTTTGCACGAAACTTGGCACACAACAGTATTTGGTATATATTATTGTGTTGAAGTGGTTAGAATTGAAAATCAGAGTCCTATGCTAGAAATTACGTTTTAAGTTGCGATTTTAAGGGTTTTTAAGCGTTTTTGGCATTTTTGCGCATAAAGTAGCTCAAACTTGGTTTGTTTTGCACGAAACTTGGCACACAACATTATTTGGTATATGTTATTGTGTTGAAGTGGTTAGAATTGAAAATCATTGTCATACGCTAGAATTTACGTGTTAAGTTGCTATTTTAAGGGTTTTTTAAGCGTTTTTGCCACTTTTGCGCATAAAGTAGCTCAAACTTAGTTTGTTTTGCACGAAACTTGGCACACAACATTATTTGGTATATATTATTGTCTTGAAGTGGTTAGAAATGAATAACCTTAGTCATATGCTAGAAATTAAATGTTAAGTTGGGATTTTATGCGTTTTAAGTGTTTTTGCCACTTTTGCCCATAAAGTAGCTCAAACTTGGTTTGTTTTGCACGAATCTTGGCACACAACACTATTTGGTATATATTAATGTGTTGAAATGGATAGATTTGAAAAATCATAGTAATATGCTAGAAATTAAGTGTTAAGTTGCGATTTTATGCGTTTTTAAGCGTTTTTGGCACTTTTGCACATAAAGTAGCTCAAACTTGGTTTGTTTTGCACGAAACTTGGCACACAACATTATTTGGTATATATTATTGTGTTGAAGTGGTTAGAATTGAAGATCATAGTCATATGCTAGAAATTACGTGTTAAGTTGCGATTTTATACATTTTTAAGCGTTTTTGGCATTTTTGCGCATAAAGTAGCTCAAACATGGTTTGTTTTGCACGAAACTTGGCACACAACAGTATTTGGTATATATTATTGTGTTGAAGTGGTTAGAATTGAAAATCAGAGTCCTATGCTAGAAATTACGTTTTAAGTTGCGATTTTATGGGTTTTTAAGCGTTTTTGGCATTTTTGCGCATAAAGTAGCTCAAACTTGGTTTGTTTTGCACGAAACTTGGCACACAACATTATTTGGTATATGTTATTGTATTGAAGTGGTTAGAATTGAAAATCATTGTCATACGCTAGAATTTACGTGTTAAGTTGCTATTTTAAGGGTTTTTAAGCGTTTTTGCCACTTTTGCGCATAAAGTAGCTCAAACTTAGTTTGTTTTGCACGAAACTTGGCACACAACATTATTTGGTATATATTATTGTCTTGAAGTGGTTAGAATTGAATAACCTTAGTCATATGCTAGAAATTAAATGTTAAGTTGCGATATTATGCGTTTTAAGCGTTTTTGCTACTTTTGCCCATAAAGTAGCTCAAACTTTGTTTGTTTTGCACGAAGCATGGCACACAACACTATTTGGTATAGATTATTGTGTTGAAGTGGTTAGAATTTAAAATCATAGTCATAAGCTAGAAATTAAGTGTTAAGTTGCGATTTTATGCGTTTTTAAGTGTTTTTGCCACTTTTGCCCATAAAGTAGCTCAAACTTGGTTTGTTTTGAACGAATCTTGGCACACAACACTATTTGGTATATATTATTGTGTTGAAGTGGTTAGAATTGAAAAATCATAGTCATATGCTAGAAATGAAGTGTTAAGTTGTGATTTTATGCGTTTTTAAGCGTTTTTGGCACTTTTGCGCATCAAGTAGCTCAAACTTGGTTTGATTTGCACGAAACTTGGCACACAACATTATTTGGTATATATTATTGTGTTGAAGTTTTTAGAATTGAAGATCATAGTCATATTCTAGAAATTACGTGTTAAATTGCAATTTTATACATTTATAAGTGTTTTTGGCATTTTTGTGCATAAAGTAGCTCAAACATGGTTTGTTTTGCACGAAACTTGGCACACAACAGTATTTGGTATATATTATTGTGTTAAAGTGGTTAGAATTGAAAATCAGAGTCCTATGCCAGAAATTACGTTTTAAGTTGCGATTTTATGGGTTTTTAAGCGTTTTTGGCATTTTTGCGCATAAAGTAGCTCAAACTTGGTTTGTTTTGCACGAAACTTGGCACACAACATTATTTGGTATATTTTATTGTGTTGAAGTGGTTAGAATTGAAAATCATTGTCATATGCTAGAATTTACGTGTTAAGTTGCTATTTTAAGGGTTTTTAAGCGTTTTTGCCGCTTTTGCGCATAAAGTAGCTCAAACTTAGTTTGTTTTGCACGAAACTTGGCACCACAACATTATTTGGTATATATTATTGTCTTGAAGTGGTAGAATTGAATAACCTTAGTCATATTCTAGAAATTAAATGTTAAGTTGGGATTTTATGCGTTTTAAGTGTTTTTGCCACTTTTGCCCATAAAGTAGCTTAAACTTAGTTTGTTTTGCAAGAAATATGGCACACAACACTATTTGGTATAGATTATTGTGTTGAAGTGGTTAGAATTTAAAATCATAGTCATATGCTAGAAATTAAGTGTTAAGTTGCGATTTTATGCGTTTTTAAGTGTTTTTTGCCACTTTTGCCCAGAAAGTAGCTCAAACTTGGTTTGTTTTGAACGAATCTTGGCACACAACACTATTTGGTATATATTATTGTGTTGAAGTGGTTAGAATTGAAAAATCATAGTCATATGCTAGAAATTAAGTGTTAAGTTGCGATTTTATGCGTTTTTAAGCGTTTTTAGCACTTTTGCGCATAAAGTAGCTCAAACTTGGTTTGATTTGCACGAAACTTGGCACACAACATTATTTGGTATATATTATTGTGTTGAAGTTGTTAGAATTGAAGATCATAGTCATATGCTAAAAATTACGTGTTAAATTGCAATTTTATA
>NC_080055.1:2033417-2083417 GCF_026212465.1 Amaranthus tricolor
ACTTGGCACACAACAGTATTTGGTATATATTATTGTGTTAAAGTGGTTAGAATTGAAAATCAGAGTCCTATGCCAGAAATTACGTTTTAAGTTGCGATTTTATGGGTTTTTAAGCGTTTTTGGCATTTTTGCGCATAAAGTAGCTCAAACTTGGTTTGTTTTGCACGAAACTTGGCACACAACATTATTTGGTATATTTTATTGTGTTGAAGTGGTTAGAATTGAAAATCATTGTCATATGCTAGAATTTACGTGTTAAGTTGCTATTTTAAGGGTTTTTAAGCGTTTTTGCCGCTTTTGCGCATAAAGTAGCTCAAACTTAGTTTGTTTTTGCACGAAACTTGGCACACAACATTATTTGGTATATATTATTGTCTTGAAGTGGTTAGAATTGAATAACCTTAGTCATATTCTAGAAATTAAATGTTAAGTTGGGATTTTATGCGTTTTAAGTGTTTTTGCCACTTTTGCCCATAAAGTAGCTTAAACTTAGTTTTGTTTTGCAAGAAATATGGCACACAACACTATTTGGTATAGATTATTGTGTTGAAGTGGTTAGAATTTAAAATCATAGTCATATGCTAGAAATTAAGTGTTAAGTTGCGATTTTATGCGTTTTTAAGTGTTTTTGCCACTTTTGCCCAGAAAGTAGCTCAAACTTGGTTTGTTTTGAACGAATCTTGGCACACAACACTATTTGGTATATATTATTGTGTTGAAGTGGTTAGAATTGAAAAATCATAGTCATATGCTAGAAAATTAAGTGTTAAGTTGCGATTTTATGCGTTTTTAAGCGTTTTTAGCACTTTTGCGCATAAAGTAGCTCAAACTTGGTTTGATTTGCACGAAACTTGGCACACAACATTATTTGGTATATATTATTGTGTTGAAGTTGTTAGAATTGAAGATCATAGTCATATGCTAAAAATTACGTGTTAAATTGCAATTTTATACATTTATAAGTGGTTTTTGGCATTTTTTGCGCATAAAGTAGCTCAAACATGGTTTGTTTTGCACGAAACTTGGCACACAACAGTATTTGGTATATATTATTGTGTTGAAGTGGTTAGAATTGAAAATCAGAGTCCTATGCTAGAAATTACGTTTTAAGTTGCGATTTTAAGGGTTTTTAAGCGTTTTTGGCATTTTTGCGCATAAAGTAGCTCAAACTTGGTTTGTTTTGCACGAAACTTGGCACACAACATTATTTGGTATATGTTATTGTGTTGAAGTGGTTAGAATTGAAAATCATTGTCATACGCTAGAATTTACGTGTTAAGTTGCTATTTTAAGGGTTTTTTAAGCGTTTTTGCCACTTTTGCGCATAAAGTAGCTCAAACTTAGTTTGTTTTGCACGAAACTTGGCACACAACATTATTTGGTATATATTATTGTGTTGAAGTGGTTAGAAATGAATAACCTTAGTCATATGCTAGAAATTAAATGTTAAGTTGGGATTTTATGCGTTTTAAGTGTTTTTGCCACTTTTGCCCATAAAGTAGCTCAAACTTGGTTTGTTTTGCACGAATCTTGGCACACAACACTATTTGGTATATATTAATGTGTTGAAATGGATAGATTTGAAAAATCATAGTAATATGCTAGAAATTAAGTGTTAAGTTGCGATTTTATGCGTTTTTAAGCGTTTTTGGCACTTTTGCACTTAAAGTAGCTCAAACTTGGTTTGTTTTGCACGAAACTTGGCACACAACATTATTTGGTATATATTATTGTGTTGAAGTGGTTAGAATTGAAGATCATAGTCATATGCTAGAAATTACGTGTTTAAGTTGCGATTTTATACATTTTTAAGCGTTTTTGGCATTTTTGCGCATAAAGTAGCTCAAACATGGTTTGTTTTGCACGAAACTTGGCACACAACAGTATTTGGTATATATTATTGTGTTGAAGTGGTTAGAATTGAAAATCAGAGTCCTATGCTAGAAATTACGTTTTAAGTTGCGATTTTATGGGTTTTTAAGCGTTTTTGGCATTTTTGCGCATAAAGTAGCTCAAACTTGGTTTGTTTTGCACGAAACTTGGCACACAACATTATTTGGTATATGTTATTGTATTGAAGTGGTTAGAATTGAAAATCATTGTCATACGCTAGAATTTACGTGTTAAGTTGCTATTTTAAGGGTTTTTAAGCGTTTTTGCCACTTTTGCGCATAAAGTAGCTCAAACTTAGTTTGTTTTGCACGAAACTTGGCACACAACATTATTTGGTATATATTATTGTCTTGAAGTGGTTAGAATTGAATAACCTTAGTCATATGCTAGAAATTAAATGTTAAGTTGCGATATTATGCGTTTTAAGCGTTTTTGCTACTTTTGCCCATAAAGTAGCTCAAACTTTGTTTGTTTTGCACGAAACATGGCACACAACACTATTTGGTATAGATTATTGTGTTGAAGTGGTTAGAATTTAAAATCATAGTCATAAGCTAGAAATTAAGTGTTAAGTTGCGATTTTATGCGTTTTTAAGTGTTTTTGGCACTTTTGCCCATAAAGTAGCTCAAACTTGGTTTGTTTTGAACGAATCTTGGCACACAACACTATTTGGTATATATTATTGTGTTGAAGTGGTTAGAATTGAAAAATCATAGTCATATGCTAGAAATGAAGTGTTAAGTTGTGATTTTATGCGTTTTTAAGCGTTTTTGGCACTTTTGCGCATCAAGTAGCTCAAACTTGGTTTGATTTGCACGAAACTTGGCACACAACATTATTTGGTATATATTATTGTGTTGAAGTTTTTAGAATTGAAGATCATAGTCATATTCTAGAAATTACGTGTTAAATTGCAATTTTATACATTTATAAGTGTTTTTGGCATTTTTGTGCATAAAGTAGCTCAAACATGGTTTGTTTTGCACGAAACTTGGCACACAACAGTATTTGGTATATATTATTGTGTTAAAGTGGTTAGAATTGAAAATCAGAGTCCTATGCAAGAAATTACGTTTTTAAGTTGCGATTTTATGGGTTTTTAAGCGTTTTTGGCATTTTTGCGCATAAAGTAGCTCAAACTTGGTTTGTTTTGCACGAAACTTGGCACACAACATTATTTGGTATATTTTATTGTGTTGAAGTGGTTAGAATTGAAAATCATTGTCATATGCTAGAATTTACGTGTTAAGTTGCTATTTTAAGGGTTTTTAAGCGTTTTTGCCGCTTTTGCGCATAAAGTAGCTCAAACTTAGTTTGTTTTGCACGAAACTTGGCACACAACATTATTTGGTATATATTATTGTCTTGAAGTGGTTAGAATTGAATAACCTTAGTCATATGCTAGAAATTAAATGTTAAGTTGGGATTTTATGCGTTTTAAGTGTTTTTGCCACTTTTGCCCATAAAGTAGCTCAAACTTGGTTTGTTTTGCACGAATCTTGGCACACAACACTATTTGGTATATATTATTGTGTTGAAATGGATAGATTTGAAAAATCTTAGTAATATGCTAGAAATTAAGTGTTAAGTTGCGATTTTATGCGTTTTTTAAGCGTTTTTGGCACTTTTGCACATAAAGTAGCTCAAACTTGGTTTGTTTTGCACGAAACTTGGCACACAACATTATTTGGTATATATTATTGTGTTGAAGTGGTTAGAATTGAAGATCATAGTCATATGCTAGAAATTACGTGTTAAGTTGCGATTTTATACATTTTTAAGCGTTTTTGGCATTTTTGCGCATAAAGTAGCTCAAACATGGTTTGTTTTGCACGAAACTTGGAACACAACACTATTTGGTATATATTATTGTGTTGAAGTGGTTAGAATTGAAAATCATAGTCCTATGCTAGAAATTATGTTTTAAGTTGCGATTTTATGTGTTTTTAAGCGTTTTGGCATTTTTACGCATAAAGTAGCTCAAACTTGGTTTGTTTTGCACGAAACTTGGCACACAACATTATTTGGTATATGTTATTGTGTTGAAGTGGTTAGAATTGAAAATCATTGTCATATGCTAGAATTTACGTGTTAAGTTGTTATTTTAAGGGTTTTTAAGCGTTTTTGCCACTTTTGCGCATAAAGTAGCTCAAACTTAGTTTGTTTTGCACGAAACTTGGCACACAACATTATTTGGTATATATTATTGTCTTGAAGTGGTTAGAATTGAATAACCTTAGTCATATGCTAGAAATTAAATGTTATGTTGGGATTTTATGCGTTTTAAGTGTTTTTGCCACTTTTGCCCATAAAGTAGCTTAAACTTGGTTTGTTTTGCACGAAACATGGCACACAACACTATTTGGTATAGATTATTGTGTTGAAGTGGTTAGAATTTAAAATCATAGTCATATGCTAGAAATTAAGTGTTAAGTTGCGATTTTATGCGTTTTTAAGTGTTTTTGCCACTTTTGCCCATAAAGTAGCTCAAACTTGGTTTGTTTTGAACGAATCTTGGCACACAACACTATTTGGTATATATTATTGTGTTGAAGTGGTTAGAATTGAAAAATCATAGTCATATGCTAGAAATGAAGTGTTAAGTTGCGATTTTATGCGTTTTTAAGCGTTTTTAGCACTTTTGCGCAATAAGTAGCTCAAACTTGGTTTGATTTGCACGAAACTTGGCACACAACATTATTTGGTATATATTATTGTGTTGAAGTTGTTAGAATTGAAGATCATAGTCATATGCTAGAAATTACGTGTTAAATTGCAATTTTATACATTTATAAGTGTTTTTGGCATTTTTGCGCATAAAGTAGCTCAAACATGGTTTGTTTTGCACGAAACTTGGCACACAACAGTATTTGGTATATATTATTGTGTTGAAGTGGTTAGAATTGAAAATCAGAGTCCTATGCTAGAAATTACGTTTTAAGTTGCGATTTTTTGGGTTTTTAAGCGTTTTTGGCATTTTTGCGCATAAAGTAGCTCAAACTTGGTTTGTTTTGCACGAAACTTGGCACACAACATTATTTGGTATATGTTATTGTATTGAAGTGGTTAGAATTGAAAATCATTGTCATACGCTAGAATTTACGTGTTAAGTTGCTATTTTAAGGGTTTTTAAGCGTTTTTGCCACTTTTGCGCATAAAGTAGCTCAAACTTAGTTTGTTTTGCACGAAACTTGGCACACAACATTATTTGGTATATATTATTGTCTTGAAGTGGTTAGAATTGAATAACCTTAGTCATATGCTAGAAATTAAATGTTAAGTTGCGATATTATGCGTTTTAAGCGTTTTTGCCACTTTTGCCCATAAAGTAGCTCAAACTTTGTTTGTTTTGCACGAAACATGGCACACAACACTATTTGGTATAGATTATTGTGTTGAAGTGGTTAGAATTTAAAATCATAGTCATAAGCTAGAAATTAAGTGTTAAGTTGCGATTTTATGCGTTTTTAAGTGTTTTTGCCACTTTTGCCCATAAAGTAGCTCAAACTTGGTTTGTTTTGAACGAATCTTGGCACACAACACTATTTGGTATATATTATTGTGTTGAAGTGGTTAGAATTGAAAAATCATAGTCATATGCTAGAAATGAAGTGTTAAGTTGTGATTTTATGCGTTTTAAAGCGTTTTTGGCACTTTTGCGCATAAAGTAGCTCAAACTTGGTTTGATTTGCAAGAAACTTGGCACACAACATTATTTGGTATATATTATAGTGTTGAAGTTGTTAGAATTGAAGATCATAGTCATATTCTAGAAATTACGTGTTAAAATGCAATTTTATACATTTATAAGTGTTTTTGGCATTTTTGCGCATAAAGTAGCTCAAACATGGTTTGTTTTGCACGAAACTTGGCACACAACAGTATTTGGTATATATTATTGTGTTGAAGTGGTTAGAATTGAAAATCAGAGTCATATGCTAGAAATTACGTTTTAAGTTGCGATTTTAAGGGTTTTTAAGCGTTTTTGGCATTTTTGCGCATAAAGTAGCTCAAACTTGGTTTGTTTTGCACGAAACTTGGCACAGAACATTATTTGGTATATGTTATTGTGTTGAAGTGGTTAGAATTGAAAATCATTGTCATACGCTAGAATTTACGTGTTAAGTTGCTATTTTAAGGGTTTTTAAGCGTTTTTGCAACTTTTGCGCATAAAGTAGCTCAAACATGGTTTGTTTTGCACGAAACATGGCACACAACACTATTTGGTATACATTATTGTGTTGAAGTGGTTAGAATTTAAAATCATGGTCATATGCTAGAAATTAAGTGTTAAGTTGCGATTTTATGCGTTTTTAAGTGTTCTTGCCACTTTTGCCCATAAAGTAGCTCAAACTTGGTTTGTTTTGCACGAATCTTGGCACACAACACTATTTGGTATATATTATTGTGTTGAAGTGGTTAGAATTTAAAATCATGGTCATATGCTAGAAATGAAGTGTTAAGTTGCGATTTTATGCGTTTTTAAGTGTTCTTGCCACTTTTGCCCATAAAGTAGCTCAAACTTGGTTGTTTTGCACGAATCTTGGCACACAACACTATTTGGTATATATTATTGTGTTGAAGTGGATAGAATTGAAAAATCATAGTAATATGCTAGAAATGAAGTGTTAAGTTGCGATTTTATGCGTTTTTAAGCGTTTTTGGCACTTTTGCGCATAAAGTAGCTTAAACTTGGTTTGATTTGCACGAAACTTGGCACACAACATTATTTGGTATCTATTATTGTGTTGAAGTTGTTAGAATTGAAGATCATAGTCGTATGCTAGAAATTACGTGTTAAATTGCGATTTTATACATTTGTAAGTGTTTTTCGCATTTTTGCGCATAAAGTAGCTCAAACATGGTTTGTTTTGCACGAAACTTGGCACACAACAGTATTTGGTATATATTATTGTGTTGAAGTGGTTAGAATTGAAAATCATAGTCCTATGCTAGAAATTACGTTTTAAGTTGCGATTTTATGTGTTTTTAAGCGTTTTTGGCATTTTTGCGCATAAAGTAGCTCAAACTTGGTTTGTTTTGCACGAAACTTGGCACACAACATTATTTGGTATATGTTATTGTGTTGAAGTGGTTAGAATTGAAAATCATTGTCATACGCTAGAATTTATGTGTTAAGTTGCTATTTTAAGGGTTTTTAAGCGTTTTTGCCACTTTTGCACATAAAGTAGCTCAAACTTGGTTTGTTTTGCACGAAACTTGGCACACAACATTATTTGGTATATATTATTGTCTTGAAGTGGTTAGAATTGAATAACCTTAGTCATATGCTAGAAATTACGTGTTAAGTTGCGATTTTATGCGTTTTAAGCGTTTTTGCCACTTTTGCCCATAAAGTAGCTCAAACTTGGTTTG
This sequence comes from Amaranthus tricolor, assembly GCF_026212465.1. Lineage (NCBI taxonomy): Eukaryota > Viridiplantae > Streptophyta > Magnoliopsida > Caryophyllales > Amaranthaceae > Amaranthus > Amaranthus tricolor. The sequence goes on from NC_080055.1 coordinate 2,040,688, forward strand.
TCTTGCACGAAACATGGCACACAACACTATTTGGTATAGATTATTGTGTTGAAGTGGTTAGAATTTAAAATCATAGTCATATGCTAGAAATTAAGTGTTAAGTTGCGATTTTACGCGTTTTTATGTGTTTTTGCCACTTTTGCCCATAAAGTAGCTCAAACTTGGTTTGTTTTGAACGAATCTTGGCACACAACACTATTTGGTATATATTATTGTGTTGAAGTGGTTAGAATTGAAAAATCATAGTCATATGCTAGAAATGAAGTGTTAAGTTGCGATTTTATGCGTTTTTAAGTGTTTTTGGCACTTTTGCGCATAAAGTAGCTCAAACTTGGTTTGATTTGCACGAATCTTGGCACACAACATTATTTGGTATATATTATTGTGTTGAAGTGGTTAGAAATGAAGATCATAGTCATATGCTAGAAATTACGTGTTAAGTTGCGATTTTGTACGTTTTTAAGCGTTTTTGGCATTTTTGCGCATAAAGTAGCTCAAACATGGTTTGTTTTGCACGAAACTTGGCACACAATACTACTTGGTATATATTATTGTGTTGAAGTGGTTAGAATTGAAATCATAGTTCTATGCTAGAAATTACGTTTTAAGTTGCGATTTTATGCATTTTTGGCATTTTTGCGCATAAAGTAGCTCAAACTTGGTTTGTTTTGCACGAAACTTGGCACACAACATTATTTGGTATATCTTATTGTGTTAAAGTGGTTAGAATTGAAAATCATTGTCATACGCTAGAAATTATGTGTTAAGTTGCTATTTTAAGGGTTTTTAAGCGTTTTTGCCACTTTTGCGCATAAAGTAGCTCAAACTTGGTTTGTTTTGCACAAAACTTGGCACACAACATTATTTGGTATATATTATTGTGTTGAAGTGGTTATAATTGAATAACCTCAGTCATATGCTAGAAATTACGCGTTAAGTTGAGATTTTATGCGTTTTAAACATTTTTGCGACTTTTACCCATAAAGTAGCTCAAACTTGGTTTGTTTTGCACGAAACATGGCACACAACACTATTTGGTATAGATTATTGTGTTGAAGTGGTTAGAATTGAACATCATAGTCATATGCTAGAAATTAAGTGTTAAGTTACGATTTTATGCGTTTTTAAGTGTTTTTGCCAATTTTGCCCATTAAGTAGCTCAAACTTAGTTTGTTTTGCACGAATCTTGGCACACAACACTATTTGGTATATATTATTGTGTTGAAGTCGTTAGAATTTAAAATCATAGTCATATGCTAGAAATGAAGTGTTAAGTTGCGATTTTATGCGTTTTTAAGCGTTTTTGGCACTTTTGCGTATAAAGTAGCTCAAACTTGGTTTGATTTGCACGAAACTTTGCACACAACATTATTTGGTATATATTATTGTGTTGAAGTGGTTAGAATTGAAGATCATAGTAATATGCTAGAAATTACGTGTTAAGATGCGATTTTATACGTTTTTAAGCGTTTTTGTCATTTTTGCGCATAAAGTAGCTCAAACATGGTTTGTTTTGCACGAAACTTGGCACACAACACTATTTGGTATATATTATTGTGTTGAAGTGGTTAGAATTTAAAATCATAGTCCTATGCTAGAAATTATGTTTTAAGTTGCGATTTTATGCGTTTTTAAGCGTTTTTGGCATTTTTGCGCATAAAGTAGCTCAAACTTGGTTTGTTTTGCACGAAACTTGGCACACAACATTATTTGGTATACGTTATTGTGTTGAAGTGGTTAGAATTGAAAATCAATGTCATACGCTAGAAATTACGTGTTAAGTTGCTATTTTAAGGGTTTTTAAGCGTTTTTGCCACTAACATCTATTTTCTCTAAGTGCTTTCATGAACCTTCTACTTCCGTTGATTGCGGCTAATACACGCTGAAGTACACGGACGATATTATAAAATCCGTGAAGGATTTTGGAGTCGAAAATATAGATGTTGTAAGTATTTGTTACATTATTTAATTATTATTAATTGGTAAAATCTAAATGTTTATTAATCTTTTAATTTTATATTATATTATAGGTTTTATACGACATTCCGAGGGAAACACGCCCTCTGAGAAGTGGAGAGATGCGCGAATTAAAAGAAAAGATTGCCGCGTATCTTGCTAATTTTTGTCCTAGATAAACTGTAATTAGTATAGATTTTTTAGGACTTTATTGTATATTATATATATATATATGTACGTACGTATATACACGATCGAGAGTTTATTTTTAAAAAGAGATTATTGGTGATTATTTGTGATTATCATTGGGTTATTATTAGATTATTCATTGTTATTACATTGTACATTATTATTGGATTATTATTAATATAAAACGAAAAAAGAAAAAAAAATAGGGCACTATTTGCTGTGATCAGCCCCCAAAACCGCAGCAAATAAGTGGCATTATTTGTTGCGGTTTTGGGCGCTGATCGCAGTAAATAATGCCATTTTTTGCTGCGGTTTTATACCGCAACATTTAAAATAGGTCATTTACTGCAATCACTATTGCTTGGGGCCAAAACCACATAAAATAATGGCAAAAAACCGCAACAAATGACGTTTTTTCCACTACTGTGTCTCCTTCTGGAAGTATAACCTTGACAGACTGACTGGAATTTGCATAGTTATAATCTAGACAGGTTGAATTAGCATGTGATTCCCTATTTCATACTTTTTTGACTTATAACATTATTAGTTATTTTAAAAGTGTAAGGTATAGGGAAACCTCTTATCTGTTTGGGGTCTAGAACAACTTCTTTAGGGTGTAAAAGGTCTGTCCTGAAGGGTGTTGACCCAAGGATTATTAGCCTCAACAGTTTGGACTCTAAGACATTCTCTTCAAGGTACTACAAATAACTTTCCTACAGAGATGTTTGGTCCATGGATGGCAAAAGCCTGTTTGGGACAAGAAACAATCTTATCACGGTATTAGGTAGCTTTCGTGTTAAGTGTTCGCCCAAGAAAGATAAGCTAGAACTACTTTGAACTTTTGGCATTGAACTGGTCTGACTCCTCTTTTGGATGTCAATCAGGACCTTAGTATCTTTCTTAACTGAAAAGATTTTGTTTTTCAAGGTTAAGGTAATAGATTTCATTAATCTAGATCTCTCGTTGGACAACATTCTGGGCTCTTATTCTTAGACTCTCCGGGTAAAGATAGATCCGCAGGTTGTATTAGCATTCTCAATACAGTTCATACAAAATTAAATGTGCTGGGAATCAGTTTGATTTATTAAAAGATCACATTCATTATAAGAAGAAAATCTAGATTACAACAGAGTTACACATAGTATTTCTTAAACACTCTAGAGTTCCAATTGTATCTGAATTCTTCTTGTCCAGTCTTTTTTAATTTATAAGCCCCATGACCTAAAACTTGAGTTACAACGTAGGGCCCTTCCCATGTTTTAGAAAGTTTTCCATGGTCTCGAATATGGGTAGCTTAGGCACATCTCAAGACTAGATCTACTACTTGAAAGGTTCTTTCTCTGAATTTCCTGTTGTAGAGTCTGACCACCTTGTTCTGGTAGGATGCCATTTTCAATGCGGCTTCTTCTCGTGTTTCCTCAATAAGTTCTAGGTCCAAGAGCCTTGACTCTAGATTTTTAGCCTCCTTATAGCATTGAGTGCGTAGGGTTAGTATGCTAATCTCTATTGGGAATAGAGCTTCTGTTCCATATATCAATCTAAACGGGGTCTGTCCTGTCACCTCTTTGGGAGTGGTTCTAAGTGACCAAAATACGTTGAAGACTCAACTCTCTTAAATGATGATAATTCAAAACACATATTGATTAAACAAATAAATTAAGTAATTACATTTAGTTGTTTATTATAGTCTAAAATCATATTGGATATAAACTGAATATTTGATATATATGTTTAAGCTTGATTTATTGGAATATGCTTAAATAACTTAAGTTTATCTTATAGTTAAATTTATAAGTTTTGAAGTTAGTTTCAATGTCTTGAAGATAATTATGTTTATAATAAGTTTATTTTCGTAAATATATTTAAAATATTTTAATAGGTCAAGGTTCATTAAAATTATATTTGAAATATTTTAATAGGTCAAGGTTCATTAAAATTTACTATGATATTATTTAAAATTAAGTTTGAATATATTATCACACGTCTTATCTTAAACGATTGGATATTTTATATTTTGAATTATAATTTAAAATATATGTTTAAGATATTTGAATGATTAAATGTTAAAGTACAAGGTACACACGTTTTGTTAATTATAGTACACGATTATAGTTGAATTTAAATTAGTTGTTAAGCTAATTAAAGAGTTTGCTATAAATAAGATGGTAATTTAAATTGATACTAAATAACTATTTAAATTAATGCTAAAAATAGGAATTAATTTGAATAAGTGTTTACACGTTGGTTAATCTGATCTTCGCTGAGTTTTCAATATCTTGTATGAGTTCTAACGTGGCAACACAACATTAGTTATCGAAGATAAATTACAGCACACAATGACGATTTTATATAAGCTGTCAGTACACATCAGTTAGAAATAAAGCTCAAGGTCTTGAAGACTGGCACAAAATATCCAGATCAACAGAATTTAACGGATGAAGCTTTCTTGCTCTACAGCAAGGATGTGTTGAGGCGTAACATCTATATATACAAGGCTTCAATTCAGAATTAAGGATACTCCTCTATACACCTCTGTACACCTCTATGCACCTCTTCCTACAATATTTTATCTTGACTTAAGATTTAGAAATTATCTAAGTATTAAAAAGAGTTGTAATTCTTAATTTATCTAGCTCTTACAATTTGTAATAGGCTTAAGTGTTAAAAAGAGTTAGATTATTTTCATAGTTTAATATGCCTAACTTAGAATAATTATCAAAGTGTTCAACTTGTAATCTCTATTGAGAGATTGGGATTTGCTTTTATTAAAGGGACTTGTAATACGGTTTCTTCAAGGGGAAGAATGTGGTGGGAGGAGATAGTGAGATCATTTGTTTGTATTAAAGTCGGATTAATAAAAGGCGTAGAAATCCTACGGGCGGGGAGTAGAGAACCCATAGGCGGGGAGTAGGTTGTTTAGAACCGAACCTCATTAACATATTGTGTGTTATTCTTTAAAGTTTATTTTTCGCACATACGTTATTTTTTTACGAATTGACTCAAAACTGTCCCAGAAAACAGTTTTGAAAGACTCCTCAATCTCTTGAGATAAGCTTCCAGACAAAAATTTTAAATGCCTATACTCTCTATTCACCCCCCCTTCCTCTAAAGAGTATTCGACCTCCTATCAACTTTCAATTGGTATGAGAGCTGAGTTTTACATAAAAAGAGTAATATCTTATGATGGATCCGATAGGAGAAGGGTTGTTTGCTCAAGGACGTTCATGCTCTAGACCACCTTTGTTTTGCGTAACACATTTCTCACATTGGAAAACTTTGATGCAAATGTTTGTGATTGATCAAGATATGGAACTTTGGGACATCATAACTAAAAAACCTAAGGTACCCATGAAAAAGGACGCTCAAGGAAATGATGTAGTAAAGTCCGAGTCCGAATACTCATAAAGTGAATTGGAATGCGTTTCCAAAAACTATAGAGCAATGAATCAATTCTGTTGTGCTTTAAATGGTACCGAGTTCAATAGAGTTTCATCATGCACAAGTGCTAAGGAAATATGGGATAAGTTAGTCGTGACATATGAAGGAACAAGTCTAGTAAAGGAGACTAAGATCAACATTCTCATGCATCAATACGAAATGTTCAAGATGAAAAAGGATGAGAGTATTAATAAAATGCTTACTCGTTTTATATTAATTACTAACAGTTTTAATTTTCTTGGTAAAACTCTTACTAATGCAGAAAAAGTCCAGAAGGTCTTGAGGTGTCTTCCAAGATCCAAATGGGGTCCAAAAGTCACCACCATTGAAGAAGCTCAAGACTTGAGAGTTCTATATCTTGACGATCTCCACAGCTCATGAACTTACCCTACATGATGATGGAGAAAATGATGTAATACCTTCCATGAAAAATGTTGCTCTAAAGGCAAAGAAACATCGTGAATCGTCAAGCGATGATGAAGAAACTGATGATGACGAAGATCCATTCGCATTGATCACAAAAGGTCTAGAAGGAATCATGAAGATGCGCAAAAGATTTAAGAAATTTAAATCTAGAAATAAAGGTAAATCTTCTAACTGTAACTCAAATTTTAAAACTAACCAACTTGCTTGCTTTGAGTGTGGATCTATAGAACATCTCGTGAAGGAGTACCCTAAGAAGAAAAGGGAATCCTACAAGAAAAACAAGAAGAAATAAGCAATGGTTGGTACATGGAGTGATTCCGAAGGATCATCCGAACCTGAAAGTGAAGATGGTCAAGCTCACGTATGTCTTATGGCTAATGATGATAATGATGATGATATAGATCAAAACCATAAAGAGATACGAGACTTTCTTAACTCATGCTCTAAAGATGAATTAGTTAAAGCTCTTCTTGATATGTTTCAAATTGAAAAGATCTTAAAAGATGAGAAAGACATCTTAGAAAATAGAATACGTCACTATGCTGAAGGCCGTGAAGAAATTATAAAGACAAATGAATCGCTAAAGGCTGAAACAGTAAAATTTGAAAAGACTGTCAAATTCTTGAAAGAACAAAATCTCAGCCAGACTAAACAGCTCATTGATCTTAAGAATGAAAACAATGATCTTGAGTCCAAGCTCAAGACTCTGAGAAAAATTTACAAGCATTAACAAAGTTAAATGAATCCGAATCTTAATTCACCAAAATGCTTACACGCCGAAAGGGACTCAATGATAAACGTGGTATAGGTTATAAAAATGTTACAAATAACTATAAGAGTAAAACCACATTTGTGAAGAGTGCATAAAAACATAGATGTACACCTACTTGCACCTTTTGTTGCAAAGAAGGACATATTAGAGTTGCATGTTCGTATAAACGTAAAGACAAATATATTATCAAGAATTCCTTTCCTATTGAATTACGTGGACAGATAAAGCATATATGGGTTCCCAAAGAGACAAGACCACTTAACATGGTCTACCCCGAATACGGTCCCAAATTTGTCACTTGGATAGCCAAGTAAAGTTGAGAAAGGTTATATATTTTGTTTTGTAGGAAAAGCAAAAGCGGATCTTAGATAGTGGATGCTCGAGACCTATGAGTGGTAAAGTTTCTTTATTTTCTGAAATTAAAGAAAAATGCAATGGTTCAATCACTTTAAGAGATAAAGGTAAGCGTAAAATTTTAGGTGTTGGCAAAGTTGGTAAGAATCCGTTACAACTATTGATAATGTTTATTTAGTTGAAGGTCTAAATTTTAATTTGCTAAGTGTGTCTCAATTATGTGATAAAGGTAATGAAGTAATATTTGATAAAGAAAAATGTGTTCTTAAAAATCCTAACACCGGAGATACATTTATTGTCGCCCTTAGACATGATAATGTTTATGCCTTGAATACTAACGAAATTGCAGCTCAAAATTTCAAGTGCTTGAAGGCTATGACAGATGATCCAAAACTATGGCTTAGACGTCTTGGTCACATCAATACTCATACCATGCATGAGTTGGTAAGTAAAGATCTAGTTAAGGGACTTCCAGCTCTTGACTATAAACACAGTTCTACATGTTACGCATGCATTAGAGGAAAAAAAGTAAGAAGTTCATTCAAACCGAAGAAAATGGTAAGTACATCAAGACCATGTGAACTTTTACATATTGATCTATGTAGACCAAGCGTGTACAAAGCATAAGAGGTAAATCTTACATCTTAGTTACAGTTGATGATTATTCTAGATTGACGTGGGTTGAGTTTTTGAAGGATAAAAGTGAAGCCTTGAAACCGTTCTCAAGACGTTGTAAAGAGATGCAAACTCAGTTGAATTTTCCAATAGTTTCCATTAGAAGTGACCATGGGAGAGAGTTTGATCAGTTAGGCTTTGATTCCTTTTGTAAAAAATACGGTATAACCCATAACGTTTCAACTCCTAGGACATCCCAACAAAATGGTGTGGTTGAAAGGAAAAATCAAACCTTAGAAGAAATGGCTAGGACAATGCTTATTGAAAATGGATTAGCTAAACACTATTGGGCCGAGGCTGTTAAGAAAGTGAATTATTTCTTAAATAGATGTCTCATTAGGCCCATACTTAAGAAAACACCCTTTGAGTTATTCAAAGGAAGAAAATCGAATATAGCCTACCTTAGACCATTTGGTTGTAATTGTTTTATCCACAATAATGGTAAAGATAATCTAGGTAAATTTGATGCTAGAAGTGATGAAAGCATATTTCTTGGATACTCATTGAATAGTAAAACTTATAGAGTTCTAAATAAGCGTACAAGTATGGTTGAGGAAAGTATACATGTGGTATTTGATGAATCGGACAATGGAACACTGAGCAAAGAATTTAAAGAGTTAAACCTTAATAAACACTTTGATGATTTAAGTGATGACGAACTGGATGCTAATGATACTGGTGAAATTAAAAAGAAGAACATGCAGGATACCATACAAAGTCTTGATGAGGTTGCAGAAAAACGAGTTGTAAACATTGAAGACTTACAGCCTGATCTTGAGACCCAACCTCAAGATTTTGAAACAGTTCCTGAACATACTGCCTTGGATACACCAATTAGAAATTCCTCAAATAATATAGGTACAAGTTCTTTGAATGATTACACACTAGGCATTCTACAAAGAAGACTTAGAATGTCATCTCAACATCCTCCAGAAAACATCATAAGTGATCCAAACAAAGCTACGCAAACTCGATCCTCTCTTAAAAATTTATGTGCATTTTTTGCTTTTGTTTCTCTTGTAGAACCAAAGGATGTTATAGAAGATATACAAGAACCAGAGTGGATCATTGCTATGCAAAATAAATTAAATGAATTCGAAAGATACAAAGTTTGGGATCTAGTTGAAAGGCCTCCAGATCGTACTATTGTTGGAACTAAATGGGTCTTTCGCAATAAACTCAATGAAGATGGAGACATTATAAGGAATAAAGCAAGGCCAGTAGCTCAAGGTTATAATCAAGAAGAAGGTATAGATTATGATGAGACTTTCGCTTCAGTTGCAAGGTTAGAATCGATCCGTATCATGCTTGCTTTTGCTTCATACATGAATATTAAACTATATCAAATGGATGTTAAATGCGGTTTCTTAAATGGCTACTTACAAGAGGAAGTGTATATTAAATACCACTTGGCTTTGAAAATTCTGATCTACCTAATCATGTGTTTAAACTAAACAAAGCACTATATGGCTTGAAACAAGCTCCATGAGCTTGGTATGACAGATTTAGCTCACATTTAATTGAAAATGATTTTCAACGAGGTAAAATTGATAAAACTCTTTGCATTATAACTAAAGGAAAAGATATTCTTGTTGTTCAAGTATATGTTGATGATATATTATTTGGAGCTACTAATAATTCTTTGTGCAAGGAATTTTCTGAGATTATGTGCAAGGAATTCGAAATGAGCATGATGGAAAAGTTAACATTCTTTTTTGGAATACAAATAAAGCAAAAGAAAGATAGCATATTTATTTCTCAAAGTAAATATGTTAGAGATTTGCTAAAGAAGTACAATATGGTTATTCTGATTTTCTCAACTCTAGTAGGATCTTCTGGCAATGTACCTTCTTTTTTGTATCTTAGCATCTCTTCCATCCATGGGAAGAGGTTTTGTCTGTTGTGGCAAAGACTGAAGTCGCATCTTCATAGATTGCGCTTTGGGTCTTACCTCCACGATAACAGATCTCTTCATCTCATGCTGAGTGGCACTTCTTAATTTAGAAAGTGCATCAGCCTATTCATCTTGTGGCCTGAGGAGTCTTTTTACCTTAAAGCTTTCAAAGAGTGCAATCAGGTTTTTGATTTTTTTTTTCCAGGTATTTCTGTATTGAAGGTTCTCTGGCCTCATATTCTCCAAGGATCTAGTTGACCACCAATTGGGAATTCATCTTTAATCTGACGTGCTTGACTTCTAAAGCTTTGCAGAGCTGCAGGCCTGCAATGCTGCTTCATACCCAACTTCATCATTTGTAGTTCAAACTGAAATTTCAGAGCGTATTCTATGGTTTTTCCATTTGGAGAGATCAGGATGACTCCAGCCCCGGCCCCCACGCTCCTTGAAGACCCATCTATGAGCAGTTGCCAAACAGGGGCATCTTTTCTCAACTTAGGGTTATGAGTGCATTATGTGAATATGTCTGCAAAAGCTTGTCCTTTTATAGCATTCCTTGTCTGATATTTTATCCCGAACCCATTCAGTTCAATAGCCCACTTGGCTAGTCTCCCTGATCTTTCTATCTTGTCTAAAGATTTTTCCAAGGGTAGATCAGTTAGCACGATCTTTTGGTGGGCATCAAAATAAGGTTTGAGTTTCCTAGTGGCCACCACAACAACATATGTTGTTTTCTCGATCAGGTAATATTGAGTTTCAACATCTAGTAGGATCCTGCTTTCAAAATATATCAGTTGTTGTACATTCCCTTCTTCTTTGACTATTGCCACACTCACAGTTGTTTGACTGGCGGCAGCATATAGGTACAATGTTTCTCCCGTGACTGGCATTGTCAAGGTGGGCAAGCTGTGTAAATGGTTCTTCAACTCTTGAAAGGCTTTCTTTTGTTCTTCTTTCTAGAAGAAGTCTTTGTTTCCCCTAAGCACTTTGAAGAATGGCAAAAATTTCTCTGCTGATTTGGCTATGAATCTGGAGAGAGCCTCCGTTCTCCAAGTGAGTTTCATTACATTCTTCTTGGACTTCGGTTTTTCCAAATCCAGAACCGCTTGTACTTTGGCTGGGTTTGCGTCTATGCCTCTTTGTGACACCATGAATCCTAAGAACTTTCCAGATCTGATTCCAAACACACATTTCTTAGGATTCAGTCTCATGTTGTGGTTTCTCATTTACCAAAAGTTTCTCTAAGGTCGGGAATGACGTCCTTTTCCTTCTTGCTTTTGACAATCAAATCAACCACAATATCTCTAAATTTCTTCCCCTTTGGCTAGCAAGGATTTGGTCCATGAGGCGCTGATATGTTGCACCATCTTTTTTGAGGCCGAATGACATCATCTTGTAGTTGTATACTCCTGTTGAGCAAATGAATACCGTCTTTTCTTTGTCAGATGGGTCCATGAATATCTGATGGTACCTTGAAAAGGCATCCATGCAACTGAGTAAGGCATGGGATAGAATTCTTTGGGGCATGCCTTGTTGAGGTTGGTAAAATTAATACACATCCTTCATCCTCCTGTGGCTTTCGACACTAGTACAACATTAGCTAGCCATTTGGGGTACTGACAGGGTTCAATGAATCTTGCTTCTAAAAGTTTCTAGACCTCTTCTTCAGCAGCGTTTTCCTTCTTAAAAGCCATATTCTTCTTCTTCTGCTTCATCGGCTTTGATCCTTCAATCACATTTAGTTTGTGAGTGATGATGGTAGGATCAATAACAGGCATGTCTACTGCGGACTAGGCGAAGAGGTCGTTATTTTCCTTCATCAATTAACCCAGCTCGGCCTTGATTGCTGGTGACAAGGTCTTACTAATCTTGATTGTTTTGTTTGTCCCTTCGATGAGGGGTATTTCTTCTATCTCTGTCTCCTCAGGCTTGAGGGCGCTAGGAGGTACTTTACTTCCTGGTTCATCATCATTAGAGGGTTTGGGATCTACCTCTGTTGTCCCTCTCTCCCTAAGAGTAAGGATTGTCCCTAAATCTCTTGCTGCTTCTTTTACGCATATTCTTTTGTTTCTTTCCTCTTTTCTCTCTTCTTCTCTTCTGGCCCTCTGCTTGTGGGTTCTAACAGCTTTGATCATGTTACAGGTCCTAGCCATTTGCTGACAGCCTCTAGCTTTACACACCTTCCCATTTTCTCCTATAAATAGGAGTGTTTGATGGAAGCAGGAAGGATACCTGTTATATCCCCCAAGAGCTTTTTGCCCAGGATGCAATTATACCTTGTTGGGGCATCGATGATGTAAAACTCCTGTGGGCAGGTAATGGTGATTCCTTTTTTTGTCCTGGATGGTTACAGGCAGGATGACCTTCCCTTCAGATCTCATTGACTCTCTTGAGAAACCAACTATGGGAATTGTTGCTTTCACGAGATGTTAGCTTCCATCTTCCATCCTGTCCCAGTAGTTCTTATATATCACATTTACTTCTACTCCTGTGTCTATCAGGATTCTGTAGACTGGCTGTTTTGCAATCTCCACTATCATGACTAGGGGATCAGAATGAGGGAAAGAGATCCTCTTGCAGTCTTCTTTAGTGAAATTCATATCAAGATATTATGGGACTTCAACCTCTTCGTGGACTTCAAAAATCCTAGCTGTGGGTTGAGTAACAGCCCTCAAGTGTGCCTCTTCATTAGTTATCCCCCCGGATTTTTTTAAGATCACGAAGATCGGTGCTTTCTTTTGCCTTTTGGCATCACTTTAATCTTGGCTTGGGCCTGGGTTCCTTTTGTTCTCAGCTTCTACTTTGCCTTTCTGTTCATCGTTCCACTTTATGTAATTTTCAAAGTAACCTCTCTAGATCATGTCTTTCAAGTCGTTTTTCAGTGTTCTGCAGGATTCTGTGGAGTGTCTTAGACTTCATTGAAAGTCACAAAACTGGTTCATGTTGTTTGCTGACCTGGGGGATGGAGGGGGTCTTTCCTACAACTTGGAGTTCTGATGAAGATGCGAGATTTGTGCCCTAGGGGTGTTCAGGGGTGTGAACTGGGCGAAGGTACGGAGTGCAGGTCTTCTTGTCTCGTCTTTGTGATTTCTTCTTGTGTCAGGCCCTTTTGTTCTATTCCTCTTGTCCTGATCATTTAGAGGAAGAATAGGATGTGATTCTCTGTTGTTGCTGTGGTTTCTTTTTTCATGTTTCTCTCATCTGAGATCGGCAGCAATATGCCTGAAATTCTCTAAGGCTGTAAATCTCTCTGCTCTTTCTCTAACATCATCCATGTTGTGTATGTTAATCCAACCATCATCTTCCTTGAATCTCCTGCCATCGGATCTTTTATCATTCAACCTTGACTTGAACGATTAAACGTTATTTTAATGAAGTAAAACTCAAGGAACATATCTAAATTATCCTAACTTTTAGTTTTTATAAAGTACTTATAAAATACTATTCTTAAAATTTCTAGTTCACATTAATTTTATCTACCAAGATTTCATCACAAAAACATCACTAGATATTATTTTTAAGTATTTTCTCAATGCTAAAGTTCATAAAGTTAACATACATGACACTTAAAATAATATTTCACATAAAAAAAATTGATATATATCTACATTATCATATTAGTAAAAAAATTTCATATTTATAACTTTTTTAAAGTGTCCCAAAAGTATTATTATTTTTACAAAAATATCACTAAATAAACTGGATATGACATTAATATAATCGTGTAAAGTTTAAATAATTAAAATAAAATCATGTTGATCATGCTTTTTATATTATCAAGTAACCATAAATAAATATCACATAACGAGAAAGTTAAGAAATTGTGTACCATTTTCCTCCAACGGTGGTGCTAAACCAAGTAAGAGAATAATAATAGGAAAGTAAGAACTCAAAGAAATAAGCTCCAAAAGAGAAAGACTTCAAGGCTCCAAGCCTCAAAGATAATACTTGAGTTTTCAAATGTTGATGATTATTGGCTTAAAAAGTGATAAGATCAAGCTCCATCTTCATTTGATTCTTCAACTAATAACAAGGGAATAAAGTTAATAAGATGTTAATGAAGTGAAGATATAAGAAAGAATGATAGAAAGATTTGATGATGCGGGTGCAAGTGATGTCATGGCTATGGGGGTATTTATAATGGATTTTGGGCAACTTTTTAGTTCATAAGATTGTATAAAAAAGAGTGTTAGGAGTATAGAAGAAGGTTAACTTGTGTAAGTGAATGTGTAAGAGTTGAAGTGTATAAGTGAATGTGTAAGTGTAAGGAGTGTAGAAGAAGATTAACTTGTGTAAGGAAATGGTGATAGCTTGTGTAAGTGATAAACATCATGGATTGATGTAGAAAAGATTTTGGTTGATCAAATTTTTGTTCTAGTTTATACAAATGAAATGTTTTAGATTAATGGGAAAGTTTGATTAAGGTTTGATAATGAAAATATAATAGTTTACTTAGAAAATTTTGGTCAAAACTATACTTAAAATTATTAAGAAAAGTATAGTTAATTTTTAGGTATAAAATAATTATATCAAAGTTATAAGGTTAAAATGATAAGTAGTAAAGTTAGTTTAAGGAAATGAAATTGAAACGTAACGTTTTAACAAAACTCTAAATATAATATTAAAATTTTATTTTGCGTTGTCTCCTGACTCGTCATCGTTTCCGTTGTACCATCCTGTAGGTATTTAGATTCTTCATTCTCTATCAGGGTACTTTTGATATGACCCTGCTGTTTCTTTGAGTCCTATCGTCCTGAAACTTAGATGAGGGGTAAGTTTGGTTTTATAGGGGGCTATGTTGTCCTTCACAGGGAGCTGGGACCTCTGAGTAGATCCTGGTCTTTTCGTTCTACCTTTCGTTACTGGTGGTGAGTGGAGTTTCTCCTCTTTTAGGGTCTTTGAACTAATGGATCGTTCCAGCACATACAAATATGATTGATCAATAAACATGGTAGTTGCCATGTTAGAATTTTTTTTCTATGAATTTTAATTTCTTAAATTGAGTAACATATAAAATAATCTATAATTTTAAAATTTTAAGTTACAAGTAATAAAATAGAAGTACAATTTACAAGTCTAAAACAACAATTACAAACTAAAAGATAAGACATATGGCAATGGGTGAGTGGGTGAGTGGGTGACTAAATAATTTATAATTTGTTTGGAATTTTCGGCTGAATTTATTTATTGTTTGATTTTGTTCATTCAAACAATCCTAAAAACAAACTAAATTAGAAATTTGGATTTGGAATTTTTCAGACCAAACCAGAAATTTTAGTGTGAGAATTTTCAGAGATCAGATCATTTAATACAGCAAACATAGCCTAACTACAATGATCTGGTATTCGTTTTTTGCTATATTAATCTTTGTTTTTGTTTATGCAAATATTTCGCAACTTTATTTGAGTCTATGTAATTTTTAGTTACCATGTAAAATATAATAATTCATTATTACATAAAACTTGACAAAAATTATATCTAAATATGTAAGGCATGGAAAAAAATAAATTATATTCCCTCCGTTTTCTTATGTTCTTCTCAAATATAATTCACAAACTTTAGTGTCAAACTTTAACTTTAGTCTCAAATCGGGCTCGGTGATTGAACTATTATACAAGTATTACGTATAATACTATGAAAAATAAAATCTTGAATTAAAATTATATTAAAAAATGGACTTGTAATAGTAGAACAAAATATTTCATTCCATAGTCTAATCTAAAATGGTGATCTAACAAAATTCAAAAGTTCTAGAACAAATCGAAATAATAATTTTCAAAAAATTCAATCGACCCATCACAAGAAAAAATAAACTTAGATCAAATTTTGTTCAATAGTAGATTTATTTGAGAAGGTATAATGCGCTTTTTATCAGAATAATAAAAGTATATATTGATTGATTAAAACATTATTGTATGACTTATTTTAGGAACAATATAATTAAGAAAAGCTAATGATAAGATTTATGTAATAAAATTATTGGATATTTAAAGAATAAAGCAGGGGTTTATTTTCGTAAAAGTATTTCATACAAAATAAAAAGTTAGTAGTGTTATAAGCTTTCAAAAAAAAGTTGGTAGTGTTATTTTCGAAAAAGTATATTATTTTTTTTCATTTCCAAAAAAAAAAAAAAAAAAAGCTTTCAAACAAAATTTGGGCTTTAGTTGTTGATAACTTTTCTGTTCTTTATTATTGGGGACGGTGAAAGACTTTTCTACCATGAAATTCATAAATGCATGAAAAACAATGTTATCTTGTGTTAACATTAAAGATACAATAAAAAATTAGTAAAGAAATGTGTTTATGTCAATTAAGGGATATAAACACTATGCTTTGCCCATTTCTGTAATCATCTATTATTTTAATTTAAATTTTTATGCTTTTGATCCTCTTTGTACTTAATAGAAAATTATTGTATTTGCATGTTTGAATAATATAATAAGCACTACGCATCTCATTCCTTTCACTGCAAATCTGTAATATTCTCCCCAAAGCTGCCACTTTATGTCATTATAAATTTAATACATTAATACTTATTAATTTATAAGGGTTGCCTATCTCATTTTGTCCGAAGATGAAGATTATTGACTGTTAGGTTGATTTAGTTGAATTATTTGACAAATTGATAGTTGGAATTGTTATTAACTTAAGATTCCATTGTATTTGTTTTAGACTGACACTAAATTACGGTTTAGATTTTACTTTTTAAAGCTCAAATAACTCTTAGTCAGGGTTTTAGTTCAACAATATAAATGGGGCTAAGTTTGGCTACAATAGTTTCACAAACGTGGCAACTACGATGATTAAAAAACGACCATACAATGTTTGTCACCAATGACTTCAATCTACTACGAGTAGACGGGGTCCGTCGCCTATAGCGACTATTTTGCAACTAGATAGAGTGTTTTTGCCCTTCACGAAGCACATGACGACCACCTGACGATCACCTAGTTTATGTCGTCAAGTTTCATTTTTGGAAAGGAGAATTGGGGGAGGGGGACTCCCACCCAACATGCAACTAATTAGGTAATAATTTATGATTAGGTCCTTTTATGGGATTTGATTTTGAAAAGAAATTTAGAGGGAAATTTACCGCTCTAAGTTGCCGACCAATTGACGACTATATGATGAGTAATTTATTTGCTTTGTTTTTTTTTTTTTAAGATTTGAAAAGCATGTTCGTATAAAGTTATCGCCCAATATGGAGACTAGTTGGTGACCACTTGGTGATCAATTGTTTTTTTATTTTTTTAGATATTCTACATGGTAGGCACGAACTTTTAAGAAAATTTCACAAAATAGTATTGTACTTTTGGAATTCCAAAACTTAACGTATAATCTAACGTTTTTTGGGCATTAATGTTACGACAACTTAAATTTTAAAAGTACAATACTATTTTGTGGAACTTTAAGAAAAGGAGGCTTTTGTATTTTAATGAAAAAGACAAGGATAAAAACGAAATTTCACAACTAAATGTATAATGTAACCTTTTTTTGGGCATTAAAGTTACAACTGTTTAAATTTCAATAATACAATGCTATTTTGTGGAATTTTTATTAAGATTTGCTACCACTGATCTTTTGTAAAAGTTCATACCTACCATGTAAAATATCTCCTTATTTTTTAGTTGATGAATTGTCACCAAGTGCTCACAATTCGAAAGAGAATATGGATAAAATTTCCCCCCTAAGACGAATTTGTCTATAAATAAATAAACACAACTCACATTTTTAAGAATAAATATTTTTTTCCTATAACCATATTCCAAATAAACCTTTCCTCCAAAATTAGACTTAGCCCAACAAAATATAATTTAAAAGTGTGCTTTATGTTTTAATTATTCTTATTATTTTAATACAACATAATTATAGTAGTAAGTTAATTGGGATTTTAAGTTAAGTTAATTTGATTAATTTTTTTAATACAACTTACAATATTTATTTTGTCACACGTATTTTGTAAACAAAGATAAAAATATTAAAAGTAAATATTATGTGTGTAGGTGTCATATTACTTCGACACAAATCCTTAGTTTATTTTCACCTCCTTATTTGCATTGAGGAATACATTCTGTGTGTAAAAGATTAACCATGAATAATTATAATAAAAGGTCATCTGGGAAGGTTAGAATAATACTAATTTGGGGGGAATTATTAAGAATAGATAGTCACCTGGCAACATCCATCTGGGAAGGTTAAGATGACATTGTGCGTATGTAATAATATTAGTGCATGGAAAGCTCACTTGCGGCTAGAGAACACTTGTCCATTATAAAGGGGCATTAGCTGGACACATGTTCGAAGGAGAAGCAAAGAATGCTATAGAAAATACAGGAAAATCCAATAGAGTAATGAAAGGATTGACACGTCCAAGATAAGTATAGTGGCAAGCAGAAAATTTTGGGGATTAGTAAAGTATCAAAAGAATATTTTACATCCACAATCATTGGCTATAAATACATATCAAGGAACACATAAATGGGGTAACTAATTTCTACTGTTAAAAAAGAAACACAGAGAACTCAGAGTTATTTATTGCTAAGGAGTTATTACAACTGAATTTCAAGGACACACTTTGATTTTCAGAAAGATATTAATACCATTGTGATAAATCTAAAAGCAATTATAATTGTCTTGACGGATACTCAGTACATCAACTGTTAAGAATTAAATACAAAAGTCCTCTCGTCTAAATAAGTCCTAAGTAGTAATGCACCTTACAGCCACAGTGCTCTTAGAAAGACCTATTAGGCAAACTTGTCTTATACTGATACTGACTTGGGCATCGGAATGGGTCCCCGGAAAAACATTCCGGGCCCTACTAACCCATTGTTGCATTTTACAGGAACAGTCATTTTCTCGAGTGATCTTTCCGCATAACTTGGCAAGATAGCAAAGACAAGCCTCCACCAGCACTTAACTCTTGATTAATCACTAATCAGGAGCTTAAGTCTTTTGATTAATTGTTTTTAAAAACCAATACAGGAACAATAACATGTGGTCTTCATCACTCACACACAAAGTGATGTGATTATGCGTATGAAAATGAAGAAATTTATACGCAAAACCAAAACGTGACTCAACCAAGGATATTCCAAGATTGATATGCCAATGCCTTGATAAGAGTTGGACTGCCAAGCCTCTTTTCAACGCAACACCGGTGCTTTCCTTTGATTAATCAATGGAATACTCAGCGTTCTTGGATAGAATGAAGTGTAATCTTGAAGGCTGATCAAGGGTTTACACATTCACGAAGGGTAGACTGACCCTAGTAACCCCAATTGCAAGCAATTGTAAAAAAAATTCAAACACTGAATTTTTTTTGAGAAAATTTTCATTAAGCAACAACTTGAACTTTACAATGGATGAGCCACATATATATAGAACTAGATTACATGATCAAAGCTAAAGAGAATACACGTCAAGTAACTACTCATAACGGTCATATAGCTCATGTGCAATACATGTGCCAATTAAAATACACAGAAACAGAACAAGGCTGCTGGTCCTTCTGTCAGCGTTCACCTGCTGACCGCACGACCTTCGCATCGATTTTCTGTGCACTTCTGGTGACTTTAAGGATGGTTCTTGGGTCATAACAGCAATCCCATGTGGAGAGATTCCAATTCTATCCTCCATGTTCTCTCATGACCTCTGGTTACGTCTGTACGGCTCCGTCAAGGTGGCCTGGTCATCGGTATTGGTTAGACTGAGCTGCTGGTCTGATTCTTATGTTGCTGTTGGTCTTCCTTGTGCTTCTGTTCTAAGTAATTATGTGCACTTCTAACATGGTTCTTGGACCTTTATGGCTAGGCCTATGTATATAGATGACGTCCCCATGATTGGTTAGGTCCAAATCTCCATGGTCAAGGCTTGGGTCATGCTGCAAGGTGGGCTGCTCGCTGTGCTGAGCTGCTGCTGTTTCGTGGGTTGTATGATGTTATTTGCTGTGGGATGTGTTCTTGATCCTTGCTTTGTGTTGTTTATGTGTCCACTCTTCCACTTATTTCAAAGCTACCAAGGTCTTGAACCAATATGGTTCACAAAGAAACACAATATTATTTCTCTTCTCCATCCTTTTCGTCTCTTAAAATATGAGTTTATTATTTCAATTCCATCACAAGTAAGGAATTCATCGTTCACCATTATTCTCAAGGAAACAAGAACAAGATCATCTCATTTACATAAACCTTTATTTAAATTACAAAGAAAGTTAAAATAGCTAAGTTTCTTCATTTAACAAATTTCAGAACACAATCTATTCCGTCTGTTCATAGTCATTTTTGAGCATGTTTAGTTCATTTTTTGGGGTTTTTCAATAAAAATATGGGTTGTAGTCTTGTAGAGCTTCAAGTCGTGAACGCATGACCACTTGAATTGCCTCTTTTCGAGTTTGTATGAGAAATGTATGACCAAAATGCTAATATGCTGTCTTGAAAGCCGAGAATAATCAATTATGAGATTGTTGTTCAAATTGCAATTTGAATTGGATATTTCTTTAATCAAGTATTTAGGTTATGTATGTTTTTTTATTGGGTATTTGAGTTTAATTGGATTTCTTGTTTGATTATTAATTAGTAATTGGATATTGAGCTCAAGTTGGTTAATTTAGGTTCATTTGGCTAATTGGATTGTTAGAATCAATTGGGTAACTGAAGGATGATTCTTGATGAAAATTAATTTGATAATAGAGGCTCCATTGTTGATGATGTTGATTTGATGCAAGTTGATTCTCTTCTCTTGGTTTATCCTTAATTTGAATTGGATTACTCATGGCATAGTGTGGTAAATTACCAAAGTGTAGCTCAACTTGGTTGAATATATGTATGGAATATGTTGGTAATTGTATAATAGAAGTGATTGTTAATTTGAGCATTAAATTCTCTAATATTATGAGATTAAATTGTATGTGTATTGCGTTCAAATGTTGGGTTTTAATGTGTACAATGGTGTTAAACTTATTTGAACTTAAACTTATTTATTGATATAGCAAGTATGCCATTAAAATTGAATTACACAATGTCATAAAATTAATCCAAATTGAGCACGCTTTAACATGATTAATGATATTGTGATTATGTGTTGTCAATTGGGATAATTCTATATTCAATCGGATAACATTGAAGATTAATTTGGATGAAAAACGAAAAGTGCAGAAAAATCCCTGGCCAAATTGGTCGGCTGCCAGTCAGCATGGTTATTAGAATTCCGATTATGACCTACGATTCTATGATACTACGATTCAAAAATAGGCGCCCAATTTGGATCGTAAGTAGGGTCTTAATGTTAGTATATCGTGCGATCCTGCTTAGTTCCAAAATATAGGTGGTAGGATTATAACACGATTTACAATCCTATGAGCAAACAATCCAATCCTATAAGGATAATTTCAATACAATAAAATTTTCATATAATCCATAATTTACTTATGTATAAATATAATGTTTAAATAATTATATAAATACGACTAAAATTCTAGTTTTTCTTGACTCGTAGATCAAAAATGATTGTTGAAATTATTCTTTTTCAAAACTTAATAATTGAAGTCAAATAAGTTTTTATTTACTTTAAAACTTAAAAAATGAACAAATATAATTGATAATCAGTTATCTAAAGCATATGAATGCATATTTGTAGGATCACACGATCCTACGATTTGATTCTACCGATTTCAATCCCACTCCTCAACGATTCTACGTAGAATCTCGATTCCAACAACCTTGCCAGTTGGCATAGCCGAGTGAGTTGTTCGGTGCAGCGACTGGTGGTCGGTGAAGCTGACTGCCTAGTTTTGGGCTGGGGTCGTTGTCTGGCTTTTATTCAGTTATGTTAAGTTTGATGTTGTTTAATTATTAGGAAAGTATTGCAGTATTGCTATGACATATCTATGAGATAAACACGATATATGAAAATGTAAGTAAAATACATGTATATGTTTAGATGAAAAATATCAGGTTAATTATTATAATGTAAAGATAATAAATAAAGAATACCATGTTGATGGAAAACAATTATGATATGATTATAATAGTAGAAGAGATTGTCTCTAAGGATATACCGTAAGTATATAACGATTACTTGAATATGGATGTAGCAGAATCAACAATCGCAAAATTAGCATTAATTATAATGTTTACAGTAAATGTGAAAGTCTTAAACCGTCGATCTGCTAAAAACTTTTAAAAACTAAAAAAATTATCTATGATAAATGATAAATATTACATAAAATTAGAAAAAGGAAATACATATCGTTTGTTTTAAAAATATATAATTATTAAATTAAATACATCAAGATTATCAAACATAAACAACAAAATGCAGCTAAGTCCTCAATAGCAGACATAAATTCCAGCTGCGACTTGGATCGAAACCTAAAACTAAATCTGCAAAATGGTGCCATCCATAATACGGATGACAACTAATTGAATCGGTTATCACTTAACGCCGAATATGACTTCCTATACAACTCAAAATATGAAAACTATACACTAAATTTACAAAATAATAATTTAAGTATGTACGTATAATTAGTTAACACCATTGCATGTTTTTACTACATTCTTTCCGTGTTCCATACTTATAAGTCATTAAGATACCACTCTCAACCTTGGCAGAAGTATGTTACTACCACTTATACAATTCAGTAATCTTAATATTTAAGTAAGTTCATTTGGTTATACTCATAACCATACGATGCATCATAGCATCATCACTAATCAAGTTTATCACTGATCAACAAGCACAATAATATGACACCTGATATAGGTAAGGGTATGGCTATAGTGCTGAAGCCTTTCATTTAACTGTTGTGGGAGTCGTCATCCATCCAATATAATTATGCTCGAGGTTCTACAGGATCGGTAACCAACCCATGTCTTACACCGCATTTTATATGCCGGCTAACATGGGCGTCGGGAGTTTACATGTCGGTCCATTCTTTGACATCACTTTACTATCAGGGTCATTTAATCAATATTGAGATAATTTCACACAAGCACATCACATTTTTATTACTAAAAGTTAGCTTTGACTTTAACTTTGACTTTGACAAACTTAGGTGGTAAATTCCTTTAATTAATAAGATTCTTAATCATAATGTTAATTTACTTATATGCCCTTATATGTTTATCATTAAACTTTACATATTAAACTATAGTTATAATTTATTTTTTATAGTTCATTTGTTAAGTATATTCACACTAATAACCTAATGTTCTATTCATAGTCTTTAATATTTTTCACAAGTAGCTACTAAAATTTATTTCTCTTGAAATAAGTTCTAATAATCAACATTTTCTAACATTAGAAAAAAAATTATTCTTTTCACAAAAACAAATATTCTAATTACGAATCAAATTAAATTGTAATGTTAAGGTAAATTTTCAAAATATAACAAATCCACCAAAATCAATATTTCAAGTTTAGAAAAACTTGTAAGAACTTATTAAATTCACAAAAATCAATATTCAAATTATAAAACAAATAAAACTTATAACTTTACGAAAATTAATATTTCTAGTTATAAAACAAGTAATACTTTATAAGTTTACCAAAATCAATACTGTTAGTTTCAAAATAAGTAAAACTTATATTTTCACAAAAATCAATATTTCTTGTTATAAAACAAATAAAAATTTATTCTATTAATATTTCATAAAATTAAAATCTCACACATAATTTAAAAAGACAAGTTTATCAAAAATACTGTTACATATTTTTACATAAAGTTTGGTCAAATAGTCAACTAAAGAAATATTTGGTAGCTAGTTATATAATATCTGAAAAGTTACTTTTAGTTTAAAATCATATATGTTCAAGAAAACACTTTAATATTATTAATTAAAATTTTTTTTTTCCAAATATATCTTTTTAAATTGTTATTTTATTATTATTATTATAAATAAATACCTTGTAATAATTTAAAATAATAAATAAAACTGTTTCTGCTAAGAAACTGTTGAATTTTTAAGGGGACAAGTAGGAAGTACCTTCAATTTAAGGGAAGTGAGATGACCCGACCGCCGCTGATGTCCCAAAAAGCTTCTCCAATGCTTAAGTCAGACCAGAAAATATAATAGATAAGTATAAGTGGGAGTATGAGAGTAAGATTGCGTAACCTGATTTTAGTAGAAGAAGGATGTATTGAAGACTCAACTCTCTTAAATGATGATAATTCTAAACACATATTAATCAAACAAATAAATTAAGTAATTATATTTAGTTGTTTAAGTCAGTCCAAAATCATATTAAATATAAAGTGAGTAATTGATATATATTTTAAGTTCAAAATATATTGATTGATGAAGTATTTTTGTGTGAAATATTTTTAAGTGTTGGTAGATTATTTGATAAACTAGCTAAGCTTGAAATATGCTTAAATGCCTTAAGTTTATTTTAAGGTTGAATTTATAAGTTTTGAAATAAGTTTAAATGTTTTTAAGATATTTTTTTTAAGATAAGGTTATTTTCGTCATCATTTGAAATATTTTAATAGGTCAAAGTATATTAAAATTAATTTTGAAATATTTTAATCTGTCAAAATATAAAAATAAAGTATGTTTGAATAATTGAATATATCATTACATGTTTTATTTTATACGTTTGGATATATTATGTTCTATTTTAATTCGAACTTAAAATGTGTGTTTAAGATATTTAGATGATTAAATGTTAAAGTATAAGCTTTACACATTTTATAATTAAGAGTACACAATTTATTTTTGAATATTTAAATTTAAATTAGTTGTTAAGCTATACTAATTAAAGACTTTCCTATAAATAAGATAATGATTTTAATTGACACCAAAAATAGGAAAAGACAACTTAAATTAATGCTAAAAATAGGAATTAATTTTGAATGTAATTTTACACGTTATATTATTTGGTTTTGCTGAGTTTTCAATATCCTGTATGAGTTCTAACGTGGCAGCATAACATTGGTTGTTGATAACAAAATACAACACACAATGATTTAGTTATATGGGCTGTCAGTGCATCGTCAGTTTGAGGAAAAGCTCAAGGTTTTGAAGACTGGCACAGACTAACCAGATCAACGAAATTGACGAATGAAGCTTTCTTGTTCTCCAAGGATATGTTGAGGCGTGACATATATAAATACAAGGTTTTGTTCAAGGATTTAGGTTGCACCTCTTCTTACAATCTCTCTTATTGACTTAAGATCTAGTGTTCTCTAAGTGTTCAAAAGAGTTGTAATTCTTAGTTCATCTAGCTCTTACAATTAGTAATAGGATTACGTGTGAAAAAGAGTTATAATTTTCATAGATTAATACGCCTATATATATTTAGAATACTTTTTAAATTATTCATCTTGCAATCTCTATTGTGAGATTGGAATTTTCTTTTATTAAGAGACTTGTAAGACGTTCTTCAAGGGGAAGAATGTGGTGAGAGAAGATAGAGAGATCTTCTAGTTTGTCTTAAAGTCTATAAATAAAAGGCGTTGAATCCTACGAGTTGGAAGAGAACCCATGAGCGGGGAGTAGGTCGTTTATAATCGAACCTCGTTAAAATATCGTGTGTTATTGTTTAAATTTATTTCCGCACATGCTTTATAGTTTTGTTAATCGACCTAAAACTGTCCCAGAAAACAGTTTTGAAAGACTCCTCAATCTCTTGAGATAAGCTTCCAGACAAACATTTTAAATGCCTATACTCTCTATTCACCCCTCCTTCCTCTAAAGAGTATTCGACCTCCAATCAACTTTCAATTGGTATGAGAGCTAAGTTTCACATAAAAAAGAGTCATATCTTGTGATGGATCCGATAGGAGAAGGGTTGTTTGCTCAAGGATGTTCATGCTCTAGACCACCTTTGTTTTGCGAAACACATTTCTCACATTGGAAAACTTTGATGCAAATGTTTGTGATTGATCAAGATATGGAACTTTGGGACATCACAACTAAAAAACCTAAGGTACCCATGAAAAAGGACGCTCAAGGAAATGATGTAGTAAAGTCCGAGTCCGAATACTCATAAAGTGAATTGGAATCCGTTTCCAAAAACAATAGAGCAATGAATCAATTCTGTTGTGCTTTAAATGGTACCGAGTTCAATAGAGTTTCATCATGCACAAGTGCTAAGGAAATATGGGATAAGTTAGTCGTGACATATGAAGGAACAAGTCCACTAAAGGAGACTAAGATCAACATTCTCATGCATCAATACGAAATGTTCAAGATGAAAAAGGATGAGAATATTAATGAAATGCTTACTCGTTTTATACTAATAGTTTGAATTCTCTTGGTAACTTTTACTAATGCAGAAAAAGTCCAGAAGGTCTTGAGGTGTCTTCCAAGTTCCAAATGGGGTCCAAAAGTCACCGCCATTGAAGAAGCTCATGACTTGAGAGTTTTATCACTTGACGATCTTCTTGGAAAACTCACAACTCATGAACTTACCTTACATGATGATGGAGAAAGTGATGTAACACCTTCCATGAAGAATCTTTCCCTAAAGGCAAAGAAACATCATGAATCCTCAAGCGATAATGAAGAAAGTGATGATGAGGAAGATTCATTTGCCTTGATCACAAGAGGTCTAGAAGGAATCATGAAGATGCGCAAAAGATTTAAGAAATTTAAATCTAGAAACAAAGGTAAATCTTCGAACTCTAAATCTAATTCTAAAACTAACAAACTTGCTTGCTTTGAGTGTGAATCTAAAGAACATCTTGTAAAAGAATGCCCTAAGAAGAAAATGGAATCCTACAAGAAAAACAAGAAGAAACAAGCAATGGTCGGTACATGGAGTGATTCCAAAGGATCAACCGAACCGGAAAGTGAAGATGGTCAAGCTCACTTATGTCTTATGGCTAATGATGACAACGATGATGATCTAGATGAAAATCATAAGGAGGTACTTGACTTTGTTAACTCTTTCTCTAAAGACGAATTAGTTAAAGCTCTCTTTGACATGTTTCAAATTGAAAAGATCTTAGAAGATGAGAAAAACATTCTAGAAAATAGAATTCGTCACTATGCCGAAAGTTGTGAGGACCTTATAAAGAAAAACGAATCGCTAAAGGCTGAAACAGTAAATTTTGAAGAGACTGTCAAAGTCTTGAAAAAACAGAATATCAGCCAGATGAAAAGGCTCATTGATCTTCAGACTAAAAATGATAATCTTGAATTTGAGCTCAAGACTCTGAAACATGAGTATGAGAAAAGCCTATTACAAGCCTTAACAAAGCTAAATAACTCCGAATCTAAATTTATGAAAATGCTTACACGTCAAAAAGGATTCAATGATAAACGTGGTATAGGATATAATAATGTTACACATAACTACAAGAGTAAAACCTCATTTGTTAATAGTGCATACAAACATAGACGCATACCTACTTACTCATTTTGTTGCAAAGAACGACATATTAAGTTTGCATGTCCCTACAGACGTAAGGACAAATGTATCATTAAGAATTCCTTTCCTCTTGAATTACGTGGGCAGATAAACCAAATATGGGTTACTAAAAGGATAAGACCACCTAACATGGTCTACCTCGAATAAGGTTCCAAATTAAAGTTGAGAAAGGTTATTTTTTCTATTTTGTAGGAAAAGAAAAACACAACTTGGCTTGCAAAGTAAATTTTTCACTTGGCTAGATTGAAGACTCAACTCTCTTAAATGATTATAATTCAAAACACATATTAATTAAACAAAAAAATTAAGTAATTATATTTAGTTGTATAAGTCGATCCAAAATCATATTAAATATAAAGTGAATAATTAATATATATTTTAAGTTCGAAATATATTGATGATGAAGTATTTTTTGTGAGAAATATTTTTAAGTGTTGGTAGATTATTTGATAAACTAGCTAAGCTTGAAATATGCTTGAAATATGTTTAAATGACTTAAGTTTATCTTAAGGTTGAATTTATAAGTTTTGAAATAAGTTTAAATTTTTTAAAGATAATTTTTTTAAGATAAGGTTATTTTCGTCATTATCATTTGAAATATTTTAATAGTTCAAAGTATATTAAAATTAATTTTGAAATATTTTGATAGGTTAAAATATAAAAATAATGTTACAGCTACTATCTTTGGAGTAAACTTTTTTACTTTGGATGCTTGGTAAATTATACTGTAACAATTTGATTTGCTAAGTTATGTAGAGTTGCTTTAATCTCTAGCATGCTCTATAACTTTCGTTGTACTCTATTTTACTTAAGTTTGTTTATAAGTTTGTCATCATCAAAAAGGGGGAATTTGTTGGCCTTTTAGGTTTTGATGATGACTTCACTTTAAGTAAACAAATGTGTTTTAGAGATTGTTTTGTAGGACAATATCCGATTTTGTTAAAAATCGTTGATGAAGCCTATGACTTGGTTCATGGAAGTTGTACGTGTCAAAAATATCCAAGAAGTTAGATAAGGAAAATCACTGAGGATGTCAAATGTAGACAGGAGGTCTACTGTTCCCAAAGTTGATAATCTGACGAAAATTGTTGATGGAGACAGTACGTTGTTCCTACGATGCAAGCCTGGAGAAGACGTCAGCTGAAAAATTTCGAAGATTTTATTTTCTATTTTTAGTTAATGTAATGGTTAGAAATTAAATTAGTTGCTAAATTTATTTTATAAGTTGATTGGCAAAATTATTTTAACCGCATAAAAATAACCATAGACTAATTCTATGCGTTGAGAAAAAGTCTCCATATTTCTCTCCTCTAAAATAGGATCTTAATATAGGCTTTAATTAAGATAAAACTAATTACCTATTTTTGGTGTGTGATAACCGTGGCTCTATATACTTGCTACTTAAGTATTCCATTAACTTCTCCTTTATTTTAAGATGAAGGAAAAAGTGGAAGTTACCTATCTTATTTGCTACAGTTGCTCCTTTATAAAAGGAGTGACTCTTTCTTTAACCGTGGGTGTCCAAGAGTGTCCATAGGTGAGAGATAAAAAATAAGAAAAATATTTTGTTCTTAACAATTGCCAATTAACTTGTTATATTTTTCTTATGCAACTCTTTAATTTTTATCCTTTTAGAATATGGCCTTGTAAAGGGTATTTGAGTGTTTTTGTTGTAACTAGACTAAGGGAAGTTTAGGGGAAAAGAGAAAGCTTCAAGTGAAGCGTGAAAACGAGAAGGAGAAGGACAAAGTGAAGGAGAAGGAGAAGAGATAGAGAAGTAGGCCTAGAATTGTTTAATGTTTTATGTAATTGTAATTGATTGCCTAAAACATAGTAAGAGAATTTTGAAATCCCGGAGGGTGGTGGTTTTTCCTTCTTATTAGGCCAAGAAGGTTTCCACGTAAAATCGTTGTCTCCTTTTGTCTTTTTCATTTTAAGTTTTAGTTTTATTTTCATGTTAAATTTCGCAAAAACAGGGCTAAAATACTTAAACTTGTAAAACAACAATTCACCCCCCTCTTGTTGCATTCGCCCATCTCTAAGTATTTCTAAAATACTAAACATAAAACGATAAATGATTTCAACGAAAGAGATGAATGATAATGCAATTAATAGAAGAAACTTACTAATTACGAAGAATGATAATGTAAATTGCAAGAGGAATTAATGTAACAACGAAGTTTTTTTGGAACAAAAGCTTAAAGAACAAAAAATAATATCCCTAGATAATTCATAAAAAAACTACTTAAAACTAATGGAAAACTAACTGAAAGTAACAAAACAACTGCTGTAATAAAAAAATAGCAGCAAAAATAACTGCTCGAATGCTTGGCGACGACTCGTGACATCATAGGCGACGAGTCGTCACTTTGCTACTGCCTGGATTGTGTGACATTAGTGAGTTGACGACGAGTCGTGGCAATATTGGGGACGAGTCGTGACTCAGTCTCTGGACTTCATTACTCAGATGAGAATGTATACGACGAGTCGTGCCATACGAGCGACGAGTCGTGGCATCTGGAGCGACGACTCGTCGCTTTTGTTCTGGACTGCAGTGTTGAGTGACGAGTCGTGACTTTTTTTGGCATGGCTTAGCTATGACTCATTTCTTCCCTTTGAAAGTTGTTTGGCTCGATCTCTTCGATTCTTTTAGGGGTCTTAGGCCATTTCTCCAAGCCTTCGCCCTCTTATCACTTCCAGGGCCTAATAGAACTTCGATTCCGCCTCAAAAATTACATAAAACACATTATTGAGCATATGAAACGAAAATGTCAAATATCACCTACAATACTACCTAAAACTCGCTAAACCATCACATAAGAAGTTTGAAATTAACACAAATGAGTGCAAATAGTTGCACTCATCAATGTCCATAACCACAAAGTCATATGGAAATAATAGATTCCCTAAAAAAATATGAACGTCCTTTACAATAACCAAGGGATGCCTAATACTTCAATAGAATAGCT
Source organism: Amaranthus tricolor (assembly GCF_026212465.1). Lineage (NCBI taxonomy): Eukaryota > Viridiplantae > Streptophyta > Magnoliopsida > Caryophyllales > Amaranthaceae > Amaranthus > Amaranthus tricolor. Next base: position 2,070,740 of record NC_080055.1, read on the forward strand.
TCAAGATCATCCTAGTCTGGGTAGGCTTTCCATATCAAGTAGTCTATTGTACATAGAAAAAAGCATAACAATTACACTAGCTCCTAATTCACTAAATCATAATAAATAGCTGGACTACCAATGGAGATCGGGATAGAGAAGCTTCTTGGGTCCTCAAGCTTTGGAGGAAGTTCCTTTCAGATCACCTCACTTCATTGCTCAGAGAGATTCACAACTCCTTTAGTCTTGTTTCTATTGGTGGTGAGATCCTTCAAGAATCGAGATAAGAATGGAATTTATGTCACATCTTGAAGGAAAGGGATCTTAAATAGTATATCTTTCACTAACTAAAGAAACTTCGCATATCTCTTCTCTAGCCTCGCCTTTGCAACCCTCTATGGGAATGGTACGGGTGTAATGTAAGGTAAAGGAGTTGGTGGAGTTTGATCATTTGAATATTGAGATGAATTTTGTACAACCTTAGATTGTTGCAGGATTTTTTGAGGTAGTTCAACCATACTTGAAGGGGTATCATCGAAAACTTTACCACTTCTTGTGACAACCGCATTCATTGTGTTGGTAGATTTCTTGATTCAGCTTAATTGGGGAAGTGGTTAGTAGCATGATGCAAGCTAGATATGTGTTGCCCCATTTGAGCAATTTGAGTCTTCATCGTTTTACTTTGGATTTGGAGTTGAGTTATTGCTGCTTCAACTTTACCCATATCCTTCTTCATCTATCTCCTTCTTAATCTTCCTCATTCTTATTTCAAACCCTACACTAAAATCTTGTATTCCCAATCAAACCCCTCCAACATTTCCCTTATAATTTAAGATCCATCCATAATTTTCCGCATCTCTACCATTTTACCACCATAAAAGCATAAGTTTAATCCATCTTCATCCCCAAACTCATTTTTTTTCACCATTTTTTGGGGGTAAGAAGGATTGAAGATGGAGTATAAACTACAAATTCGAGGCAGCTTGATTCATTTTTTGTTTAATCTTGAGGAAAGTATGGTAAGATCTAAACTTCAATTCTACCATTTTTCATTTCTTCAATTATATTCAAACTTTTGTTGCTTCCTCTTTTGTAGTTAAATTTTAGGTCTTAATTGTTTGTGGTATAATTTATGAGTTTTTTCTTATTTTACTGTTTTACACAAATTTGTAAGGATCTGTTGTTTAGTTTTTAATTCTTAGATATATCACAAAATGCATTTATGTATATCCAAATCTAAGACAGCTAGAACTAATTGTGAGGGATCATCCTCTTAGTGAGCGGATCAAGATCCCTAATTGGCACCTTCGCCTTTCGATCTACCACAAAGGGTTACTACTAGTTCATCTTGGGATATCATGAAATGTATCCTAAATCAATAACAGACCTTGACCTTTTTGACCTTAAGACAGAGAACTTTCCTCCCCTTCAATTCATCTATGAATGGACTTTAGAGAACTCATAACTTACGATTGTGAGTTCTAACCTTACTCGGAAGGTTAAGACTTGACGAATTTTGAGGTAAACATGGTAAAGTTTACCCCAAGATTACTTTGGAGTTCCTTTCCACTCTTTCTTTGCACAAGTTATCTCAACGTAAGAGACAATAATATAACTTTTAATTCTTAAAAAATAACCTACTGCATGACCCTTTCCATTGTTGAGGTGTTTGGGTAGGACTTTGGAGTTAGAAAGGAGCTTGAATAGTTCCCAAAAAAATGAGGTATGTAACTTTTGGACTCAACTAATAAGGGGATGGCATATGAAAAAACAGGGAATAAATTAGTAAATTTTGCATCTTGCGCTACGCTATGTCTATAGGTTGCTTGCTATGACAAACTTTAGTCAATGAGCCGGCTCAAGTAGCCATGGCATAGCTAGCTCTTTAAAGAGTTTTGGCAATTCCTGACCCTAATAGATCAAAGTTGGTTAAACATTTGATTGGGAGATGTTTTGATATCCAAACATCTTCTAAAACGAAGATCTCTATATGTGGCTTGGTCATCTTGTTATTAGAGCACTTGGGCATAGATGTGTCTGAACATTACACAGTTTTTGACACTAAAGCCAGTTGTTAGTACAACTTCCCCACTCCTCGAACCATTAAGTGCCATCCACATCTTATGGTTCCTAACGGAGCTAAACATTCTCTTCGATATTGGTGAACATGGCGATGTTCATACATTGTATATATGTAACATCCATTAGTTAATGAAGAATGCATCAAAATTCTATGACGCTGGCGGGGAGGAAGGCAAGAGCGGTGATGAGGGGGTGGCAATGACCAACATGATAAATCCCAAGGGTATGCCCATGAGAAATACCAACCTCAAGATCCCGAGTATGCTCAACCCTTTCTGGATAAACCACATTACCAGCAGCCTAAGTATGAACTGTAGGTACCCTCATGTTCATATGAGGATGACCATGTCTAACATCAGTAGATTCTTGGTCGATTTAACTATATAGAAGGTCGTATTGAGAGTTTAGATGATAACTTCAAACCCTCCAAGATACCAGCACTTATCATTGGAATGATCAACATGACTCATATAACTCAAACATGTATGATATTAATTTACGTTTGAGTTCTTTGATAATGGCATAGGATGCCAGACTTCACATTTTTGCTAGCACCTCATTCCAAGACCCAAAAGCTTAATTATCTGATTTAGAGGCACACACACACACAAAGAGAGAGAGAGAGAGAGGGGGAGGGAGAGAGAGAGAGAGAGAGAGCCATTCACTAGGAGTCAAAGAGATCAAAGTGGAAGTCATTTTCCTTCTTTTATCGTGGTTCTTCTAGTGGTTATTAACGACTACTACACTTCCCCTATCTATGTGCATATATGTTTTCCTTTCTTTGTCCTTTTGCTATATTGTAAGGCATTACCAATCTAACTGTAAATGGTTTAATACTTTCTAGGATAGATTTTCATTGTTTTCTTAGACTAGACTTTACTAAATTCCTAGAGTAGTTTTTTTATACATAAAAAATTATGATGTGAATGCTAGCTGAAAACCTAAAAATAAGGTCTAGGAAAAAGGGGAGTTGTGTGTTCATCTGATGGTAAACTTGAATTTTTTCGCGACACTTTTAGGTACAATTTTATTCTTATCCTTATTTGTTTGCATAATTCTAACTTTACTAGATTTTCACACATTAATCCACGAAGTCATGTTTTGTTCATGTCACATTATTATCAACCATTATATTTTTATTTGAGCTAAAAATTATAACCAATATTTACCCCTTATCCTAAATATTCCATAGTAGTTCTTGGATTACGAGATTTAAGAGCTCCATTATTTGAGCCTAAAAGTATTAAAGTTTGGGATATATTTGGTAGTATTTGTAACAATCCGACTTACCGTTGCCTGAGTAAACAGGGTTATCACGGGGATTACATCCCAAGAAAAATCAAATCTCAATTCCGAAACTTGCGCAAATGAGCCTTTAGTTTTAAACGTAGCTAAATCAGCTAATTTTCAATCCAAACATCTATCTAAATCATAAAGTAATGATAAAAGTCTATATAAAAGTCACAGTCTAGACTAATATACAATTACCAAAGCCTATTACAAATCTACAAAAAAAAATTCTAACGTGCTCAACTCAATATAACATCCTTGGAACTCTAATCAACTCCGCTAACCCATCGTTCCTGACCAGTTCCGATCTGTAAACAAACTAAAAGTTGGAAACAATAGAGGGTCAGATTAAACTGAATGAGAAGTAACAATCCAAAACAACAAAACACAGTAATTCCAAACAAAGATTTAAAAGCAACATTAGTTTCCTAGATCTATATGTGAACAGGGAGTCTAGTTTGAGAAGTGCCCCATAGCTTTATAGCTATGTCACTCTCGGGTGATGCTAGTCAATATCTGAATAACAACTAGCTTCAAAAACAGGAAGCAGGGAACAATGTTCCCCAACTCTGTCAATGACAAGTTCGCAAGCCCAATCTATTGACCATATCATAATATCAACACAAGCAGTCTGAATATTTGTCTCAACAATTTTCAATTTCAATGGAAATTATTTTCAAGAATGTAGTCTGATCAGACCCTTTAAGGGACTGCTACTACTCACCAACATTGATGCTTCAAAGAGTGAAGATCGTTTCACCGCAATCAACGAAAAGGGCTCTTCGACAAAGTCTTATCCTGAAGCATGACAATAACATAAAGTCACCAGGGTGCGTACGATACAACTATACTAACATATAACATTACATCTCCTCCTATGACTATAGATAAAACTAAAGTCATATATTAGCATTCCTATTTATTTTATTAGCACATGTTCTATTCCTTAATCAACAAGATTCAAATGAAACATCCTGATCGCGACTTTTGTGTCCTTCAATAGTAATACTACAAGTGCACGGCGTAGCGTAGTACGTCGGCAAGTACGGGTCGAATCCACAAGGAGGGGGGGTTAAGTTAATAATTTCTCGATCGATTAGTGTGCTCAAAAACGTATAATATGATGTTTGGAGATAGAAATAATTAAAACAAGCAATTAAAATTACTTAAAGCATAAAAGTAAACAAGGATACAATGAACTAAAAGCAAGGATAAAATGATCAATAAGCTAAGAGGCATAGGCTAGGCTTTCTCACCAAAGTAGTGTTTACTAAACGTTAACCTAAGGTCATGGATATTTTGTTATGGGGAAGAATATATGATAAGTACCAATGTTCTCTCTCGAGCAACAAAAGCTTCCTAAACATACTCAACTACCTATTCTCATGGAGCTAAGAATAATTTAAGACATGAAGCACACATTTAACATCTCCAATCAAAGCATCTACTTATTCTCATGGACTTGTCTTAACTTTTAAGCAAAGATTATCGTTAAAAATCGAATCTCGTCCTCAATTCAACGACACTACAACATGATATCAAAATCCATCTTAAACCATAAACAAAACAACCAAGCCAAAGGTAAAAAAAGCAATTCAAACTACATACATGGTGATGATGCCTAGCCTAAGCCAAAACAAACTACTCACTCATACTAATATTGTAGATTACAAACAAGCCAAGAATCATAGATGAATAAATTAAACTAGAGTATCCTAAAGAGATGAGTGCAATATAAGTTGAAGAACTACAAGTATGAATATATGAAACTAAAGGCAAACAATCAAAGATAACTAAATGACATGAATTGAAAACAATATAAGTAAGGATAGAAGTTACTCATTTAAGTTCAATCTAAGGATGAATAAGATGATTTGATGATTCAAAGAAATACCTTCCAAAATCTTCAATAATAGTACATCAATGGTTGAAGAATTCAAAGTTGCAAAATATTATAATAAAGGATGTAGTTAAGATGTATTTGGAAAGTCAAAATACTTAATTGAATTGAAAGGGAAATTATCCTAACACTAGTTCATAATTGAAATAAAAGCAAAGCTATGAAGAATACATAGAAATTACTCAAAATGAAAGGTGAAAACTAAGATGATAGCTCCCTCTTCCACTTCTCTATTTATAGGCATCGAAAACAAGTGGGGGGTGGTGGTTTCATGATTGCTCCACCACCCCTAGGTTGTAGGAGGGGGAGGGGGGGGTGCCACCCCTACTAAATAGGGTAGAGTGGCAGGCAGTCTTGGCAACAGCAATTAGAAGCAACAAATGTAATTAGACATCGAATGATGCTTAAAAAAGATCGCACATGCTGTTGCCGCCCATTTCGCTCGACCAGTCGAGCCACCATCAGGTCCAACATCAGAAACTTCAAAAATTGGACATAATGTGAAATTTAGGTCCCTTCGACCCAAGCCATCTTGCTCGACCAGTCAAACGGATGTACTGTAGACCTGGATTGAATCTTATTGATGATGAGAAGCTCTGGAAGTTTGAATGCACTTCGCTCGATCCAAGCCAACTTTGCTCGACCGGTCGAGCGAGCTTTAGATATGAAATACTGAGCTTCTGGCTTGAGCAATGCTGCTCGAGCCACGTTGGCTTGAGCCTATTCTGGTCTAGTGGATCTATTTTGGCTTCTTTTTGTCTTGTTCTTGTGGCTTGGCTCATGATGTTTCACTTCTTTGAGCCCTCGGTGTTTAAGTGAGCAATGTACACAACCAAAGGGGCTAGTTTGTGCTCGGTATTGATGATTAAATCCTAAAATAAAATAAAATACCAAAGCAACAAAACAAGCGTAAAATCCAATAAACCAATGCGATAACATGTAGTTTCCTCATGCTAAACAAGCCACTAATAGGGGTAAAAATAAAGATAAAATGTAGCTAACAAACTCCCCGAAGCCAGACCCTTGCTTCTCCTCAAGCAAGCATTGCATTATCATAAAGGGAAAAGAAAATCGAGAACTAATCATAAATGCACATGTATGATCTAACAACAGCTATAGTCATGAACGCACAAGCCACAATTTGTCAAAAGATGTATGATAGATTAGCAAGCTATGATTATCAATTCTAAAAAATTTGAAGTGAGTTCCTATTCTACAAATTATTCTCGAAACAAGTTGTAAAGCAATGACCTTACCATACTGAGTTTAAGACTCCCAAACGAATCATAATGGGTATAAGTGGACCTTACTTTTATGTATGTTAGCCAAGATGAATAACCACACTCAAGTGTTTAAAGTTACGCTCATTCCCTCATCCTATGGTTCAAAGTGATGTGAGCCTCTAAATAGAGATGTGTCAAAGTTTTGCACCTCGGTAATCGAGGACTCAAAGGCTAAGACTGCACTAGAAGTAGGTGGATCAACCTAAAAGAGGTGAATTGGTAAAGGTTTGAATAAGATGAAATGTAGAAAGGGTAAGGAAGGGTAAGGTTACAAAAAGACGTAGCATAACTAGTTAGTTAACCCAAAATGATCCATGGTTTCGTACAACTTGGCATTTATTAACTAATATTTTTCTATACAAATTTTTTGACTTCTTTTTTCTTTCTTTCTTTTCTCTTTTATTTTTTGTTTTTGTTTTTTGAAGTTATAAAAGCCAAGGATGATATAAAAGCAAACACTGCACTACTAAAAGCGGGTAGTAAAATCAAAGGACTCATAGAGTCGTACAATACCAACTAAATTTATACAACTGTGTCTGAAATCGAATAATCACCATGATATATGCAAGTGGTGACCTCAAAAATATAAAAAGACGAATGCAAGCTAAAAACTCAAGCCAAGTATGATAAACCAACCACCAACATACCATCAACCAAACAAACTAGTATGCTAAAGAGTTAGGGATGAAGGTGAAAGAAGGTGAAAGTGAAGGGATACAAAAGAAAATGGAATGCTCGAATGAGATATGAAAGAAAGTGGGGTATAATGTAGGTTAGCAAAAGGGCAAGAAAGAAAGGAAATAAGCTCGATCCAAACTAGCAACTAGATCCATATAATACCCAAGTCCTTCAAGTCATGCCTAGTGCGCTACAAATCCATAATCTCATTCATTTACGTGAATGCATGGTAGGGGCTCAATAAATACTCACGGTTTCAAAATATGTCTACAAATACCCAAAGGCGGTGCCACAAACCAAATCAATGCTCAACTATTGCAAATCCAAAAATTTAGAAGAAATAATATAAAGTTGCCAAGGTATCATACATAGATTAAAAAAATGGCCCAAAATGAAATCAAGTTAGCTATTGAAGATAAAAAATGTGCATGAATGTGATTCAAGGTATTGAAAACATAATTAATTTAAGAAAATAGTAAGCTAAATTACAAAAGTAAAAAAAAAGAAAGAAAATCAATGAAAGCATGCATATATACACAAGAAGAACCTAAGGAGACCATAAACACAACACCTCCCCCAAGCCGAACTGAGCAGTGTCCTCAATGCAACAAATGGCTTTAGAGAAGGTGCGAGGACTCTAGTCTTCACTCTCATCTCCCTCTTCATCCTCTTCATCTCCCTCATTATTATCTTCCTCATCATCAACTCCCTCTTCTTTTGCTCTAGGACCAAAAGATGTACTAGCGCCAACTTTAATAGGTTATAACACCAACTCCAAATATGGTCAAACGCACGCGTTAGTTTTTATGTTTTTCACTTTTGTTAAATGTTGGGCCTAGGCCTGAAAAGTCGTCTCTTATTAAGACGGTCTCTCAGGAGAGGCCCTTTCGTTTCAAACATTCAATATTATAAAATTAATGGAGAATCTTGTTGCTTAATAGTTTTTTTGAAAAATTACCCTGAATAATCCAACCTTTACTCGATTTTCTTATAATAATCCCAACTATTGATAAACCATGAATAATCTAAACTATTAGGTCACTTACCTAAAAATGTTGTTGGGCAAAATATGACATGTTTTTACTGTAAATTAGCAACAAAAAAAGGAAAACTTATTTAAAATAACAAAAAAAATTATAAAAAAGAGTAAAACAAATCAGAATACCCTAGCTCTCCCCACTACTACCCTTCCTCCCACCACCCCCTTACCACCCTCCCTCCCCGCTATCAGCAGACTCAGCCCTGGCGTAGCCCTAACCACCACCACTACCATAATTTCATCATTTGGTGTAGAAGATTAGACCAGCACAATTGTTATTACAAGGGCAATTAGGAGGAGAATTAATGGAAGAAGATGATGATTGATCGGAATAAGATTCTGATCCCTTCAAGAAATACCAATAAAGAGAAATCTTAGCCACTTTGGATTACAAAAATTTTATTGGTATGTTTATCACTACCATTATATTTGAGCTTGTGGGCGGTGACAGTTGGAAGAGGTAGAAAGAAGGAATAAGTGGTGGCAATTGGGGAGGGGCAGGGTGAGGGGATGGGGTGGTAGACTGGTGGCTGTTTGGTAAGGGATGAAGTGGGGATGAGGTTTATTGTGTTTGGTTTTAATTTTTCAGTTGTTTTACTTAATTTTTAAATTTTTTCTGATTTATGTTAATCACTATGGTTTACTAATTGGCAAGTTACGATTATTCATGATTAATCAAAAGTGGAGATTATTGAAGAAAAATCGAGTAAAGATTGGATTATCAAGGTAATTTTTCCTAGTTTTTTTGAAAATTATATAAGTTAGCTACAAAGAATGGCAAAACGCGAGTTATAGCTTTTAAAATTTTTTTCCACATGATATGCATTTATTATCTCACATAGCCTTATTGGTCAATTTCTTGCAGTTTGCCTTTTAAGTTTTATGGATTAACGGTTTTTTCCTTAGTAAGCATATCCAAACATTATTTTATCAAAAGGAAATGGAATAATACAGTCCATTTATGCCACTAGTATGGTGTCATTTGTCACCGCTATTAAAGGGTTACAGATTTAGACTTAGAACCGTCTAAGCTCAGTGGCTTTATCTTACCATTTGTGAGAAAATTTAACTTTTTAAGGGTGCTTTAGCATTTTAATAATTCTTTCTTTGACCAAATACCTCCACAAATCGGTCATCTTTATAGGTTAGAGGTGTTAGTCCTAGATAATAACTCTTTTACTGGTTAGATTTCATCTAATATATGAGCTTGTTCTGGCCTTATTATTAGGGTTGTTTAAAAATATTCAATTCGCCCAATTTGGCCCTCTAACTCGAAAGATAAGCGGCGGGTGAAATTTCAAAAAAAATCAAAACATCCATGTCGGGTACCCAACCGCCTTAACCGAGTTGGGTCATAAGCCAATATTAAAATAAAATATACCGAGTACTCGGTGACCCGCTTTTTGACATTTAGTTTTTTTAAGGGTTTTCAAAGAATGAAAACTCAAAATGTGTATTTCAAACTACTCTGCTCATTTCTTTTTCACTCTCAAAAAGAAACTGCTCTCTGCTGTCTTTGTAATGTCATTACAGAGAAAAATGTGTTTTTTTCTGTCTACTGCTGGATAAAAAAAATAATGGATAAAAATACTTAATTTTGAATATTTTTGCGGGATTTGAAGAATTGATGCGGAACAGACTCCAGAAGGTGCTGAAGATAGTCCACCTGAATTGCTTTTCATTCATGGAGGTCTTATTAGCAAAATCTCGGATTTCTCATGGAATCCATGTGAAGATTGGGTGCTTGCTAATACTACAAATCTGGCAGATGGCTGAGAACATTTACCATGACAAGGAGCATTTATCAAATGATGATGCAACAGCTACGAAGGGCTCTTAATTTTAACTGGCTAAGTTTCTTATACGTTGTAGTGGGTTCATTTTATCCTCATAGCTATTAGCTAATCTTTCATCCTTAATCCAGATATCTGCAAATTACTTGATGGTAAATTTATTGATTGCTATGTATTGACTATTGCCAATTTGCCATTCTCTGTGATTTTAATTTGCAAACTTAATAACTTAGCTGTTCTACATGTGTATTAATCAAATTTCTCGCTAGATTTTACTCAAAAACTGCCACAAATACACAACATCTGCCCAAAACACCAAAAATTAAAATCACATACCCGGTGTCCCGACCGACCAAAAACACCAAATTTGCATATTTTTGTTTAATGCATGAGAAACTAATTTGTGATGAAGATAAACATTCAAATCGTTTAATATCATACTTGTCTTTTTTATTGATATTGTCTTCAGTGTTGCTTCATTTATTGTATTATTTTTTCTCCGCATATTACTGTGTAGACTATTTTTAGCACCACATTATTATAAAGAACTAAAAGAGCTGTACAATTAACTAGAACTATCTAATATCTCTGTCAATTGATAGTGTGACCATGATATTTGAGCTAGTGAAATTTGATTAACTTTGTTTTTCTTCAATTACGTGGATAAACTCTAGATCGACTGTCTTTGACTTCTTGACTTCTTAGAAACCAAATTCTATCTTTCCTTGATTGTTATAGGTTACTGAAATTATTTTGGCAAATTTCGTTGATGTAAATCAATTGAGTAGACAACACATGAATCAAAATTGTTGCGAAAATTTGTATTTTTTATTCTTTTTAGTGTTTTTTTTATATAGACATACAAATTAAGATATTGTATTTTTTCTTTGTAGGTAAATGAATTTTGGATTCAAAAATGCGAAGATGTTATATCAATGCAATAGAGTTCAAACAATTATACTCATACTTTATAAAGAAAACGATGAATTTATATTAGTTTTAAAATGTTGTGTTTAATTGGTGAATAGGTTTTTACTTAGAACTATGCATATTTATGTTAATACTTTTGACAAAGGATGTATAACAGAATTGTTACCACTAAAACCACACTATTAATTGAATTTCCCTACAAATAGTGTTGTATTTTATCCATGAGTTAAATTGCACGAATGATTTTCAACCAGTGAAGGAATATAATTATTTATGGGTTATTGTATGTTCCAAAAAAATAGGATTAGCCATGGGTTAACTTATATATGTGGCAGAATAATATGATTAGCCACGAGTAAATGCATGTGGTAGAAGAATATGGTTGGCCACGGGTTAATGCAAGAGGAAGAAAAATACGATTAGCCACAATTTATGCACGTGTTAGAAGAATATAATTAGCCATGTGATCTCCCATGGCAAAAAAAAAAGAGTTTATGTAATAATCAAGTGAAACAGCCCAAACTAGCGTAAACAACATAATAATATTGTCTACACAAAGCACAGCGGAAGACTTATAAAAGTCTAGGCTGAATCCGACTTGTGGCTCGATAGCCACAGCAATTAATATCAGAGTATTTAAAAACTTTACATAACTGTAATACAATTACTTACAACCCAGTTATAAACTAAGTTAATACATTATAAAATATCTATTTTTTTAAAAAGACATGATTTGTCAAAATATCATTATAAGTTGACCTTCCGAAAACGATGTCCTCGCTATCGCAACACATGACACATAAATGAGCAGCACATCCATCCGCACTAAAGATGGCAACCTGAAAGTGGATCTATCCCCTGTAAGAGATAGGCCCTATAAAAAAAACTGTCAACAATTGCATTGTTGAGTAATCCAACAAACTACTACATTTGTATACAAGTCATTAACAACATCTCCAATCAAATTCCTTGTTCACTTGGTAACCATTTATAAACATTATTCTATCCAAATCAAAACTCTTTTAAAAAGACCGTTTCGGTATCGACATAAATACGGCTATGAACCTTTAATCCATAACAAATCAAAACACGGCTATAACTTTACAAGTTAATAGCGTAAATCAAAACTCTTTTAAAAAGACCGTTTCGGTATCGACATAAATACGGCTATGAACCTTTAGTTCATAACGAATCAAAACACAGCTATAACTTTACAAGTTAATAGCGTAAATCAAAACTCTTTTAAAAGACCGTTTGGTATTGCATAAATACAGCTATGAACCTTTAGTTCACAACGAATCAAAACACGGCTATAACATTACAAGTTAATAGCGTAAATTAAAATGCGGCTATTACTTTACAAGTCAATAGCGAAACAATACGGCAAATGACAAATATGATATCATTTGCGAAACAAACAAAACTTTATGTACCAAACGTATTTATTCAAAACTCATGTTAAATCAATAATTTAACAGCACTGTAAAGCATGGGAATATATGGACCGTCAGGAAGTAGGCTTGATCTAAATCCTGAGAACACGGGTGATCGTCATCACCGAAAATACGGTTCTTGCAAGAACGAAACGGGATCGGGGGCTCGAGACCGATCCGAATAACCATTACCTATTATCAAGCTATAGGATTTCACAATAATCCGGATATAAATATCCGTTGCCAATTCCCAAAAACGGACATTTTTGAA
>NC_080055.1:2098160-2200660 GCF_026212465.1 Amaranthus tricolor
CGCAACATAGCATATAATATAAAGCATATAACTATTGTTTTGAATTCTAACCATTTCAACACAATAATATATACGAAATAGTGTTGTATGCCAAGTATTATGCAAAACAAAGCACGTTTATACCACTTTGTGTGACAAAGTGCAAAAAACGCATAAAAACATCATAAACACAACTTAGCACGTAATTTCAAGCATATGACTATTGTTTTAGGTTCTAACCATTTCAACACAATAATATACACCAAATAGTGTTGTGTACAAGGTTTAATGCAAGACAAAGCAAGTTTGAACTGCTTTATGTCAAAAGGTGCCAAAAACGCTTTAAAAATATTAATATCATCCTTGTGACGATTGTTTTCGATTCTAACCATTTCAACACAATAATATATACCAAATAGTGTTTTATGCCAAGTTTCATGCAAAACAAACCCAATTTGAACTACTTTATGCGAGAAAGTGCCAAAAACAGTTTGAAAATCTTAAATATGCAACATAGCACATAAGTTCAAACATACGACTACTGTTTTCGATTCTAAAAATTTCAACACAATAATATATACAAAAGAGAGTTGTGTCCCAAGTTTCGTCGTAAACAAACAAAGTTTGAACCACTTTATGCCGAAAACGCTTAAAAAACCTCAAAAACGCAACTTAGCACGTAATTTCAAGCATATGACTATTATTTTGGATTCTAAACATTTCAACACAATCATATATACCAAATGTTATTGTGTTCCATGTTTCATGTCTAACAAAACAAGTTTGACCACTTTATGCGAGAAAGTGCTAAAAACGCTAAAAGAATGTAAAAAGCGAAACTTAGAACGTAATTTCAAGCATATGACTATTGTGTTCAATTCTAACCATTTGAACAAAATAATATATACCAAATAGTGTTGTGTGCCAAGGTTCCTGCAAAACAATCCAAGTTCGAACCACTTTATGCGAGATAGTGCCAAAAGGCTTACGAAACATCAAAAACGCAACTTAGCATGTAATATCAAGCATATGACTATTGTTTTGAATTCTAACTATTTAAACCGAATAATATTTACCAAATAGTGTTTTATGCTAAGTTTCATGCAATACCAACCAAGTTTATACCACTTTAATCGAGAATGTGTCAAAAACGCTTAAAAACCTCAAAAACACAACTTAGCACGTAATTTCTAGTATATGACTATAGTTTTGGATCCTAACCAATTAAACAAAATAATATATACCAAATAATGTTGTTATAGATTCTAACCAACTTTCATGCAAGATAAACAAAGTTTGAACTGCTTTATGCTAGAAACACTTTAAAAATGCTTTTAACAACATTAATATTAAGCATATGACGATTGTTTTAGATTCTAACCAATTCAACACAATAATATATACCAAATAGTGTTGTGTGCCAAATTTCATGCAAACCAAGTTTGAACTTCTTTATGCAAGAAAGTGTTAAAAAAACGTTTTAAAAACCTTAAATACGCAACTTAGAACATAAGTTCAAGCATATTACTATAGTTTTCGATTCAAAAAATTTAAACACAATAATATATACAAAATAGTGTTTTGTGGCAGGTTTCGTGGCAAACAAACCTAATTTAAACCACTTTATGCGAAAAAGTGCCAAAAACACTTATAAAACCTCAAACACGAACTTAGCATGTAATTTAAAGCATATGTCTATTGTTTTGGGTACTAAGCATTTAAACACAATAACCTCAAACCAATTAGTTTTGTGTTCCAAGTTTACAAACCAAGTTTGAACCACTTTATGTGAGAAAGTGCCAAAAACGCTTAAAAAACATCAAAATGCAAATTAGCACATAATTTCAAGCATATAACTATTGTTTTGGATTCTAACCAATTTAACGCAATAATATATACCAAATGTTTTTCTGTTCCAAGTTTCGTAGGAAACAAATCAAGTTCGAACCACTTTATGCGAGAATGTGATAAAAACGCTAAAAAAATATCAAAAACGCAACTTAGCACGTAATTACAAGCTTATGAATAATGCTTTCGATTATAACTATGTCAACAAAATAATATATACCAAATAGTGTTATGTGCCAAGTTTCGTGGCAAACAAACCAAGTTCGAACAACTTGATGCGAGAAAGTGCCAAAAACGGTTAAAAAAACCTCAAAAACGCATCATAGCACGTAATATGAAGCATATGACTACTGTTTTGAATTCTTACCATTTCAACACAATAATGTCTACCATATAGTGTTGAGTGCCAAGTTTTGTGACAAACAAAAAAGTTTGAATAACTTTATACGAGAAAGTGACAAGAACACTTAAAAAACCTCAAAATGCAATTTAACACGTAATTTCAAGCATATGACTATTTTTTACGATTCTAACCATTTCAACACGATAGTATATACCATATAGTGTTCCGTGCCAAGTTTTGTCCCAAACAAACAAGGTTTGAACCACTTTATGCGAGAAAGTGCAAAAAACGCTTAAAAAACCTCAAAAATGCAACTTAGCTTGTAATTTCAAGCATATGACTAATCTTTTGGATTCTAACAATTTCAACACAATAATATATACAAAATAGTGTTGCGTTTCAATTTTCGTGGCGACCAAACCAAGTTTGAACCCTTTATGCGAGAAAGTGACAAAAACGCTTAAAAAACATCAAAATGCAAATTAGCACGTAATTTGAAGCATATAACTCTTGTTTTGGATTCTAACCATTTCAACGCAATAATATACACCAAATGTTATTGTGTTCCAAGTTTGGTCGGAAACAAATCAAGTTCGAACCACTTTATGCGAGAATGTGATAAAAACGCTAAAAAAATATCAAAAATGCAACTTAGCACGTAATTACAAGCTTATGAATAATGTTTTCGATTATAACTTTGTAAAAAAAATAATATATATACCAAATAGTGTTGTGTGCCACGTTTCGTGGCAAACGAACCAAGTTCGAACAACATGATGCGAGAAAGTGCCAAAACCGCTTATGAAAACCACAAAAACGCAAAACGCATAATTGCACGTAATATCAAGCATATGACTACTGTTTTGAATTCTTACCATTTCAACAGAATAATATGTACCATATAGTGTTGTGTGCAAGTTTTCTGACAAACAAACAAGTTTAAATAACTTTATACGCGAAAGTGAGAAAAACGCTTAAAAAACCTCAAAAACGCAATTTAACACGTAATTTCAAGCATATGACTATTTTTTTGGATTCTAACCATTTTCACACAAAAATATATATCATATAGTGTTGAGTGCAGTGTTTTGTGCGAAACAAAAAAGGTTTGAACCACTTTATGCGAGAAAGTGTAAAAAACGCTTATAAATCTAAAAAATGCAACTTACCACGTAATTTAAAGCATATGATTATTGTTTTAGATTCCAACCATTTCAACACAATAATATATAACAAATAGTGTTCTGAGCCAAGTTTCTAGCCAAACAAACTATGTTCGAACCACTTTATGCGAGCAAGTGCCAAAAACGATTAAAAAACATCAAAAACGAAAATTAGCGCGTAATTTCAAGCATACGACTATAATTTTGGATTCTAACCATTTCCACACAATAATATATACCAACTGTTATTGTGTGCCAAGTTTCGTGGCAAAAAAACCAAGTTCGAACCACTTTTTGCGAGAATGTGCTAGCAACGCTTAAAAAAATATTAAAACCGCAACTTAGCACGTAATTTCAAGCTTATGACTATAATGTTTTTGATTCTAACTATTTCAACAAAATAATACATACCAAATAGTGTTGTGTGCCAAGATTCCTGCAAAACAAACCAAGTTTGAACCACTCTATGCGAGAATGTGCCAAAAGACTTACTAAAACTTAAAAACGCAATTTAGATGTAATATCAAGCATATGACTATTGTTTTGAAGTCAAACCATTTCAACACGATAATCTATACCAAATAGTTATGTGTGCCATGTTTCGTGGCAAAAAAACCAAGTTTGAACTACTTTATGCGAGAAAGTGCCAAAAACGCTTAAAAAACCTCAAAAGCGCAACTTAGCACGTAATTTTAGGCATGTAACTATTGTTTTCAATTCTAACCATGTAAACACAATATTATATACCAAATAGTGTTGTGTGCTATGTTTCGTGGCAAACAGACGAAGTGTGAACCACTTTATGCAAGAAAGTGCCAAAAAGACATAAAAAACTTCAAAAACGCAACTTAGCATGCAATTTCAAGTATATGACTATTTTTTTGAATTCTAACCATTTTAACACAATAATATATACCAAATAGTGTTGTGTTCCAATTTTCGTGGCAAACAAACCAAGTTTGAACCACTTTATGCGAGAAAGTGCCAAAAACGCTTAAAAAACATCAAAATGCAAATTAGCACGGAATTTAAAGCATATAACTATTGTTTTGGATTCTAACCATTTCAACGCAATATTATATACCAAATGTTACTGTGTTCCATGTTTCATGGGAAACAAATCAAGTTCGAACCACTTTATGCGAGAATGAGATAAAAACGCTAAAAAATATCAAAAATGCAACTTACCACGTAATTACTAGCTTATGAATAATGTTTTTGATTATTACTATGTCAACAAAATAATATATACTAAATAATGTTGTGTGCCAAGTTTCGTGGCAAACAAACCAAGTTCGAACAACTTTATGCGACAATGTGCAAAAAACGTTTATAAAAACCTCAAAAACGCAACATAGCACGTAATATCACGAATACGAGTACTGTTTTGAATTCTTAACATTTCAACACAATAATATCTACCATATAGTGTTGTGTGGAGAGTTTTGTGACAAACAAACAAGTTTAAATAACGTTATACGAGAAATTGTTAAAAACGCTTAAAAAACCTCAAAAATGCAATTTAATACGTAATTTCAAGCATATGACTATTTTTTTGGATTCTAACCATTTCAACACGATAATATATACCATATAGTGCTGTGTGCCATGTTTTGTGCCAAACAAACAACGTTTGAACCACTTTATGCGAGAAAGTGCAAAAAACGCTTAAAAAACCTCTAAAACGCAACATAGCACGTAATTGCAGACATATGACAGTTTTTATCGATTCTATCTCTTTCAACACAATAATATATACCAAATAGTGTTGTGTGCCATGTTTCGTGGCAAACAAACAAAGGTTGAACTACTTTGTGCGAGAAAGTACCAAAAATACTTAAAAAACCTCAAAAACGTAACTTAGTACGTAATTTCAGGCATATGACTATTATTTTCGATTCTAACCTTTTCAGCACTGTAATATATACCAAATAGTGTTGGGAGCCAAGTTTCGTGGCAAACAGACCAAGTTTGAACCACTTTATGCGAGAAAGTGCCAAAAACACATAATAAAACTCAAAAACGCAACTTAGCATGTAATTTCAAGCATATGACTATTGTTTTGGATTCTAACCATTTCAACACAATAATATATACCAAATAGTGTTCTGTTCCAATTTTCGTGCCTAACAAACCAAGTTTGAACAACTTTATGCGAGAAAGTGCTAAAAAACGCTTAAAACTCTCAAAAATGCAACTTACCTCGTAATTTCGAGTATTTGACTATTGTTTCGGATTCTAACCATTTCAACACAAAAATATCTACCAAATAGTGTTCTGTGCCATGTTTCCAGCCAAACAAACTATGCTCGAACCACTTTATGCGAGAAAGTGCCAAAAATGATTAAAAAACATCAAACACGAAACTTAGTGTGTAATTTCAAGCATACGACTATTATTTTGGATTCTAACCATTTCAACACAATAATATATACCAACTGTTATAGTGTGCCAAGTTACGTGGCAAACAAACCAAGTTAGAACCATTTTATGCGAGAATGTGCTAGAAACGCTTACAAAAATATCAAAAGCGCAACTTAGCACGTAATTTCAAGCTTATGACTAATGTTTTCAATTCTAACTATTTAAAAAAAATATATATATACCAAATAGTGTTGTGTGCCAAGATTCCTGCAAAACAAACCAAATTTGAAGTACTCTATGCGAGAATGTGCTAAAAGGCTTACGAAAACTTAAAAACGCAACTTAGCATGTAATATCAAGAATATGACTATTGTTTTGATTTCAAACCACTTCAACACAATAATATATACCAAATAGTGTTGTGTTCCATGTTTCGTGGCAAACAAACCAAGTTTGAACTACTTTATGTGAGAAAGTGCCAAAAACGCTTAAAAAACCTCAAAAACGCAACTTAGCACGTACTTTCAGGCATGTGACTATTGTTTTCGATTCTAACCATTTAAACACAATAATATATACCAAAAAGTGTTGTGTGCTAAGTTTCGTGGCAAACAGACCAAGTTTGAACCACTTTATGCGAGAAAGTGCCAAAAACACATAAAAAAACCTCAAAAACGCAACTTAGCATGTAATTTCAAGCATATTACTATTGTTTTGGATTCTAACCATTTCAACACAATAATATATACAAAAAAGTGTTGTGTTCCAATTTTCGTGTCAAACAAACCAAGTTTGAACCACTTTATGCGAGAAAGTGCCAATAACGCTTAAAAAACATCAAAATGCAAATTAGCACGTAACATCAAGCATATAACTATTGTTTTGGATTCTAACCATTTCAACGCAATAGTTTCGTGGGAAACAAATCAAGTTCGAACCACTTTATGCGAGAATGTGACAAAAACTCTAAAAAAATATCAAAAACGCAACTTAGCAATTAATTACAAGCTTATGAATAATGTTTTCGATTATAACTATGTCAACAAAATAATCTATACGAAATAGTTTTGTGTGCCAAGTTTCGTGGGAAACAAACCAAGTTCGAACAACTTTATGCGAGAAAGTGCCAAAAACGTTTAAAAAAACCTCAAAAACGCAACATAGCACGTAATAGCAAGCATATGACTACTGTTTTGAATTCTTACCATTTGAACACAATAATATCTACCATATAGTGTTGTGTGCCAAGTTTTGTGACAAACAAACAAGTTTGAATAACTTTATACGATAAACTGACAAAAACGCTTAAAAACCTCAAAAACGCAATTTAACCCGTAATTTCAAGCATATGACTATTTGTTTGGATTATAACCATTTCAACACGATAATATATACCATATAGTGTTGTGTGCAATGTTTTGTGCCAAATAAACTAGGTTTGAACCACTTTATGCGAGAAAGTGCAAAAAATGTTTAAAAAACCTTAAAAACGCAACATAGCACGTAATTGTAGACATATGACTGTTGTCTGCATCATTTACACATTTAGTACCTGAAATTGACTCAGGATAAAACCATCCAATTTTTATTGGAGGTTCGCAAGAATTTAGCTCCTCGTAAGCCGCACTAAACTCACGAATAAGAAAATTTTGTTATTAATTCAGTTATTAAACAACAATGCCTAACTTGTAAGATAATGAGCATCACCTCATGTAGACATGGATAAGAGCTACGTTCAGCATCTCTCCTCTCAAAAATTGCCCAATGTCACTAGGACCAATAATTACAAATGGGCTTTCTAAAAAGTAGAATTGGTCCTTCTGCAGGTTTAGAATGATTGGGTCCTCCTCATGCAGGCAACATGCACAAGTCTGCAGCCATTTGCAATCTTGAGAGAGATCGTTTAGCTCCGCATCAGTCAAAATTGGAGTGCTTGGCATCGAACCCAAGCAAATGGCCATGTGACGAAACTACCTAGGGCGTCTGATAGTTTCTCAAGGCTCCATGCTGGCATTGGAACCGGGAGTGAGAAATCTTCAAACCCCTTTACAATAGTTTCCACGGTCACACTGATGTGGCCACTTGTAACAGGCATCGAATGCACTGTTTGGCCCTCTTTGGTTGGCTGGGCCACACCATATGCAACCTCAGTGAAGTCGCCATCACTAGCAACACCTAACTGAGGCAGCAAAAGAGAACAAGGAGTCGCCTCCTAAAAATTGCGTCGTTTAGTATATTAAGCATCATAATAAAATATTAAAATGTGTTGCAATTTAAATTAATAAGTGCTTATATATTGTTGGCCTCTTAGGTTTTGATGATGACTTCACTTTTAAATAAACAAACATGTTTTGGAGATTGTCTTGTAGGTAAATATCCGATTTTGTTAAAATCGTTGATGAAGCCTATGACTTGGTTCGTGGAAGTTGTACGTGTCTTAGAATATCCAAGAAGTTAGATAAATGCTTAGGATGTTAAAAGTAGACAAGCGGTCTACTGTTCCCAAAGTTGACAATCTGACAGAAGTTGTAGATGGAGAAAGTATACTGTTCCCACGTTGCAGGTCTGAAGAAAACATCGGCTGGAAAATTGCTAATAATTTATTTTCTTTTTTTAAGTTGATGTAACGGTTAAGAATTAAATTAATTGCTTAATTAATTAATAAATTAGTTGGCAAAACTATTTTTAGGTTATCTAAAAATAGCCTAAGATTTATTCTTTTTAAGAAAAGATCTCCTTTTAATTAGGATCTTTTGTTTTAACTCCTATACTATTTTTAAGGAACTGTTTTCCACTTTTAGCAAATGGCAACCGGAGTCTATTTTTGGCATTCCACTACCTTTCTTGTGAGAACGTGTAAGTTAGTGGTAGGTATGCCTAACGTAACTGCCGGCTGTTCCCACTATAAATAGGAGGGACTATGCTCAAACCGAAAATGCATCCAAGAGTGTCCATAAAGGGAGATCTATTAAGAAAAATATTTTCAGCTATCTAATGACAATTAATTTATTATATTTTTCTTAAACCAATTATTTAATTTTTATCCTCTTGAGAATTTGGCCTTGTAAGGGTATTTGTGTGTTTTGTTGTAACTAGACTTAAGGGAAGTCTAGGGGAATAGAGAATCTTCAAGAGAAGCGTGAGAAGAGAAAGAGAAGGAGAAAGAGAAATAGGCCTATAATAGAGAAGCTTCAAGTGAAGCAAATTGTTTTATGTGATTGTAATTGATTGCCTAAAACATAGTGAGAATTTGAACTCCCGGGGGGTCATGGTTTTTCCTTCTTATTAGGCCAAGAAGGTTTCCACGTAAAATCATTGTCTCCTTTTATCTTTTTCATTTTAAGTTTAAGTTTTATTTTATTGTGATAATTCCGCAAAATTACAGGCAAAAATCTTAAACTTAATACACAACAATTCACCCCCCCTCTTGTTGCATTCGATCATCTATTTGCATTTCCACATATATTTAAAAACTATGTACCTGTAGCACTGGCTCCAGAGTTGGCGCCGGATTTTGAGCAACGGAGTTTATGGTCTCCGGTGTGGGGTTTTCCCTTTTAGGGAAAGTAATGGGCTGGGGTGCTACGGGGGTGATGGGCTCGTGTGTTGGCTCGACCAAAGTATTAGGATCCCCATGTTGACTTTTCTGATCCTCAACAATCAGGTTTGCCAAGTCAACAACGGGTGCTCCCATCTTCTGCAACACGACGGCCAGTTTGGCGAGAACGTTCTTTGTAATCTCTACTCGGAGGGTCGCTACTTCATCCCGCAGCGTCGTTCGGGATTGAGTAGCAACACACTCTTTGTCGAATGCCTTCTGTAACCCCATGCGGACTCCTCCTTTTTCGACTACCCGCCCACTGTGGTCTTTCCCTAAGACCATATGCAATGCGTCAACATTGCCTCTTGGCTTGAACTCCCCCGTAGCTTCTTTTTCCTTCCAGCCCATCTATTCAAATAAAAAGTGACATATATAGCAATTAGTATAAGTAAATCAAAGCCAAAGAATACAAAACAAATCAAGAATATACTTAATAATTTCAAAACTCACCACAGCATCAGCAACCTTCTTCGTTCCCGGATCATTAATGGTAAATTTACCACTTGCATCTCGGGATTGAAGCCCGCAATACCAATCACGCACCCAATCTCCAGCAGGAGTATTCACGGATGCGGAGGTAGTCGTAGATGAGGGCGTGAATGAACTTTGATTGGGGTATAAACCCGCATCCACCCACTCTTTTCGAACCTCATCGTATGTTTTTTGGCCCAAGCGATGGTAAATCTTCCTTTTGCTTGCAGAATCAGAAGCTTTACCACGCTTTTCCTAATTAATCAATAGAAATCGAATGTCATGTATTAGTTTAATGACTGAAGCAAAAAAAGTAAATTCAAATCAAAAACTATAATATAATATGAAATACTTACAACTTCTATGGGAGTTGTTCTTTTGGCAACAAAGGCCTCTGAATCCCTCTTCGATATGTGATCCCATGTTTCGTAGGGCATCTTTGAAGGTGCTTGCTCTCCACCTTCGTTTCCCGTTTTGACCTTTTTGGTCGTACGGGCACGGCTCTTCGTAATCCAGCCAGTTACTAGCTTGGATTTGAAATCTCTGAATCTTTCAGCAACAGCTTAAAGAAACACATTTTTCTTGTGCTCATCGCTCTCGATGTGGAAAAGATTCTACAAAAAAAAATTTATATTTATTACTGTCAATTAAATTAATTTTAAAAAGAAACTAAATGAGTAAAAATAGTAAAGTTGCTTACCACAGTATCATTCCATAGAGAGTTCTTCAGACCCTCTAGAACCTCGTTCCATGCGTGCAATGTGGAAATCATGCGGATACATAGGCCCACTTATTTTCCATATTGCCTACGCCATTTTCCGCAGGGTTGACCCAATGCATTGTGTTCCAAATGCATGGGTTCTGTGACTTTCGAGGTTTTTCGTAGGACCTCGCCCTTTTTTTTTCTTACTGGTAGTGGGAGCATCCATTGGTGCGGCGTATTCAGTCTCAAATTCATTGTCAATTAGTGGAGCGTCTTCAGCCATACACTCGTACCTCACAATTTGTTCCTCTTCACTGTCGTTACTACGATGCTCATTATCCGAGGTCTCAATCTCAGGGACAATTTCGTCTCTGAATAGATGCATTGTATATTGGTACCTGAAAGAGTATGAATAGAAATATATTAGGACATAAGCTAAGTAATATTAAGAATATGACTATGATTTACAATTCTAATACGTTCAACACAATAATATATAACAAATAGTGTTCTGTGCAAAGTTTCATGCAAAACAAACCAAGTGCCAAAGAAACTTTAAAAAGCTTTAAATTCATACCTTGTGAATCACTTAGTTCAAATGTATTCCTTCCGTGTGATCTACACGCATATAACCAACATCTACATCATCTACATCATCTTGATCCAATGATTTTGGATTGATAAAGGGAGGGGACTCTTCAAAAGCTTCATATTCTTCCTCATCCTCAACATCACCTATACCAAGGATGCTTTTTTTTCCCGGTACAACAATAGACCATTTTTTATCAGACGGGTCTACAATGTAGAATACTTGCTTGGCTTGTGTGGCTAGTACGAATGGCTCCTCACTATCACGCAAACGAGTTAAGTCTACAAGAGTGAATCCACAAGGGTCGTCATTTTTTATGCATCGTCGATTATTATCTACCCACTTACATTTGAAAAGACCAATATTGAAAGTAGAGTAGTCAAGCTCCCATATTTCATGTACCCGCCCGTAGTATACCAATTTAGCATCAACCGACGCTTGATCCTTCGCACTCACGTAAAATTTAGATGACGCCAAAATAGAAACCCCACTATTCTGTAGATAAGATGACTTCTTGTCTTGACTCTCAGTCCAAAATGTGAAGCCATTGACATCGTAACCCTCATATTTGTTGACATCATCACGCGGACCAAAAGTTAACCACTTAACAATTTCGGATACACCTTTGAGTTCTTCGCATATAACTCGATTATGAAACCAATTAATAAACGTCTTGTTATGCAACTGCATCAATGCCCTATCCCCTTTAGAAGGATGTTTTGCGCGCAATATATCAAAATGCTCACTCAAAAAAGGATGAACTTCCGGAATATGATGCAACACATACAAGAGTGCTTGTAGAAGGCTGTCTCGAGGAGGTGTGACCGATTTGGAGCCAATTGTTCCTTTTCCCTCAAGCCTTCCTTCATGTCTAGAGGTGGGAAGTCCAATAGGATTTGCCATGGCCAAATACTCGGCTATAAAGTTATTAATCTCATCGCTCACAGTGCCTTGAATCATACTCCCCTCGGGTTGTGCTGGATTCCTTACCTTGTTTTGTAAAACACCAATGTGTCTTTCAAAAGGATAACACCACCTTAAAAAACTGGACCCAAAAGCTTCATCTCATGAACGAGATGGACAATAAGATGAACCATTATGTCAAAGAAAGAAGGTGGAAAATACATCTCAAACTTGCATAAAGTTACAATCACGTCAAGTTGAAGTGCATCAAGTTTAAAGGGATCAAGAAATTTACTACAAATTGTGTTGAAGAACGAACATAGCTCGGTAAAAGAATATCTCACATGTTTTGGCAGTATTCCACGGATTGCAATTGGTTAGAACACTTGCATCATTACATGGCAATCTTGAGATTTCATGCTTCCCAACTTCAGCTCACCATTTAGGCTCACACATCTCTTCATGTTGGATGAGTACCCAGACGGAACCTTAATGCCATACAAAACCTCACAAAATGTCCGCTTCTCTGCTTTGGACAATGTGTAGCAAGCTGGAGGCAAATAAACTTTTTCATTACTCATTTTGTTCTTACTG
This sequence comes from Amaranthus tricolor, assembly GCF_026212465.1. NCBI lineage: Eukaryota > Viridiplantae > Streptophyta > Magnoliopsida > Caryophyllales > Amaranthaceae > Amaranthus > Amaranthus tricolor. The sequence continues at coordinate 2,110,719 of NC_080055.1, forward strand.
CCACCAACTTCATCAGCTCTATTTCTTTTCTTACTCACCTTAACATGTGCCCACAACTCCTAACGAAGACCCTTACATTCAAACCAATCTCGCACGGCCCTAACATCCTTTGTCTTACTCGGAATGTTCATGAGAGTCCCGAGTATGGCATCGCATACATTTTTCTCTATATGCTTAACGTCAAGACAATGCCTATCCTGTACATCTCTCCAATATGGAAGCTTCCAAAAGATTGATTCTTTTTTCCATAATCGGTCTTCACCCCCTTGCACTTGCCCCGTTTTACCAAATACAGTCTCAACTCCCTTAACCTGTTCATAAACCTCATAACCGGTCAACGGTCGACGAGCTACACGGTCGTCCTCAACCTCCCAGTTGAACAACTTCTTCTTCTTACGATATTGGTGTTCTCGTGGGAGGAACTTTCAATGGTGCATGAATATGTGTTTGCACTTAGGAATCCACGTGGATTGCATGTCATCAATACATATTGGGCATGCTTTCTTCCCTTTATTCTTATACCCCGATAAGTTGCCATATGCCGGAAAATCATTAACGGTGCATAAAAGCATTGCACGCAAGGTGAACTCTTCTTTAGCATATGCATCAAACACTGAAACGCCTTCATCCCACATCTTTCTCAAATCTTCAACTAGAGGTGCAAGATATACATCATTGTCATTGCTAGGTTGTTTAGGACCCGAGATAAGAAGCGAAAGCATAATGTACTTACGCTTCATACACAACCAAGGTGGCAAATTATAGATCACTAAAAGTACTGGCCAAGTACTATGTTGAGAACTAAGATTGTCGAATGGGTTCATTACATCCGTACACAGTACGAGCCTTAAATTACGAACCTCATCCCCAAAAGTCTTATGCAACCTATCAATACTCTTCCACTCCGAAGAATCAGATGGATGTGTGAGCAAGTGACCTTTCTTCACCCTATCTGCATGCCACCTCAAATTTAACGCATCTTTCTTTATAGAAAACAAGCACTTGAATCTAGGTATTATTGGAAGATACCACAACACCTTAGCCAGGGGCCCTTTAGCATCCCGAGCCCCTTTACGCTTGTAGCGCGATAACCCACACCTAGGAAACTTTTCTAAGTTCTTATTTTCATTCCGATACAACACACAATCATTCGGACACGCATGAATCTTCTGGTACTCTACGCCGAAAGGACAAATGAGCTTTTTGGCATAATATGTCGACTTTGGCAATTCATTTCCCTTAGGAAGCATCTCACCTTACGCTTCTAATAACATTGTGAAACTAGCGTCACTCCAATTGAACTTTGACTTAATGTTGAAAACTATCAATACTGCTGTTAGTTTGGTGAATTTTGTACATCCAGGGTACAAAGGCTTTTGAGAAACCTCTGTCAACAAGACAAAAACACGAGGACGTTTTCCTAACTCATCCTCGACTCCCTCCATCATCTCATCAACACGATGCACATCCTCATCGATATTCTCTTCATCTGTCTCATACCCATCAACATGATCTACTACATCCTCATTGACATCGGCCACATTATTGACGTCCTCAACAACACTTTTCTCTTTGTAAACTCCCTCCTCACCATGCCAAACCCAAACATGATATTGAGGCCTAAACCCACGTCGAAGTATGTGTTCCCTAAGGATATCAACACTATCTACCTTTGATACGTTGCCACAACTGACACATGCGCAATAACAACCAACTCCCCCTGTCCTAACTTGATGTTCAACCGCAATACTATAAAATTCTAATACGCCATCAATAAATTCCGACGATTCAATGCTTCCATACATCCAAGAACGATCTTTGGTCATCCTAACTAGTGTGATTAATTGATTCAAAACAACATTAATACACAACTTGTAAACATATATACTTATTTCTAACAAACATATTTAACCCTAAAAAAATATATACTTAGTTATATCAAATCTATATAACCCTAAATATACATACTTCATATTCTAATTCGATACTTCATACTTCAATATTAAGCACTACATTTTAAATAAAATCATATTCTAATTCTAACAGTTAAAGACATAACTATAACAACAAACCACATATTTAACAAATTACACAAATATTTAACAAACTAATAACATAAACTTGAATAATGTAAAATTCACAAATAGTAAAATTTTGCTCAAATAGTATCTGGATTTGGCATACTAGCATACAAAGAAAAGCAAAACAATACATATCATTTGCAAATAACAATTCAAACAAAAATTCACTACATTACTAAATTACATGTTAAATAATAAAGATATGAACTTGCAAATTCATAAAATAAATATAATTACCTTGATTTCGTGGGTTATGTTATCTACAACGAAAATCAGAGAAACAAAATTAGTATACAAACGGTTGCCATAATTTTCGAGTTTTTTCATGAATATCTTGCAAAACTTAAATGCTTAACAAATTAAAGGGAGAAAAAAATACCTTAATGTCGTGGGTTTTGAAGATGTACAAGACCCAAGTATTAAATTTCGTGGGTTTATGAACCAAGAAGATGAAGAACTGTTAACACAGCGTTTTTCGATAGTTTGCAGATGAAGATGAAGAACGACTTTGAAGAAACTGCTGTACGTTACGTTAGTGAAGATGAAGAAGAGGAACGAAGCAGATGAAGATGAAGATGAAGATGAAGCGTTTTTTCAATGTGTTTGAGAGGTTAACGTTTAAAAGCAAAGTGTTCTGTGTATACGTAGTCGAGTTTCTGAAAAAAGAAACATATATTGATGAAATGGAGGGTTTATATTAATTTAAGTCCAACGGTTATTTGCAGCGGGCCCATGTTAACCGCTGCAATTATGTGCTACTGAGTATGCATTTTGCTGACATTGAAATGGGTATTAGCTGCGGGAAAATACTAAAACCACAGCAATTATTATTGCAATGGACTATTTGCTGCGGTCACACCATAAAACCGTAGCAATTAATTATTTTTTTTCTAATTCTTTTTTCTTTTTATTGCTGCGAATATTAAAAAACCGCAGCAAATAATAAACAGTAAATTCATTTTTTTCCACTAGTGACCAAATAGTGTTGTCTGCCAAGTTTCGTGGCGAACAAACTAAGTTTGAACCACTTTATGCGAGAAAGTAGCACAAACCCTTAAAAACCTCAAAAACGCAACTTAGCATGTAATTTCAAGCATATGACTATTGTTTTGGATTCTAACCATTTCAACAAAATAATATTTACCAAATAGTGTTTTGTGCTAAGTTACATGCAAAAAAAACCAAAGTTTAACTACTTTATGCGAGAAAGTGCCAAAAACGGTTGAAAAATCTTAAATACGCAACTTAGCACGTAAGTTTAAGCATATGACTATTTTTTTTTATTCTAAAATATTAAACACAATAATATATACAAAATAGAGTTGTGTGCAAAGATTCGTCGCAAACAAACCAAGTTTGAACCACTTTGTGGGAGAAAGTTCCAAAAATGCTTAAATAACCTCAAAAACGCAACTTAGCACGTAAATACAAGCATATGAATTTTTTTTTATTCTAACCATTTCAACACAATAATATATACCAAATGTTATTGTGTTCCATGTTTCGTGTAAAACAAACCTAGTTCGAACCACTTTATGCGAGAAAGTGCAAAAAACGCTTAAAAAACGTCAAAAACGAAACTTAGCACGTAATTTAAAGCATATGACTATTGTTTTCAACTCTAACCATTTGAACAAAATAATATATACAAAATAGTGTTGTGTGCCAAGATTCCTGCAAAACAAACCAAGTATAAACCACTTAATGCAAGAAAGTGCCAAAAGGCTAACGAACCATCAAAAACACAACTTAGCATGTATTATCAAGTATATGACAATTGTTTTGAATTCAAACCATTTCAACACGATAATATATACCAAATAGTGTGCCATGTTTCGTGGCAAACAAACCATGTTTGAACAACTTTATGCGAGAAAGTGCCAAAAACGCTTAAAAAATATCAAAAACGCAACTTAGCACGTAATTTCAAGCATATGACTATTGTTTCGATTATAACCATTTTAACACAATAATATATATCAAATAGTTTTGTATGATATGTTTCATGGCAAACAGACCAAGTTTTAACCGCTCTATGCGAGAAAGTGCCAAAAACGCTTAAAAGCATCAAAACGCAACTTAGCATGTAATTTATGGCGTATGACTATTGTTTTTGATTCTAACCATTTCAACACACTAATATATACCAACTTTTACTGTCTGCCAAGTTTCGTGGCAAAGAAACCAAGTTCGAACTACTTTATGCCAGAATGTGCCCAAAACGCTTAAAAAAATATCAAAAACGCAACTTAGCACGTAATTTCCAGCTTATGACTAATGTTTTCGATTATATAACTATTTGAACAAAATAATATATACTAAATAGTGTTGTGTGCCATGTTTCGTGGCAAACAAACCAAGTTCGAACAACTTTATGCGAGAAAGTGCCAAAAACGATTTATAACATCAAAAACACAACATAGCACGTAATATCATGCATATAAATATTGTTTTGAATGCTAACCATTTCAACACAATAGTATATACCATATAGTGTTGTGTGCCAAGTTTTATGACAAACAAACCAAGTTTGAAAAACTTATACGAGAAAGTGCGAAAAACGCTTAAAGAACCTAAAAAAACGTAACTTAACACGTAATTTCAAGCATATGACTATTCTTTTTGGAATCTCACCATTTAAACAAAATAATATTTACCAAATTTCGTGTTGTGCAAAGTTTCATGCAAAACAAACCAAAGTTGAACTACTTTATGCGAGAAAGTGCAAAAAACGGTTAAAAAATCTTAAATACGCCACTTAGCACGTAAGTTCATACATATGCATATTGTTTTTGATTCTAAAAATTTTAACACTATAATATATACAAAAAGGAGTTGTGTGCCAAGTTTCGTCATAAACAAACCAAGTGTTAACAACTTTAAGCGAGAAAGTTCCAAAACGCTTAAAAAACCTCAAAAACGCAACTTAGCATGTAAATTCAAGCATATGATTATTGTTTTAGATTCTAAACATTTCAACACAATAATATATACCAAAGGTTATTGTGTTCAATATTTTGTGTCAAAAAAACCAAGTTCGAACCACTTTATGCGAGAAAGTGCCAAAAACGCTTAGAAATCGTCAATAACAAAACTTAGCACTTAGTTTATAGCATATGACTATTTTTTTTAATTCTAACCATTTGAACAAAATAATATATACCAAGTAATGTTGTGTGTCAACATTCCTGCAACACAAACCAAGTTTGAACAACTTAATGCGAGAAAGTGCCAAAAACGATTTATAACATCAAAAACACAACATAGCACGTAATATCAAGCATATAAATATTGTTTTGAATGCTAACCATTTCAACACAATAGTATATACCATATAGTGTTGTGTGCCAAGTTTTGTGACAAACAAACCAAGTTTGAAAAACTTATACGAGAAAGTGCGAAAAACGCTTAAAGAACCTAAAAAAACGCAACTTAACACGTAATTTCAAGCATATGACTATTCTTTTTGGAATCTCACCATTTAAACAAAATAATATTTACCAAATTTCGTGTTGTGCCAAGTTTCATGCAAAACAAACCAAAATTGAACTACTTTATGCGAGAAAGTGCAAAAAACGGTTAAAAAATCTTAAATACGCCACTTAGCACGTACGTTTATGCATATGGATATTGTTTTTGATTCTAAAACTTTTAACACAATAATATATACAAAATAGAGTTGTGTGCCAAGTTTCGTCATAAACAAACCAAGTGTGAACCACTTTAACCAAGAAAGTTCCAAAACGCTTAAAAAACCTCAAAAACGCAACTTAGCATGTAAATTCAAGCATATGACTATTGTTTTAGATTCTAAACATTTCAACACAATAATATATACCAAAGGTTATTGTGTTCAATATTTTGTGTCAAAAAACCAAGTTCGAACCACTTGATGCGAGAAAGTGCCAAAAACGCTTAGAAATCGTCAATAACAAAACTTAACACTTAGCTTAAAGCATATGACTATTTTTTTTTAATTCTAACCATTTGAACAAAATAATATATACCAAGTAGTGTTGTGTGTCAACATTCCTGCAAAACAAACCAAGTTTGAACAACTTAATGCGAGAAAGTGCCAAAACGCTAACGAAACATCAAAAACGCAACTTAGCATGTATAATCAAGCATATGACAATTGTTTTGAATTCAAACCATTTAAACACGATAATATATACCAAATAGTGTGCCATCTTTCGTGGCAAACAAACCATGTTTGAACTACTTTATGCGAGAAAGTGCCAAAAACGCTTCAAAAACATCAAAAACGCAACTTAGCACGTAATTTCATGCACATGATTATTGTTTCATTTATAACCATTTCAACACGATAATATATATCAAATAGTTTTGTGTGCTATGTTTCATGGCAAACAGACCAAGTTTTAACCGCTTTATGCGAGAAAGTGCCAAAAACGCTTACAAACATCAAAAACCCAACTTAGCACGTAATTTACGGCATAAGATTATTGTTTTTGATTCTGACTATTTCTACACAATAATATATACCAACTTTTATTGTGTGCCAAGTTTCGTGGCAAACAAACCAAGTTCGAACTACTTTATGGCAGAATGTGCCAAAAACGCATAAAAAAATATCAAAAACACAACTTAGCACATAATTTCAAGCTTATCACTAATGTTTTCGATTATATAACTATTTGAACAAAATAATATATACTTAATAGTGTTGTGTGCCATGTTTCGTGGCAAACTACCAAGTTCGAACAACTTTATGTGAGAAAGTGCCAAAAACAATTTATAACATCAAACACACAACACAGCACGTAATATCAAGCATATGATTATTGTTTTGATTGCTAACCATTTCAACACAATAGTATATACCATAGAGTGTTCTGTGCCAAGTTTTGTCACAAACAAACCAAGTTTGAAAAACTTAATACGAGAAAGTGCGAAAAACGCTTAAAGAACCTAAAAAAACGCAACTTAACACGTAATTTCAAGCATATGACTATTCTTTTTGGAATCTAACCATTTCAACAAAATAATATTTACCAAATTGTGTGTTGTGCCATGTTTTATGCAAAACAAACGAAAGTTAAACTACTTTATGCGAGAAAGTGCAAAAAACGGTAAAAAAATCTTAAATACGCAACTTAGCACGTAAGTTCATGCATATGGATATTGTTTTTTATTCTAAAAATTTCAACACAATAATATATACAAAATAGAGGTTTGTGCCAAGTTTCGTCGCAAACAAACAAGGTTCTAACCACTTTATGCGAGAAAGTGCCAAAAACGCTTAGAAATCGTCAATAACGAAACATAGCACGTAATTTAAAGCATTTGACTATTTTTTCAATTCTAACATTTTGAACTAAATAATATATACCAAGTACTCTTGTGTGCCAAGATTCCTGCAAAACAAACCAAGTTTGCATCACTTTATGCGAGAAAGTGTCAAAAGGCTTACGAAACATAAAAAACGCAACTTAGCATAAAACATCAATCATATGAGTCTTCTTTTGAATTTAAACCATTTCAACACGATAATAAATACCAAGTAGTTTTGTGTGCCATGTTTCGTGGTAAACAAACCAAGGTTGAACTACTTTATGCGAGAAAGTGCCAAAAACGCATTAAAAACCTCAAAAAAGTAACTTAGCACGTAATTTCAGACATATGACTATTGTTTTCGATTCTAACCATTTCAACATAATAATATATACCAATTAGTGTTGTGTGTCAAGTTTCGTGGCAAACAGACCAAATTTGAACCACTTTATGCGAGAAAGTGCCAAAAACACTTAAAAAACCTCAAAAATTCAACTTAGTATGTAACTTCAAGCATATGAATATTTTTTTTGGATTCTAACAATTTCAACACAATAATATATACCAAATAGTGTTGTGTTCCAATTTTCGTGGCAAACAAACCAAGTTTGAACGACTTTATGCAACAAAGTGCCAAAAACGATTAAAAAACATCGAAAACGAAACTTAGCACGTAAATTCAAGCATACGACTATTATTTTGGATTCTAACCATTTCAACACAATAATATATACCAACTGTTATTGTGTGCAAAGTTTCGTGGCAAACAAACCAAGCTCGAAGCACTTTATGCAAGAATGTGCTAGAAACGTTTAAAAAAATATCAAAAGCGCAACTTAGCACGTAATTCAAGCTTATGACTAATGTTTTTGATTCTAATTATTTCAAAAAAATAATATATACCAAATAGTGTTGTGTGCAAATATTCCTGCAAAACAAACCAAGTTTGAACCACTCTATGCGAGAATGTGCCAAAAGGCTTACGAAAACTTAAAAACGCAACATAGCATGTAATATCAAGTATATGACCATTGGTTTGAATTCAAACCACTTCAACACGATAATATATACCAAATAGTGTTGTGTGCCATGTTTTGTGGCAAACAAACCATGTTTGAACTACTTTATGTGAAAAAGTGCCAAAAACGGCTTAAAAAACCTCAAAAGGCAACTTAGCAGGTAATTTCAGACACATGACTATTTTTTTTTGATTATAACCATTTAAACACAATAGTATATACCAAATAGTGTTGTGTGCTAAGTTTCGTGGCAAGCAGACCAAGTTTGAACTACTTTATGCGAGAAAGTGCCAAAAACACATAAAAAACCTCAAAAATGCAACTTAGCATGTAATTTCAAGCATATGAATATGGTTTTGGATTCAAACCATTTCGACACAATAGTATATACCAAATAGTGTGGTGTTTCAATTGTCGTGGCAAACAAAGCAAGTTTGAACCACTTTATTCGAGAAAATGCCAAAAACGATTAAATAACCTCAAAAATGCAACTTACCACGTAATTTCAAGCATATGACTATAGTTTTGGATTCTAACCATTTCCACATAATAATAAATACCAAATAGAGTTCTGTGCCAAGTTTTCAGGCAAACAAACTATGTTCGAACCACTTTATGCGAAAAAGTGCAAAAAACATTTAAAAAATATAAAAAACTAAAATTAGCACGTAATTTCAATCATATGACTATTATTTTGGATTCTAACCGTTTCAACACAATATATACACCAACTATTATTGTGTGCCAAGTTTGGTGGCAAACAAACCTAGTTCGAACCACTTTATGCGAGAATGTGCCAAAAACGCATAAAAAAAATATTAAAAGCGCAACTCAGTACATAATTTAAAGCTAATGACTAATGTTTTCGATTCTAACTATTTCAACAAAATAATATATACCAAATAGTGTTGTGTGCCAAGATTCCTGCACAACAAACCAAGTTTTAATCACTTTATGCGAGAATTTTCCAAAAGGCTTACGAAACATCAAAAACGCAACTGAGCATGTAATATCAAGCATATGACTATTGTTTTGAAGTCAAACCATTTCAACACGATAATATATACCAAATGGTGTTGTGTGCCATGTTTCGTGGCAAACAAACCAAGTTTGAACTACGTTATGCGAGAAAGTGCCAAAAACGCTTAAAAAACCCTTTAAAAACGTAACTTAGCACGTAATTTCAGGCATGTGACTATTTTTTTTGGATTTTAAGCATTTCAACACAATAATATATACCAAATAGTGTTGTGTGCCAAATTTCGTGGCAAACAAACCAAGTTTGTACCACTTTAAGCGTGAAAGTGCCAAAAACACTTAAAAAATCACAAAAGCGCAACTTAGCATGTAATTTAAAGCATATGACTGTTGTATTGAATGCTCACCATTTCAACACAATAATATATACCATATAGTGTTGTGTGCCATGTTTTGTGACAAACAAACCAAGTTTGAAAAACTTTATACGAGAAGTGCGAAAAACACTTAAGGAACCATAAATAACGCAACTTAACACGTAATTTCAAGCATATGACTATTCTTTTTGGAATCTAACCATTTCCACAAAATAATATTTACCTAATTGTGTGTTGTGCCAAGTTTCATGCAAAACAAACCAAAGTTGAACTACTTTATTCGAGAAAGTGCAGAAAACGATTAAAAAATCTTAAATACGCAACTTAGCACGTAAGTTCATGCATATGGATATTATTTTCGATTCTAAAAATTTCAACATAATAATATATACAAAATAGAGTTGTGTGCCATGTTTCGTCGCAAACAAACCAAGGTTGAACTACTTTAAGCGAGAAAGTTCCAAAACGCTTAAAAAACCTCAAAAACACAACTTAGCACGTAAATTCAAGCATATGACTATTGTTTTAGATTCTAAACATTTCAACACAATAATATATACCAAAGGTTATTGTGTTCCATATTTCGTGTCGAAAAAACTAAGTTCAAACCACTTTATGCGAGAAAGTGCCAAAAACGCTTAGAAATCGTCAATAACAAAACTTAGCACGTAATTTAAAGCATATGACTATTTTTTTTAAATTTTAACCATGTGAACAAAATAATATATACCAACTAGTGTTGTGTGCAAAGATTCTTGCAAAACAAACAGAGTTTGCACCACCTTATGCTAGAAAGTTACAAAAGGCTTACGAAACATAAAAAACGCAACTTAGCATAAAACGTCAAGCATATTACTCTTCTTTTGAATTCAAACCAATTCAACACGTTATTAAATACCAATAGATTTGTGTGCCATGTTTCGTGGCAAACAAACCAAGGTTGAACTACTTTGTGCAAGAAATTGCCAAAAACGCTTTAAAAACCTCAAAAATGCAACTTAGCACGTAATTTCAGGCATATGACAATTGTTTTCGATACTAACCATTTCAACATAATAATATATACCAATTAGTGTTGTGTGTAAAGTTTCATGGCAAACATACCAAGTTTGAACCACTTTATGCGAGAAAGTGCCAAAAACACTTTAAAAACCTAAAAAATTATACTTAGCTTGTAATTTCAAGCATATGACTATTGTTTTGGATTCTAACAATTTCAACACAATAATATATACCAAATATTGTTGTGTTCCAATTTTCGGGGCAAACAAACCAAGTTTGAACCACTTTATGCGACAAAGTGACAAAAACGATTAAAAAACATCAAAAATGAAACTTAGCGCGTAAATTCAAGCATACGACTATTATTTTGGATTCTAACAATTTCAACACAATAATATATACCAATATTTATTGTGCGCAAAGTTTCGTGACAAACAAACCAAGCTCGAACCACTTTATGCGAGAATGTGCTAGATACGTTTAAAAAAATATCAAAAGCGCAACTTAGCACAAAATTTAAGCTTATGACTAATGTTTTTTATTCTAATTATTTCAACAAAATAATATATATCAAATAGTGTTGTGTGCAAAGATTCCTGCAAAACATACCAAATTTGAACCATTCTATGCGAGAATGTGCCAAAAGGCTTACGAAAACTTAAAAACGCAACTTAGCATGTAATGTCAAGTATATGACCATTGTTTTGAATTCAAACCAATTCAACACGATAATATATACCAAATAGTGTTGTGTGCCATCTTTCGTGGCAAACAAACCAAGTTTGAACTACTTTATGTGAAAAAGTGCCAAAAACGCTTAAAAAACCTCAAAAACGCATCTTAGCACGTAATTTAAGGCTTGTGACTATTGTTTTTGATTCTAACCATGTAAACACAATAGTATATACCAAATAGTGTTGTGTGCCAAGTTTCGTGGCAAACAGACCAAGTTTGAACTACATTATGCGAGAAAGTGCCAAAAACACATAAAAAAAACATCAAAAACGCAACTTAGCATGTAATTTCAAGCATATGAATATTTTTTTTGGATTCAAACCATTTCGACACAATAGTATATACCAAATAGTGTGGTGTTCCAATTTTCGTGGCAAACAAACTAAGTTTGAACCACTTTATGCGAGAAAATGCCAAAAACGCTTAAATAACCTCAAAAATTCAACTTACCACGTAATTTCAAGCATATAACTATTGTTTTGGATTCTAACCATTTCCACACAATAATATAAACCAAATAGTGTTCTGTGCCAAGTTTTCAGACAGACAAACTATGTTTGAACCACTTTGTGCGAAAAAGTGAAAAAAACGCTTAAAAATGTCAAAAACGAAACATAGCACGTAATTTTAATCATATGAATATTTTTTTGGATTCTAACCGTTTCAACTCAATATATACACGAACTATTATTGTGTGCAAAGTTTTGTGGCAAACGAACCAAGTTCGAACCACTTTCTGCGAGAATGTGCCAAAAACGCTTAAAAAAATATTAAAAGCGCAACTCAGCACATAATTTCAAGCTAATGACTAATGTTTTCGATTCTAACTATTTCAACAAAATAATATATACCAAATAGTGTGGTGTGCCAAGATTCCTGCACAACAAACCAAGTTTGAATTACTTTATGCGAGAATTTGCCAAAAGGTTTACGAAACATCAAAAACGCAACTAAGCATGTGATATCAAGCGTATGACTATTGTTTTGAAATCAAACAATTTCATCACGATAATATATAGCAAATAGTGTTGTGTGCCATGTTTCGTGGAAAACAAACCAAGTTTGAACTACGTTATGCGAGAAAGTGCCAAAAACGCTTAAAAACCCCTTAAAAACGTAACTTAGCACGTAATTTCAGGCATATGACTATTTTTTTTGGATTCTAAGCATTTCAACACAATAATATATACCAAATAGTGTTGTGTGCCAATTTTCGGGCAAACAAACCAAGTTTGAACCACTTTATGCGTGAAAGTGCCAAAAACACTTAAAAATCACAAAAACGCAACTTAGCATGTAATTTCAAGCATATGGCTAGTGTTTTGGATTCTAACCATTTCAACACAATAATATATACCATATAGTGTTGTGTTCCAATTTTTGTGGCAAACAAACCAAGTTTGAACCACTTTGTGCGAGAAAGTGCCAAAAACATTTAAAAAACCTCAAAAATGAAACTTATCACGTTATTTCAAGCATATGACTATTGTATTGGATTCTAAAAATTTCAACACAATAATATATACCAAATAGTGTTCTGTGCAAAGTTTCCTGGCAAACAAACTATGTTCCAACCACTTTATGCGAGAAGTGTCAAAAATGCTTAAAAAACATCAAAAACGACACTTAGCACGTAATTTCAAGCGTATGACTATTATTTTGGATTCTAACCATTTCAACAGAATAATATACTCCAACGCTTAAAAATAATATTAAAAACGCTACGTAGCACGTAATTTCAAGCTTATGACTAATGTTTTCGATTCTAACTAATTCAACAAATTAATATATTGCAAATAGTGTTGTGTGCCAATTTTCGTGGCAAACAAACCAAGTTCGAACAACTTTATGAGAGAAAGTGCCAAAAACAATTAAAAACATCAAAAACGCAACATGGCACGTAATATCAAACATATGACTACTGTTTTGAATTCTAACCATTTCAACACAATAGTATATACCAAATACTGTTGTGTGCCAAGTTTCGTGGCAAACAAACGAAGTTTGAACCACTTTATGCGAGAAAGTGCCAAAAAGGCTTTAAAAAGCTCAAAAACGTAACATAACACGTAATTTCAAGCATATGACGGTTTTTTTGGGTTTTAACCATTTCAATACGATAATATATACCAAATAGGATTGTGTGCCAAGTTTCGTGGCAAACAAACAAGTTTTGAACCACTTTGTGCGAGAAAGTGCTAAAAACGCTTTAAAAACCTCAAAAATGCAATACATCACGTAATATCAAGCACATGACTACTGTTTTGAATTCCAACCATTTCAACACAACAGTATATACCATATAGTGTTGTGTGCCAAATTTCATGCAAAACAAACTAAATTTGAACTACTTTATGGGAGAAAGTGCCAAAAACGGTTTAAAAATCTTAAATACGCAACTTAGCACGTAAGTTCAAGCATAAGCCTATTGTTTTCGATTCTAAACATTTCAACACAATAATATATACAAAATAATATTGTGCTCCATGTTTCTTGTCAAACAAATATAGTTCGAACCACTTTATGCTTGAAAGTGCCAAAAACGCTTAACAAACTTAAAAAACGAAACTTAGCACGTAATTTCAAGCATATGTCTATTGTTTTCAATTCTAACCATTTGAACACAATAATATATACCAAATAGTGTTGTGTGCCAAGATTCCTGCAATACAAACCAAGTTTGACCACTTTATGCCAAAATATGCCAAAAACGCTTAAAAAATATCAAGCATGCAACTTAGCACGTTATTTCAAGCTTATGACTAATGTTTTCGATTCTAACTATATCAAAAAAATAATATATACCAAATACTGTTGTGTGCCAAGTTTCGTGGCAATCAAACCAAGTTCGAACTACTTTATGCGAGAAAGTGCAAAAAACGATTTATAACATCAAAAACGCAACGTAGCACGTAATATCTAGGTATGACTATTGTTTTGAATTCTAACAATTTTAACACAATAGTATATACCATATAGTGTTTTATGCCATGTTTTGTGACAAACAAACCATGTTTGAAAAACTTTATACAAGAGACTGCCAAAAATGCATAAAGAACCTCAAAAACGCAACATAACACGTAATTTCAAGCATATGACAATTGTTTTGTATTCTAACCATTTCACACGATAATATATATCGAATAGTGTTGTGTGCCAATTTTCGTCGCAAACAAACCAAGTTTTAACCACTTTATGCGAGAAAGTGCCAAAAGGCATACGAAACAACCAAAACGCAACTTAGCATGTAATATCTAGCATATGATTACTGTTTTGAATTCAAACCATTTCAACACAATAATATATACCAACTAGTGTTGTATGCCAAGTTTCTTGCAAAACAAACCATGTTTATCCCACTGTAACATATACCAAATAATATATATACCAGATAATATTGTACATCAAGTCTCATGCAAGACAAACCAAGTTTGAACTGCTCTATGCTAGAAAGTGCTAAAAACGCAACATTGCACGTAATATCAAGCATATGACTATTATTTTGGATTCTAACCATTTCAACACGATAATATATACCAAATAGTGTTGTGTGCAAAGTTTCGCGGCAAACAAAAAAGGTTTGAACCATTTTATGCGAGAAAGTTCCAAAAACGCTTAAAAAACCTCAAAAATGCAAGTTTGTATTTAATTTCAAGCATATAACTATTGTTTTGGATTCTAACCATTTCAACACAATAATATATACCAAATAGTGTTGTATGCCAATTTTCTTGCAAAACAAACCAAGTTTATCCCCTTTTAAATGAGAAAGTGTCAAAAATGCTTAGAACACCTCAAATACACAATTTAGCATGTAAATTCAAGCATATAACTATATGTTTGGATCCTAAAAATTTCAACAAAATAATATATAAACCAAATAATGTTGTACACCAAGTCTCATGCAAAACAAACCAAGTTTGAACTTCTTTATGCTAGAAAGTGCTAAAAACGCAACATAGCACGTAATAACAGGCATATGACTATTTTTTTTTATTCTAACAATTTCAACACGATAATATATACCAAAGAGTGTTGTGTGCGAAGTTCCGTGACAAACAAACAAGGTTTGAACAGCTTTATTCGAGAAAGTATAAAGAACGCTTAAAAAACGTCACAAACGCAACTTAACATGAAATTTCAAGCATATGACCATTGTTTAGGAATCAAAACATTTCAACAAAATAATATTTACCAAATAGTGTTTTGTGCTAAGTTTAATGCAAAACAAACCAAATTTGAACTACTTTATGTGAGAAAGTGCAAAAAACGGTTAAAAAATCTTAAATACGCTACTTAGCACGTAAGTTCAAATGTGTTTTTCTTTCTTTGAATTTCTTGTTCTTGTTTCTTGTTGCTTTCAATTTATAGGTTGTTCTTTGACTTTCTTGAGCTTTGTTGTAATTATCAGATTAATGTATATGTATTTCATCAGTTTGAAATGTTGGGTTGTGCGAATTTTAATCCTCTTGGCAGTGAAGGAACAAAAATTCGTGTTTTTCTTGGGCTTTGTTCTAATTATCAGATTTATGTATGCGTATTTCATGATTTTGAAATGTTGGGTTGTATTTCATGACATAGATTAACCTTTCTCTTTGCCACTGAGGATTTACAATTAGATCTTGAGAGCTTGATTACTTGCGTTTTTTAGGGGTTTATGTTTGTGTGTTTTTTTGTATTGGGAAATTACTTGCGGTTTTTTATTACTATTATTTTCTCAATGCAATTCATGTGGAATTAGCTAGCAGTGGCTTTAGGGGGATAAAACACCGTTTCTTGAATAAGGTGAGATTGCTTTTGATTTATATGGATAATTTTTTAAAATGTGAGATTCTTCCAAAGTAATGGTAAGAAAAATTGATGGAGTTACTTCAAATTGAAGTTAGAACATGATAAGATTAAAGCAAAAGTAAGTTTATGGCCTATGATTTCATGATGTAAGGTTTTGATGTCATGGTGGAATTAGATTTTTCTTTTCAAATTGAAGCAAAAGAACTCATTATTTGCGATTCTGATGATACATACTTGATGAGGGCAAAGATTTTTAGTTTATTTGTTTTAGATTATAATGAAGCCTAGTAAAATAGTTCATGTGAACTTGTTAAATTGTTCTTGTTTATTCAAGTTGATTTGTCTAAGTTGATTTGTCATGTGTTGAAAATATTTTCTAAGTTGATTTGTCACGCATACATTGAACAAATGGTAATCTTTGTTCTTGTTTTTATTGTTAAATTGTTCTTCAAACAACTTAAAGTTAAAATTTACTTTCACGTAGTTGTTAAATTGTTATTAAAGTTGTTAAATTGTTCTTGTGTTTCTTTCAAAAATTTAAATTGTTCTTGTTCTTTTTGAATCGTTATTTTGTTCTTCAAACAACTCGAAATTAAATTGTTCTACAAGTTGTTAAATTTCTCTTGTTATTGTATTAATTGTTAACAATATTATAAGGAGTTCTTGGTGATATTATTGAATGTTATATAACCTAATTATTATAAACTTAAAATATAGGAAATGATTTTGAATAAGGCATGGGTCAAAGTAAAAGATCGTTCATCTATTGATTATGTAAATGGTGTTGATGAGTTTCTAAATTTTTCTCTTTCCAAAGTAAGAGAAGATGATCGAGATAGTACTACTATTAGGTGTCCTTGTAATTATTGTCGCAATATATTTCTTAAAACAAAATGTGATGTAAGATTAGACTTGCTTAAGAGGGGAATGTATGAGAAGTACACTTTTTGGGAACTTCACGGGGAAGAATTAGTTGAATCAAGTGATGGGGATGATGTTAATGAGTCCAATGACACTGATAGTGGTTTCACAATGTTGCAAGATGCATGTGGAGTTGGTGCTATGAATGTTGGGAGTGCTGAAGAGGCTTTAAATAATGTTGAGGAGTATGAGAAACCTAATGCAAATGCAAAAAAGTTTTTCAAACTTTTAGAGGAGTACCAAGAACCATTAACAATGCATGGCACAACAATGTCTAAGTTTTCATATATTGTTAAATTATTACATTTAAAGGTTTTGAATATTTGGTCCGATAAGTCTTTTGATAGTTTACTCTAATTAGAACGTCAAGGCTATGGCGCTTACCTTCCAACTTCTTATTACGAGGCTAAGAAACTCATTAAAGACTTGGGCCTTGATTATTATAAGATTGATGCTTGTGAAAATGATTGTATTCTTTATTGGAAAGAGCATGAAAAATTGATTGAGTGTCGCACTTGTGGTTTATCAAGGTGGAAACAAGAAAAGGAAGGCTCTTCTAAGGGGGTAAAGGTTTCTAGAAAAGTGCTAAGATATTTTCCATTGAAGCCTAGGCTACAAAGGTTGTACATGTGTAGAAAGACATCCAAAGACATGCGTTGGCACAAAGAAAGGGATGCTACTAAAACATATAGAGTGAATGATTGTGATAGGATTATAGATGATGATGCTCTTTCTCGGGAAGAGGAGGATGATACCTTTTTGGAGGATGATACCTTTTATGAGGATGACAATGCGAGTGCGGTGGATGATACAATGAGACATCCATCTAACTCCTTTGCACGAAAATCATTTGATGAAGAGTATTGTGAATTTGCTAAAGAGGTGCGAAATGTTATACTTAGACTAGCTTGTGATGGCTTTTAGCCTTTCAATAATTCACAACATAGCATATAGCCAGTGGTTCTTATCCTTTATAATTTTCCTCCTTGGTTATGCATGAAACCTTATTCATTTATGCTATCTTTACTAGTACCAGGTCTAACAAGTCCTGGAATTAATATAGACGTCTACCTCCAACCACTTATTGAGGAGTTAAAGGAGCTTTGGGAGGTTGGTGTTGAAACCTATGATGCTTACTCTAAAACAAATTTCATCTTGCGTGCATCACTACTGTGGACTATCAATGACTTTCCTGCGTATGCAGATTTTTCTGGACAGTCTACCAAAGGTTATTACGCTTGTCCATGTTGTCATAAGGAAACTAAACGGAGTTCGTTGATGCATAAGGGTGGTTATTTAGGGCATCGACGTTGGCTTCCAATGAATCATAAGTGGAGAAATGATGCCAATTCTTTTGACGGTAAAATTAAAAAAGGTGTTACATCAGTTCCATTGAGTGGGGATTATGTATTACAACATTATAGCCGATTCTCACAAGAAAAATATGAGAAGATTGTTGGGAACAAAAGAAAAAGGGATGCTTCTAATAGCTTTTTTGGGTGGAAAAAGAAAAGCATTTTCTTTACCTTGCCTTATCGGAGGAAATTAAAAATTCTTCATAACTTGGATGTTATGCATATTGAGAAAAATGTCTCTGATAATATCTTGGGTACTTTAATGAGCATAAAAGGCAAAAACAAAGATACTGTGAAGGCTCGATTGGATTTGGTGAAGATGAAAATCAGAGATAAGTTGCATCCTAAAGTGGTTGATGGTAAGGTGCGTGTTCCCATTGCTATATATACATTGAGGTCAGATGCCAAGGTTGCAATATGTCGTATGTTTGCAAAAATGAAATCTCCCGATGGATATCTATCAAACATTTCTCGTTGTTTTAAAGATAATGGAAAAAAGATATCATGTTTGAAGAGCCATGACCATCATGTTTTTATTGAGCAATTGCTTCCCCTTGCACTTCGTGGGTTTTTACCTAAAGAGGTTTATGACCCTTTGATTGAACTAAGTTTTTTTTTTCGAGACCTTTGCTCTAAAAACATAAGTGTTGGTCAATTGGAAGAACTTGAAAAAAAAATTCCTTACACCACCGGCTTTTTTTGATGTTATGATGCATTTAGTTTTACATCTAGCAACTGAGGCAAAAATTGCTGGACCAGTTTGATATCGGTGGATGTATCCTATGGAGAGGTATACTTTTTCTTTAAGAAATATACTCATGTTTGTCAATTATTCAAATACTAACATAACATGTCTTATTCTATTAGGTATCTCCGAACATTAAAATCATATAATCGAAATCGAGCACATCCAAAAGGTTGCATTGCTGAAGGTTATTTGGCAAATGAGTGCTTAACATTCTGCTCTAGGTACATGAGTGACATTGACACTAAATTCAATCGCAAAGTAAGAAATGACGATGAAGATATAGAAGAGGATACCTTAAAATCAAACCTTGAGGTTTTTAGACCACTTGGACATACTATTGGGG
Organism: Amaranthus tricolor; assembly: GCF_026212465.1. NCBI lineage: Eukaryota > Viridiplantae > Streptophyta > Magnoliopsida > Caryophyllales > Amaranthaceae > Amaranthus > Amaranthus tricolor. Next base: position 2,130,364 of record NC_080055.1, read on the forward strand.
GGAGTACACCAAAACATCTAGATCATCTAGAGTGTGATCAAATCCATTTTTATATTCTTCAAAACTACGATCCACTTCTTAAGTTTGTCTAGTAAGCCATTTTTATTCCTTATGTTTAAATATTTTGAATTGTATAGTATATTTTAGGCTATAGAAGCCAGTTTTATTTGTTTTTATATGGTGTCATAGAAAACATAAATTGGAATTGGAGAAGGAATGTCCAAGAAATGTAGAACGGAGGCACAAAGAACAATTTTCCAAATGGATACAAAATCAAGTAAGAAAGCTTTTCAGTAATACATTGTAAATGGTTTCCTTCTTAAGTTTGTCCAGTAAGCCATTTTGCTAATAAAGTATGTTAACATTTGTTTATTTAGGTACAAAAAATTTATAAACTTGGACGCTGTGATAAAGACTTGTACAATTTGGTTTGTGGTCCTTCTAGAGTTGTAGGTCATTACACAGCATATATTGTAAATGGTTTCCGTTTCCACACCAGTGATAGGTCAGAAAATAGGGAAACACAAAATTCAAGTGTCATGGTGCGTGGTCATGATACTTCAGATAAGGAATACTATGGCGTTTTGAGAGACATATATCAAATGCGTTATCCTGGAAAAAATCATGTATTTGTGTTCAAATGCAGTTGGTTTGATGTAGAAAACCTTAGAAGAGGGTATAAGGTAGATGAGCATGGTTTGGTTAGTGTGAATAAGAATAGACTTTTAAAGTCGGATGATGTGTTTGTGCTAGAATCCCAAGTGGAGCAAGTATTTTACATAGAACATGAAAACAATGAGAATTGGGAATTTGTTATAAAAGCACAACCAAGGGATTTGTATAATATGAGTGCTAGTGATCTAGATAAGGAGGGTATAGATGTAGATGCCTTTCAACAAGTAGAGGTGGAAGCTAATATTGAAGCTGAATGTACTAATTGCATACCAACTGACAATTTCAGAGTTAGTTCGTCGTTGGCTACAAATATGTTTATGGGTTATAAAGGAGAACATGTAGTGCAAATGGTTACACAAATATTAGAAGATGACAATTTCATTAATGATGGTGAAATTGAAGTCTTTGAGGAATCGAGTGAAGTTGAAGAAGAAATTTGATTTTGATTCTTCTCCTTGATTATGTTATGTTGTACAATATTTACATTCACTATTATCTTTCTTGTTATCTATATGAACAATTCGGCTACTATTGTTTATTTTTTCCGCTCTATCTTGAAATGTATTGTTTATTGTTGAAGCTACCTTTTGTTCGATAATTTTGCAAAAATATCTGAATAGATAAAAGATGGTAGGGAGAGGAGGGGGAAAGAAAATATGCAGTCGAAGTATTGTTTAGCAAGCAAAATGTAGCTGATCAATTCAATAATAGCTCTAACCCACACATCATAGATGAGATTGCTCATGCAGTTAGCAAAAGTAAGTTTTTTTTTTAATTTCAATTCAACAAATTTAAATTTTATTTTGTTGAATTCACTTTGATTTTCATTGTCTTTACCCTAGTAGATTTGGAGAGGCAACGAACAACTTAAGAAGCGCATATAAACAAAGCAGCACCAACTGAATTGCCAGCAACTAACTCGCCAATAACTGATGCGCCGACCTTGAATGACCATAACTTGATTCATGGAGACGATCTTCAAGGTTATGAAGAAACTGCTACACCAATCTTGAATGACCAAGCATTAGAAGGCGTCATTACCTTAATGGAAGAAAGTACATTATTGAAAACTCGACTTTCACGTTTCTAGTCTATAATTATGGGTTTTTTTTATATATTATTGATTATTGTAGGCATACTTGGTAAGAGAAAGAAAAGAAGCAACTTTGTTAGTAGAATTGAAGTGGGCTTGCATGTGAATGAAGCTTTAGATCCACAACCAAGGCAAACTACCACTCGAAAGGAGGTGGAGCAAGTTAATGGTGATGGGATATATAGAAATACAGGTAGTTACGAGAGATGGAGAAACTTTTTTGGATATTATTGATTATTGATTATTCATTATTGTAGGCATACTTGATAAGTTTTAACATTTGTATTATCTTAGCAACTACTAAGATCAAAGGAAGAGGTAAGAGAGGAATGTATAAGAGTTACGTGGTTGACATCAAAATTAAAGGGAGAGGATCAAAATTGAAGATCACAATACCTGATGAAATCGACCGAGCAATTGGAGAAAATGCTCGTCACTTGGTTAATGAGTGTGGGCGTGTTCTGAGGACAAAAGCTCCCTTGAATGTGAAAAGTTGGAAAGAAGCATTTGAGGCAACTGCAGAAAGTATGTTGAAGGAAATACAGGTTATGTTAGTTACTAATTTCTTTATTAATATCAGTTATTTAGCACTATAGTCTTCTGGTTTTGGTTGTACTTATCATCTTACCTTCTTTGTGCAGGAGAAGTTTGAAATTGATAAGTCTAGTGACTAGTTCCGAATGTATGCATTTGTCTTAGAGACCATGCAACGTTTATATAGATTGTACAAGTGTAGGTTGCACAATTACTACAAAAGTACGAGATGCGGAAAAACTAACGAGGAGCGCAAAAAGAATCCTCCTCATGACTTACCCCAACCTCAATGGGAATATCTGATCAAGTATTACGGATCTGAAAAATTTAAGGTATTTCTTTAATTAAACTATGTACTATTTATGAACTATTTATGTAATTAAACAACTCAACATTGAGCCGATGTATATGTAAAACTAACGTGCATAGATATATCCTTTTGTCTAAAAATAAATGTTTTTGATGTATCTTCTCGTCAATGATGCCATTTAGGAATTACCAATAATAGCAAGAACTTGATTGGCATCAACTTTTGTAATCATCATGCGGGTCATAAGTGAGAGGAACTCTAAAAATCGGAATTCTAACAAGAGAACTAAGCATACGACTGGAAATTTATCATTTCCTGAATCAGAAGATGTATAGGTAAGACAAACCTATTTTATTATGTTTATTGAATGTAGTCTGAAATAATATCAATAACGTTGTATTATTGGAATAGACAAAAGAGAATGCTAATGTGAAGCTAACTGTTGTTAAAGTTTGGCTTATCCAACACACTCGTAAGAATGATCAAGGAAAACTAGAATGGCTCGATACGCGGTCAAAAGAAATCCATGTATGTACAACAACCCATTATAACTATATTTTTGTTACCCTTGTATGATTTTTTTATTATAATATGAAATTATATATATCTTGTTTATGTAATAGTTGAAGTTGAAAGATGTTGTTGCATCAGCTGGGGATTCAATGACACAAGATGAAATTTTGCTTAGAGTTCTGGTCCAAAAGTCAGGGCATGTACGTGGAAAAGGGACAGGGGTACGTGCATATTCTAAAGACAAAGCACAAATAGAACAAAGTAAGATTATGGAGCAACAACAAGAGAAAATTCAAGAGCAACAACAACAAATTAAAGATTTGATGAAAAATCAGTTCCTACAACAACGACAATTTAAAGAATATATGGCACAACAACAAGAAGCAATTGAATCGATGAAACAAAGCATCTTACAACAGCTACAGAATAAAGAAGTTCAATGAATGTCATGAATGCTTATTAGGTAAATAATGCTTTCTTTTGCATTTTTTTGACATATACTTAGGCTTACAACATGCTAAAAAGATATGCTTTTAATATATACTTGGCCTTTCTTTGGCGTCCAATTAGGAGTATTAACGGCTTGTGTTGTAGTTTTAGTTACAATGGCATTAGCTGGTTGGCATTTTAGTCCAATTAGGAGTATTGGCGGCTTGTATTGTGGTTTTAGTTACAATGGCATTAGTTGGTTGGCATTTTAGTCCAATTAGAAGTATTTCTGCTTATGTTGGATTCTATTGTCATGGGTTCTGGTCTTTGGCATATGCTTCATGCTATGTTTGAGTTGGAATTGTGATGGTTTGATTGTGAATTTGATGCTAAATTCTAAATTCTTTCCCTATACACGTAATGCTTTTGTTAGTGAATATCATGCTAAATGCTTTGCTTATTATGTCTCAACAAAAAGTGTAGGGATGGTTTGATTGTGAATATCATGCTAAATGCATTCCCTATAAAGTACTCAATATTGGGGCTCATTTGATTCTTAATTACTAACAAAATTATTTGGTGTAGGCAAACATATCTTTGTTGCAATTTTTTTGTAGTCAATGACAAAATGGGTGATAGCTACAAACATTTTGGATGCGCGATGTTTTGGGTTATGAAGTAGCTATATGTGTACTTGTAAATTTTTGGACTTTTTTAAAGTGTCTTTCACTTGTAAATTTTTGCATAAAAACATGTATATGGTAGGTGAATTATTTTGGAAAATTGATTATCCGTTACATGTATAAGAATTACGTATATTTTTGACACACGATAATATTTGGGACATGTGATATTTTGGGATACGAATTAATATATAATGATAATTAGTGATATTAGTTTAGTTGGTTATAAATTATTTATTATTTTAATTGTCTAGTTTATATATAGATTCTAGGTTGTTTCAGATTATAACAAAGTGTTGCGAAAAATGTGTATGTTTTTTGCAATGGTAATAGTTGTTGCTAAAAACATTAATAACAAATTTTACTTAATTGTTTTCCCTACAGTAACGTATAACTATCATGTATTGCAACAACTTGAATTGTTATGAAACACATATATTTAACAACGAAAACAGTTGTAACTAAAAATACAGAAAATTTGGCAACGAGCTTTTTTGTTGCTAAAAATGTTGGAAGGAATTGCAATGATACTTCTTTTACAACAATAGAACTCGTTGCAAAAAACAGATACCTTTTGCAACCACCATATTCGTTGCTAAAAGCATTAACTACGGTTGTACCCGCAACAATGGAATTCGTTGCAAAAATCATTTTTAGCAACGAAATCAGGTTTTTAGCAACGACTTTTTCTGTTGCTAAAAATAACTTTTCTTGTAGTGCACTTTATGCAAGAAAGTTTCAAAAACGTTTTAAAACACCAAAAACGCAACATAGCATGTAATATCAAGCATATGACTATTGTTTTGAAGTCTAAGCATTTTAACACAATAATATATTCCAGTTAGTGTTGTATGCCAAGTGTCATGCAAAACAAACCAAGTTTATATCACTTTAATTGAGAAAATATCAAAAACGCTTAAAAAACCTCTAAAACATTATTTAGCACGTAATTTCAAGAATATGAATATAGTTTTCGGTTCTAACCATTTCTACAAGATAATATATACCAAATAATGCTGTACACCAAGTTGCATGCAAGACAAACAAGGTTTGAACTGCTTTATGCAAGAAAATGCTAAAAACGCTTTAAAACATTAATATTAAGCATACTTTGATTGTTTTTGATTCTAACCATTTCAACACGATAATATATACCAAATAGTGTTGTGTGCCAGGTTTGGTGGCAAACAAACCCAGTTTGAAGCGCTTTATGCGAGAAAATGCCAAAAAACACTTAAAAAACCTCAAAAACGCAACTTAGCATGTAATTTCAAGCATATGACTATTGTTTTGGATTCTAGCCATTTCAACACAATAATACATACCAAATATTGTTGTGTTCCAAGTTTCATGGCAAACAAACAAAGTTTGAACCACGTAATGCGATAAAGTTTCAAAAACTCTTAAAAATTCTCAAAAACGCAATTTAACACGTAATTTCAAGAATATGACTATTGTTTTGGATTCTAACCATTTCAAAACAATAATATATACCAAATAGCAAAGTACAAACACCAAAAGAGAATGGTTTCGAGCACTAAAGGACTAATACCCAAAAGTAGTCCAAATTAAAGATTAAGATATTAGATAATCCAACAATGCAACAATAATCCAAAACAAAGATTAGATAATTGAACAATAATCCAAAAAATTGATCAAATAAACGAACAATAATCCAAAAAATTAATCAGTCAATCCAACAATAATCCAGCAATCACCATCGAAATTTACAAATGTTTAAATGATACAAACAATCTCACTATGGGTTTTATTATTTTTGATTTAGGTTTCAGATTTACCAAATTTTTGATTTTGCTGGAAGAAATAACCTATTTTTTGCAGATTTGTCAAACAGACGTATTCTTCTTAGGATCTCGTGGTGTTTCAGGAACAACTAAATATTTTGCGGACTTTTTTGTGAATCAAGACCTTCTTCTACTTCAACAAGGGTAGAAGTAGCAGCATCTTCAATTTCCATTAAAAATGTTGTTTCCATTTTATAGGAATAAAAATTTCTTCTAAAAAGATCAATGGAATAAGAATGTCGCCTACCATTCAAAGAACTTGAACATTGAGAACCACCCCATTCACATCATCCATCTTGAAAAGGATGATTTCTAAAATAAGAAGCCATTAAAATGATTTTTAGGTATTTTCAGATTTTCAGTATAAATACCCAAAATTGATCTCGTTTTGAAGGGAAGAAGAAGAGGAGAATTAAATTAGAAGAATTATATTGTAATCGATGAAGATATATGAAAAGAATAAATTTATGCTTCAAGAAACAAAAATTGACATGAGAGAGAAAGTGTCAAACAATGAGAAGATTAATTAGGTGAGTGGAACTAAGACCCTCAAACATTTACCGAGGTGTAAAAGAGGATGTAATTGTTTATACTGTATGAGGGTAATTAAGTCAAAAATTATGTTCTAAAATAGAATGTGTTCGGATTAAAAATCTCATATACTTAAAGTACTCGAAACACCCTTGGTCAATGGATAAGAGGTCAAATATATAACTCAATATGGACCATCAAAGTCAATATTATCATGATGGTCAAAATCGCAGGCTCATGCTAATCAAACATTATATAACAACTTCCCACTTTCACCATGACTGAAGACACTTCCCAAGGTAACCGCCCAATATCTCAGGTAACTACTGTCCACTATGTCACTTCCGTGATCACGTCCTCCACAATACAGCACTACTGAGATAACCAACCAACAGTTACGATTCCTGTGTTGAAACTCTTATAAATAGATCATTCTTCTACAAAAATCAGGTTACACAATTCTACTCTCATACTCCTACTTATACTTACCACTTATATATATCTTTCCCGGACTGACTTAAACATCGGAGGACCATCCGAAACAATAGCCACTGGATTAGTCTTTCTTTGTGGTTGCAAGTACACCATCGCGGCTTTCAGATCATCTCACTTCCCTTAATTTGAAGGTACTTCTCACTTAAAGTCCCCTTTAAAAATTTGATAGTTTCTCAGTAGAAATAGTTTGGCTCCACTAGTGGAAAAAACCTCATTTGCTGCGGTTTTTTTGCCATTATTTGCTGCGGTTTTGGCCCCAGGCAATAGTGATAGCAGCAAATGTTCTACTTTAAATGTTGCGGTTCAAAACCACAGCAAAAAAAGGCATTATTTGCTGCGGTCAACACCAAACTGCAGCAAAAAAGGAGGAGTATTTGCTGCGGTCATAGGCAAAATCGCAGCAAATAAGTGGGCATTATTTGCTGCGGTTTTACCTCAGGCCGCAGCAAATACTTCTATTTGTTTTTTCTTTTTTTGCTTTATCCTTATAATAATAATCCAATAATAATACAATGTAATAACAATAATTAATCCAATAATAATCACAAATAATCAACAATAATCTCTTTGTAATAATAAACTCTCGCTCGTATATATAATATAATATTATGTACGTACATATATATATATATATATATATATATATATATATATATATATATATATATATATATATAAATATATATATATATATATATATAAATATATATATATATATATATATATATATATATATATATATATATATATATATATATATATATATGTATATATATATATATATATATATATATATATATATATATATATATATATATGTATATATATATATATATATATATATATATATGTATATATATATATATATGTATATATATATATATATATATATATATATATATATAATATACATTAAAGTCCTAAAAAATAATCTATACTAATAACAATTTATCAAGGACAAAAATTAGCAAGATACGAGGCAATCTTGTCTTTTAATTATTTCAAAGGGCGTGTTTCCCTCGGAATGTGGTTTAAAACCTATGATATAATATAAAAATAAAAGATTAATATATAAACATTTGATTTTACCAATAATTATTTCAGAACGTAACAAATACTTACGACATCTATATTTTCGATTCCGAACTCCTTCACGGATTTTATAATATCGTCCATGTACTTCAGCGCGTAGTAGCCGCAATGAACGGAAGAAGAAGGTTGTTGAAAGCACTAAGAGAAAATAGATGTTAGTGTCAAAAACGGTTAAAAACGCATAAAATCGCAACTTAACATGTAATTTATAGCATATGACTATGATTTTCATTTCTAATCACTTCAACAAAATAATATATACCAAATAGTGTTGTGTGCCAAGTTTCGTGCATAACAAACCAGGTTTGAGCTACTTTACGCGCGAAATTAATAAAAACGCTTAAAAACGCATAAAATCGCAACTTAACACGTAATTTCTAGCATATCACTATGATTTTCAGTTATATCCACTTCAACACAATAATATATACCAAAGAGTGTTGTGTGCCATGTTTCGTGCAAATTTGATACAAATGTGGTTGTATGAAATGAAGATACCAAAGGAGCCCACACAAGGCTGCATATAGACCTCAGGACACAGCAACAAACTAGTGACCAGACCATCTTGCACGACACGTGGAGACCAAACCTATGCATCCAGGACCTAGGCTAAAGTGGAAATGGAATCTTGGTACTTGGATCTAGCTATCAAGCTTCTAAAACCATTCTAACAATCCCCGTGGACTACTAGAAGCTGAGCTGAAGGAGGGCTGCTCGACAGTTTGCTAGATCAGAATTGTCTAAGTGTTTGTGGTTGTTTCGTGTTCTTTTCATTATCATTTGTAGTTTTTGTCTGTGTCATTAATCAAAGCTTCCGCACAACATTAATCCTTGCATAACCAAGGCCTTAATCAGCCCAGGTTTCGCATCAAAACCAAGTTTGAGCTACTTTATGCGCAAAAGTGTCAAAAACGGTTAAAAACGCATATAATTGTAACTTAACACGTAATTTCTATCATATGACGACGATTTTCAATTCTAACCACTTCAACAAAATAATATATACCAAATAGTGTTGTGTGCCAAGTTTCGTGCATAACAAACCAAGTTTGAGCTACTTTACGCGCGAAATTGACAAAAACGCTTAAAAACGCATAAAATCGCAACTTAACACGTAATTTCTAGCATATCACTTTTTTTTTCAATTCTATCCACTTCAACACAATAATATATACCAAAGAGTGTTGTGTGCCATGTTTCGTGCAAATCTGATACAAATCTGGTTGTATGAAATGAAGATACCAAAGGAGCCCACACAAGGCTGCATACAGACCTCAGGACACAGCAACAAACTAGTGACCATACCATCTTGCACGACACGTGGAGACCAAATCTATGCATCCAGGATCTAGGCTAAAGTGGAAATGGAATCTTGGTACTTGGATCTAGCTATCAAGCTTCTAAAACCATTCTAACAATACCCGTGGACTCCTAGAAGCTGAGCTGAAGGAGGGCTGCTCGACAGTTTGCTAGATCAGAATTGTCTAAGTGTTTGTGGTTGTTTCGTGTTTTTTTCATAATCATTTGTAGTTTTTGTCTGTGTCATTAATCAAACCATCCGCAAAATATTAATCCTTACATAACCAAGGCCTTAATCAGCCCCGGTTTCGCATCAAAATCAAGTTTGAGCTACTTTATGCGCAAAAGTGTCAAAAACGGTTAAAAACGAATAAAATCGCAACTTAACACGTAATTTCTAGCATATGACTACGATTTTCAATTCAAACCACTTCAACACAATAATATATACCAAATAGTGTTGTGTGCTAAGTTTCGTGCAAAAAAAACCAAGTTTGAGCTACTTTACACGCAAAAGTGCCAAAAACGGTTAAAAACGCATAAAATCGCAACTTAACACGTAATTTCTAGCATATAACTATGATTCTCAATTCTAACCACTTCAACACAATAATATATACCAAATAGTGTTGTTTGCCAAGTTTCGTGCATAACAAACCAAGTTTGAGCTACTTTACGCGCGAAATTGACAAAAACGTTTAAAAACGCATAAAATCGCAACTGAACACGTAATTTCCAGCATATCACTATGATTTTCAATTCTATCCACTTCAACACAATAATATATACCAAAGAGTTTTGTGTGCCAAGTTTCGTGCAAATCTGAAACAAATGTGGTTGTATGAAATGAAGATACCAAAGGAGCCCACACAAGGTTGCATACAAACCTCACGACACAGTATCAAACTAGTGACCAGACCACCTTGCACGACACGTGGAGACCAAACCTATGCATCCAGGACCTAGGCTAAAGTGGAAATGGAATCTTGGTACTTGGATCTAGTTATCAAGGTCCTAAAACCATTCTAACAATCCCCGTGGAATCCTAGAAGATGAGCTGAAAGAGGGCTGCTCGACCGTTTGCTAGATCAAAATTGTCTAAGTGTTTGTGGTTGTTTCGTGTTCTTTTCATGATCATTTGTTGTTTTCATCTGTGTCATTAATCAAAGCTTCCGCAAAACATTATTCCTTGCATAACTAAGGCTTAATCAGCCCCAGTTTCGCATCAAATCCAAGTTTGAGCTACTTTTTGCGGAAAAGTGTCAAAAATGGTTAAAAACGCATAAAATCGCAACTTATCACGTAATTTCTAGCATATGACTACGATTTTCAATTCTAACCACTTCCACACAATAATATATACCAAATAGTGTTGTGTGCCAAATTTCGTGCATTATAAAACCAAGTTTGAGCTACTTTACGCGCGAAATTGAAAAAAACGCTTAAAAATGCATAAAATCGCAACTTAACACGTAATTTGTAGCATATGACTATGATTTTCAATTCTATCCACTTCAACACAATAATATATACCAAAGAGTGTTGTGTGCCAATTTTCGTGCAATTCTGATACAAATGTGGTTGTATGAAATGAAGATACCAAAGGAGCCCACACAAGGCTGCATACAGACCTCACGATACAGCAGCAAACTAGTGACCAGACCATCTTGTACGACACATGGACACCAAATCTATGCATCCAGGACCTAGGCTAAAGTAGAAATGGAATCTTGGTACTTGGATCTAGCTATCAAGGTCCTAAAACCATTCTAACAATCCCCGTGGACTCCTAGAAGATGAGCTGAAGGAGGGCTGCTCGACAGTTTGATAGATCAGAATTGTCTAAGTGTTTGTGGTTGTTTCGTGTTCTTTTCATGATCATTTGTAGTTTTTGTATGTGTCATTAATCAAAGCTTCCGCAAAACATTAATCCTTGCATAACCAAGGCCTTAATCACCCCCAGTTTCGCATCAAAACCAAGTGTGAGCTACTTTATGCGCAAAAGTGTCATAAACGGTTAAAAACGCATAAAATCGTAACTTAACACGTAATTTTTAGCATATGACTACGATTTTCAATTCTAACCACTACAACACAATAATATACACCAAATACTGTTGTGTTCCAAGTTTCGTGCAATAAAAACTATTTGCCTCTTAGATTTTGATGATGACTTCACTTTTAAATAAACAAACATGTTTTAGAGATTGTTTTGTAGGTGAATATCCGATTTTGTTAAAATCGTTGATGAAGCCTATGACTTGGTTCATGGAAGTTGTACGTGTCTTAGAATATCCAAGAAGTTAGATAAATGCTTAGGACGTTGAAGGTAGACAGACGGTCTACTGTTCCCAAAGTTAACAATCTGACAGAAGTTGTAGATGGAGATAGTACAATGTTCCCACGGCGCAGGTGTGAAGAAAACATCGGCTGGAAAATTGCGAATTAATTATTTTCTGTTTTTAATTTGATGTAAAAGTTAAGAGTTAAATTAATTGCTTCATTAATTAATAAATTGGTTGGCAAAACTATTTTTAGGTTATCTAAAAATAGCCTAAGACTTATTCTTTTAAAGATTGAGATATCCTTTTAAATAGGATCTTTTGTTTTAACTCCTATGCTATTTTTAGCTTGAAGGAATCGTTTTCCTCTTTGAGCAAATGGTAGCCGGACGTTTATTTTTTGCATTCCACTATCTTTTTCTTTTGAGAACGTGTAGGATAGTGGTAGGTATGTCTAAGGTAACTGTCGGCTGTTCCCACTATAAATAGGAGGAACCATGCTTAAACCGAATATGGATCCGAGAGTGTCCATAAAGGAAGATCTATTAAGAAAAATATTTTCAGCTATCTAATGCCAATTAATTTATTATATTTTTCTTAAAGAAATTATTTAATTTTTTATCCTCTTGAGAATTGGCCTTGTAAAGATATTTGTGTGTTTTGTTGTAACTAGACATAAGGGAAGTCTAGGGGAATAGAGAAGCTTCAAGAGAAGCGTGAGAAGAGAGAGAGAAGGAGAAAGAGAAGAGAAAGAGAAATAGGCCTAGAGTAGAGAAGCTTCAAGTGAAGCAAATTGTTTTATGTGATTGTAATTGATTGCCTAAAACATAGTGAGAATTTTGAAATCCCGGGGGGTCGTGGTTTTTCCTTCTTATTAAGCCAAGAAGGTTTCCACGTAAAATCTTTGTCTCCTTTTATCTTTTTCGTTTTAAGTTTAAGTTTTATTTTATTATATTTCCGCAAAAATTAGAGGCAAAAATCTTAAACATAATACACAACAATTCACCCCCCCCCCCCCCCCCCCCCCCCTCTTGTTGCATTCGATCATCTATTAGCATTTCTACAATTAGTATCAGAGCAGTGTTCCTCATTTAATCAAGAAACCCTGAGAGCAGTATCCTGTTCTCTGGCAAGATGTTGAAGATAACGAACGCATGGAAGAAGGGTACTGATGCGTGTACGGGGTGGGATGATCCAAGAACCCCCTTAATGCCTTCAAGAATATGATCAAGAACACTATGAACGTACACAAAGAACAAACAAACCTTCTGTTTTGTGAAACAGAAGGGTGACAAGAACAATCCTTGGGGATGGCTCTTTGTCGTGGATGGAGACAAATGGACCTTCACTCAATCCTTGGCCTCGTCCTCACACTCAAGATTAAGATTCACTCTCTTAACCCTCATGGAATTGATTGAATACCTCCCTTGCTTCACTCACAAAGGTAATACTCAAGTTTGTAATTGCACGAATTACTTGAATGAATATTTCATTAACAAATCTGAAAAACTGAGTTCATATTACAATGATCATGCCCTTTTTATAGAGCAAAGTCTAACGGCTAGTTGGGGAGTTTTAACAACCTTTAACTACCCCGTGCCTATTATTAAAACACGTGCATATTAAGAATCAAAACAGAAACATGAAAAATATTCTAAGTATTCTGACTTCAACCCATGTCCAGAAATTGGCGAGTGTGGGACCTTGCAGCTGTTCCCATGGGCCTTGTGGGGACTCTCTGTGTGCTCCTTGAGTCTTGACCTCTTCTCCCATGTCTAGAGATGCCATTCCTAGAAGTCTCACGTTCATACACACACCAAGCTAAACATTGCAACGCTCACAAGGTGGGCTGGTCGTCAGGTTGGTGTTCTGAAATCAGCCACTATCAAACAGCTGGCGAACACGTGACCTTGGAGCTGCTCTTGTGGGTTCCGTGAGGCCACTCCGTGCTAGCTCTAAGTCTTGGCTTAATATTCCATGTCCAAAGATGACAACCCTTGGGTTCTCATGCTCCAACGTGCACCAGGTTAGTCTCGCCATCGCTTGCAAGGTGAGCTGCCAGGCAGGTCGATGTCTTTGCTGTTCTGTAGCTTGCTGACCTGAGAACAGCCTTCTATTCTGTCTGATGTTTGCTAGAAGGCTTCCTTGTGTTTCCTCTTGCTCTTGCCATGCTTTCATGTTCATGTTTAGTCCATCTTGAAGTTGATCTTCTTCCTTCAAGCTATGATCAGCATGTTTAGTACGTGGAGGTTCAATGGGCTTTATTAGTGCTTTGATACAATTATGTACGTATTTGATATTGAATTGTGAGCTCTTCATAATTGCATCAATCCCTCCTTCTTTAAACAAAATTGTCCTCAATTCTGCGTTGCCTTTATGCTTTCTTATGTTATCAAAGGTGGAAGCTGTTGAGATTTCGTGGCTACTCAGTAAGTTCACATGCTTCCTTATGAAGGTTCCTTTTTGCAGCTCCTCATACTTGATGTCATCTTCTCCTTTGGCACTGCACTGCTCCTCTTTTACCACGATTTGCTTTTCGAGTTCGTTTTGTGGTTGCAGCACCCTTACAGTCCCTTGTTCATCATCTATATAGTACCTGCAAACAGGATCAATGTCAATGATAGTGTCATCCATGAAATAAAAGCCACTCATTTCACAGCATGTAGATGAATCTTGTAAATGCAGTTTGTTTGATTCAACATCATTAATATGTATAGTTTTGTTCAGCTCAGTGCCTAATACTTTATCCTCTAATGAATTCAATGCTTTGGTTTGCTGTTTGACTTGATCACAGTATGCATATAAGCTCTCCTGATGCAGTTTGTTTTTTTCAATATCATCAACAGGTATGGTTTTGATGAGCTCAGTGTCTAATGCTTCATCCTTTGATGAATTCAATGTGTTGGTTTGCTGCTTCACTTGTTCCTCACTAATCTCTGTAGTGAATAGGTGCACAACTTTCTTCTCCTTCTGACTTTTTTTGTAGCATTCTCTCTTATTTACAAGACAGCCTGCTTCCTTATCGTACATGAATTGAAAATCATTCCCATTACAGTATGCAGCTGAGCTTTCCTGTTGCCTATATGATGAGGGTACATATTTTCTTCGAAGGTGCTTATTCAGCTTGGTCCAGGTGTGAATTTCATCCCTGTTCTCCCTCCTTCTTTGTTTCTGAACCCCTTCAAGCCATATTGCTGCTAGCTTGGTAATCTTGATTTTAGCTAGTTTGTACTGCTGTTCCTCGGAGGTTTCCTTGAATTCAAAATATCTTTCCAGCCCAGCCTCCCACTCCAAGTAATCCTCGGGGTTATGTGTTGTTCCCTCAAAATCAGCAACATCTAATCTAAGTGTTTTATTCTCTTTGGTTCTTTCATTATTGCGTGCGTGTACTATCCTTTCCCGTTGGTTCATGTCATTTTTAGTCACTGTATTTGTGAGTTGTTGGATGGCAAGGGTCATCTCAGCAAATATTTTATCCAAATTCATGATATTCTTATTACTACAATGAATGCACAAACACTATCAAGAACGCAGCAGGAATGCAACAATCCTTCTGCCAGCAAAGAAAAATCAACAAGCAACACTTTGGATTTTTGTTTTTTGGGTTCTTTGTAATTGTTACACCAAGTTCTTTTTATTAGAATCAATTTTATCAAACATACAGAAAGTAGAACAAAAGTATTACAAATGAATCAATTGTACAAAGACTTCTGGTCAAATGAGGGTGAATGACAAGTTTTTGTTCTTCAATCTTCGTTTTCTGAATTACTTTGGGCAATGATTAATCAAGAATGTGATGTGATGTTATGCAATGCAAAACCAATAATCAAACAATCTAATGCGTTCAATTAACTACAGAGAATCAATTGCAGCACACAATGAGTAAGGATTTCAGATGCACAATACCAAACCCTAATTTTCCAGAAAATTTTTCGCAATCCAGATTGTTATGATCAATCTTTGAAAGAAAACGTAATACTCAATGATTTACAATCAATTCTATTCAATTACTATCAGATATTACATCTATAACAAACAAAGAATCGAATTACAAGAATCAAAATCGCACATGTCAGTGTTCTCAGCAAAAACTCAATGTTCGAACAGTTAAATCTCAATTGCATTCAAATTTCGATGAGTATGCATTCAGGACATTTAAGAATTGAATTCAATTGATTTAGTCGACCAAATTTGATGTGTATAATGACTCAAAACAACTTTTTCAGAAATCAAAGTGATGCACATTCATTCATGCGAAAATCAGAATTTCAGAAATTTTTCATTCCACATTCAAATTCGTTCCACGATAAGATATAATACGTATTTCTTAATCACAAATGAGTAATTAACAAAGAAAGATTGAATTATAGAAGTATAAGATTGAATTCGTACCTGTTTTCGTGAAAATTGAAAAAATTTGCACAGTACCTGATTTTCCAGATTGCTTCTTACCAGACGTGTATATGACCTTGATTTTTTGATTTCCCTTGTTCCTTTTGATCATGTCCCTCTTCGAAACGCGGCTCTGATACCAATTTGATGCGTGTACGGGGTGGAATGATCCAAGAACCCCCTTAATGCCTTCAAGAATATGATCAAGAACACTATGAACGTACACAAAGAACAAACAAACCTTCTGTTTTGTGAAACAGAAGGGTGACAAGAACAATCCTTGGGGATAGCTCTTTGTCGTGGATGGAGACAAATGGACCTTCACTCAATCCTTGGCCTCGTCCTCATACTCAAGATTAAGATTCACTCTCTTAACCCTCGTGGAATTGATTGAATACCTCCCTTGCTTCACTCACAAAGGTAATACTCAAGTTTGTAATTGCAGCAATTACTTGAATGAATATTTCATTAACAAATCTGAAAAACTGAGTTAATATTACAATGATCATGCCTTTTTTATAGAGCAAAGTCTAACGGCTAGTTGGGGAGTTTTAACAACCTTTAACTACCCCGTGCCTATTATTAAAACACGTTCATATTAAGAATCAAAACAGAAACATGAAAAATATTCTAAGTATTCTGACTTCAACCCATGTCCAGAAATTGGCGAGTGTGGGACCTTGCAGCTGTTCCCATGGGCCTTGTGGGGACTCTCTGTGTGCTCCTTGAGTCTTGACCTCTTCTCCCATGTCTAGAGATGCCATTCCTCGAAGTCTCACGTTCATACACACACCAAGCTAAACGTTGCAATGCTCGCAAGGTGGGCTGGTCGTCAGGTTGGTGTTTTGAAATCAGCCACTATCAAATAGCTGGCGAACACGTGACCTTGGAGCTGCTCTTGTGGGTTCCGTGAGGCCACTCCGTGCTAGCTCTAAGTCTTGGCTTAATATTCCATTTCCAAAGATGACAACCCTTGGGTTCTCATGCTCCAACGTGCACCAGGTTAGTCTCGCCATCGCTTGCAAGGTGAGCTGCCAGGCAGGTCGATGTATTTGCTGTTCTGTAGCTTGCTGACCTGGGAACAGCCTTCTGTTCTGTCTGATGTTTGCTAGAAGGCTTCCTTGTGTTTCCTCTTGCTCTTGCCATGCTTTCATGTTCATGTTTAGTCCATCTTGAAGTTGATCTCCTTCCTTCAAGCTATGATCAGCATGTTTAGTACGTGGAGGTTCAATGGGCTTTATTAGTGCTTTGATACAATTATGTACGTATTTGATATTGAATTGTGAGCTCTTCATAATTGCATCAGGTACTCTACGCAAAGGCCACCAATGTTCGATGGGAAATTCTATACCTACTGGAAAAATAGGATGGAAATTTTCATAAAGGCTGAAAATTACCAAGTATGGAGAGTAATTGAAATAGGAGATTTCGAAGTGACGACCATCAACTCCAATAATGAATCAATTCCAAAACCAATCACTGAATACGAAAAGGAAGACTTTCAAAAGATGGAGATGAACGCTCTTGTTATCAAGCTACTTCACTGTGGTCTCGGGCCAAATGAACATAATCATATCATGGGTTGTAAAACGGCAGAGCAAATTTGGGACCTGCTAGAAGTTACCCATGAAGGCACTAGTGAAGTGAAGAGCTCCAAGATTGACCTACTGATGTCCAGATATGAAAGATTCGTCATGGAACCTAGGGAGAACATTCAAGAGATGTTCACCAGGTTCACAAATATCACGAACGAATTAGTCTCTCTTGGTAAGATCATTCCCGTTGATGAACAAGTCAGGAAAGTACATAGGAGTCTTCCTCAAGACGAACGCTGGAGAGCTAAGGTCACAGCTATCCAGGAATCAAAAGATTTCACAAGTTTAATTTGGAACAGCTGGCTGGTTCCCTCACGACACACGAGTTGCATTTGGGAACAGCAGACAGTACCCGAAATAAAGGCTTGGCTCTAGCAGCAAATGATCATGAAGAATCAGAAATTGACGAGGAGGAGATTGCTATGTTAGCAAGAAAATTTAAAAAATTCTTCAGAAATAGCAGATATGGTAATCAAAGACATAACAAAGAAAGAGGAACTGCTAACACGAAGACAAACTTTGAATGCCACAAATGTGGAAACACTGACCACTACATCAAGGATTGCCCTCAATGGAAGAATGACAAGGGCAAGGGAAAGGCAAGAGAAGCTGGAAGACAACCCAAGAAAGGAAATTTCAAGACAGATTTTCGTAAAGCCATGATCGCAGCCTGGGGTGATACCGAAAGTGAGGCAAAAACAGAAGCTCTAGTAGAAGAAGAAACAGCAAATCTGTGTCTCATGGCATCTCATCACAGCAAGGATGAAGAGTCCAAGGAAAAAGAGGTAATGTCTTCTAGCTCATTTCCTAAACACCTGGTTAAATTTAGTAAGAATAAATTAACTAAGTTGCTTTTGGAGACACAAGAGAAATTAGATAAACAGAATACTAAGTGTCTCCTAATTAAGAAAGACCTCAACTCAAGTAAAGATCATGTTTCCTACTTAAATTTATTTAGGATCGATGTGCAAAGAAGATAATTTAACTTGCTGGATCAGAATGTTATTTTGAAAGAAACAATTGAAAAAATGAAGCAGGAATTTATTATTCTTAATGTTAAAATAAATCAATTTAAATTGCTAGGATTAAGAAGAGATGTAAATGATGTATCCACTCACATGTTTAGTACTAAATTTCAAAAATTAAAATTAAAAATAAATTGAAATTAAAAGGAGAAGGAAAAATCAATGAAGTTTCCAAATGGATTCTAGATGCTAAAACAAAGAGTAAAAAAGGCTTAGGTTATGTTAAGAATAATAGGAAGAAAAAAGTCTACGTAGATCTCCCCAGTAGTAAAGTCTGTTCCTTTTCTGGCAAAACTGGACACCTAAAAAATCAATGTGTAAAAAGGGAACAGCATACCAAAGCAAATAAAAATTATGTCGAACGCATATGGATTAAGAAATATGATTCAAGTATTATCGACAGGGAACCCAAGGATGACTGGGTTCCTGAACCTAACCATTAATTTTCTTTGCAGGTTATAGTGAGGGGCAACTCATGGTATCTCGACAGTGGGTGTTCCAAGCACATGACGGGTGACAAATCTAGATTTCTCTCACTTGAAGCCTATGATGGGGGAACAGTAACCTTCGGTGACAATATGAAGGGTGAGATAATCGCCAAAGGAAAGGTTGGAAGGTCATGTTCCCATGCCATTGACAATGTATTTTTAGTCGAGAATTTAAAACACAATCTGCTAAGTATTTCTCCATTTTGTGATAAAGGTAACTCTATTAAGTTTACTTCTGAGCGATGCATAATTTCTAGGAACGACACAGGAGATACTGTGCTTGAGGGAATCAGGAAAGGGAACACTTATGCAGTGGACTTGGACACTGTTCCCAAAACCAGCCTAACATGTTTAAGTGTCATAGAAGAAGACCCACTACTTTGGCATAAGCGGCTAGGTCATGCTAGTTTTACATTGATTAATACTTTAAGATCAAAAGACCTAGTTAGAGGACTATCAGCTATAAAATTCCTTAAGGAAGAAATTTGCGATCCTTGTGCCAAAGGAAAACAAGTGAGGTCATCTTTTAAATCAAAGAATATGGTGACTACCGCTAGACCACTAGAATTAACTCATATGGATCTATGTGGACCTATGAGAATACAGAGCCGTAGCGGCAAAAAAATATGTATTTTTCATTGTTGATGATTATAGTAGATTCACTTGGACTTTGTTTTTAGTAAGCAAAGATGAAGCCTTTGATGAATTTGTTACCTTTGCAAACAAAATACAAAAATCTATCAATAATCAAATAATCCACATAAGGTCTGATCATGGAAAAGAATTTGAAAATTCAAATTTTACTATGTATTGCAATGAACATGGAATTAATCAAAATTTTTCCGCACCTACAACACCACAACAAAATGGTGTGGTAGAAAGGAAAAATAGAACTTTAGAAGAAATGGCCAAAACCATGTTGATTGCTAGCGGTTTACTTAGAAATTTTTTGGCTGAGGCCGTTAATACTGCTTGTTATATTATGAATCGTGTGTTAATAAGACCAGTCTCTTCAAAAACACCCTATGAATTACTCAAAGGTGTTAAACCAAACATCTCTTATTTTCGTATATTTGGATGCAAATGTTTTGTACATGTTAATGGAAAATGACATATAGGCAAGTTTAATGAAAGAAGCGATGCAGAAGTATTTCTTGGGTACTCATCACATAGTAAAGCTTACAGGGTATATAATAAAAGAACAATGAGTGTAGAAGAGTCAGTTCATGTCATTTTTGATGAAACTAACTTCTCAACAAGTGGACAGGAAAACAATCATGTGAAAATAGGTCTTGCTCATCTAGAAGACGATGATGAAGAAACGAAAATGCTAGATGAAGGAGCAACAGCTGAACAGCTGATCCCAGAAGAGGCAGAAAGGAACGATAATAATCAGGAACAGACAGTATTTCAGGAACAGCAGACTGTCTCCGATCCAGCTGTTCCCACAGACGAGCAAGCAGATCTAGAAGCTGAACAGAACAATAATCAAGCAGATGAAACAGAAATGCTTCTGTTCCCACAAGAGAATTTGTGCCTAAGCCATGGAAATATCAAAGTTACCACCCTCTTGATTTGATTATCAGTGATATAAATAAGGGAACGCAAACCAGGTCCCAAATCAGAAACTTTTGTGCACACTCTGCGTTCCTATCATCACTTGAACCTAAAAACGACGAGGAGGCTCTAAAAGATTCCGAATGGATAGTTTCCATGCAAGATGAATTGAATGAATTCGAAAGAAACAAAGTATGGCACTTGGAACCCAAACCAAAACACAAAAAGGTAATTGGTTTAAAATGGGTGTTTCGGAACAAATTAGATGAGCACGGAATAATTGTAAGAAACAAAGCAAGGCTCGTGGTCAAAGGGTACAACCAACAAGAAGGTATTGATTACACCGAGACTTTTGCTCCGGTAGCAAGCTTAGAGGCTATTAGAATTTTAATCTCTTTTGCTGCATTTATGAACTTTAAATTATATCAAATGGATGTGAAATGTGCTTTTTTAAATGGCTTTCTTGATGAAGAAGTTTTCGTTGAACAACCCCCAGGTTTTGAAAATACCTCTTGTCCTAATCATGTCTACAAGCTTGATAAAGCTTTATATGGCTTGAAGCAAGCCCCTAGGCCATGGTATGAAAAACTGTCAAAGTTTTTGATTCAAAATAACTTTATTAGAGGAAAAACCGACAAAACTTTATTCTTTAAGAATAAAGGTTATGATATTTTGGTTGTTCAAATTTATGTTGATGATATTATTTTTGGTGCTACTAATGACTTGTTATGTAAAGAATTCGCCAATCTTATGGGCACAGAATTTGAAATGAGCATGATGGGAGAACTAAATTTCTTCCTTGGTTTACAAATTAAACAAACTGAAAATGGTATTTTTATCCATCAACAAAAATACATAAAAGAACTTCTTAAGAAGTATGGACTAGACAATGTTAAGACAAACCACACACCCATGCCTACAAATGTTAGATTAGATGAAGACCTAAATGGGATTAATGTAGATCAAACAATGTATCGAGGCTTGATTGGTTCTTTATTATATCTAACAGCTAGTAGACCTGATATTTCTTTTAGTGTTGGTTTATGTGCTAGATTTCAATCTAACCCCAAAGAATCACATTTTACAGCAGTAAAAAGAATTCTGAGATACTTGAAGGGAACAGATGACTTGTCCTTATATTATCATAAAAGTGATGTCTATGATTTGAAAGGTTTTAGTGATGCAGATTATGCAGGTGATCTAGTTAATAGAAAAAGTACATTAGGTATGGTACAATTTCTTGGCTCATGTTTAGTTTCATGGAATTCCAAGAAACAAAACACTGTTGCATTATCCACAGCCGAAGCTGAATACGTAGCAGCAGCAGCTTGTTGTTCCCAAATGCTTTGGATAAAACATCAACTAAGAGATTTTGGTATTAAATTTGAATGTGTTCCTATTTATTGTGATAATACCAGTGCCATATGTATATCTAAAGATCCAGTGCATCATTCACGAGTAAAACACATCCACATTACGCATCATTTTCTTAAAGATAATGTTGAAAATAAAAATATTGTTGTAAAGCATGTTAACACTAATGAACAAGTTGCAGATATCTTGACCAAACCGCTTCCGAGGGAACAATATGAAAAGATGAGATTGGAACTTGGTATGATCAAGCTCCACTAACGTAGAAAGCAAGAATTCTCCACGAAGCATCATGAAATTGAAAAGGTGAAATCAACCACAAAATCTTGATTGAAAATCAATTATTGAAGAGATCCGGTATACAGTTAATAAAATACGTACTATGAATGTTTTCTTGATTGCATGTTTTAACTTGATCAGACCAAAGTAGTGTGTGTTCGTTATTTTTCTTAATCTATTATAATATAATATAATATAATAAAATCATTCGTTTTTCTTTCATATTTTCTTTCTAATATATGGTCAACTTAAATCAAAATAATGGGAATTGGTTTATTTGGATTTGTCCCAACTCTTCATCAATCCTTGATTTCAAATGTAATGATTAAAGCATTTAAAGGATTGGACCTTTGGGTAACCGTCATTTCAACCCTTTATTAGACCCTTCTCTTACATCAAAACACTCACGCTTTCTCATCTTCCTCAAGCAATCGTCATTTTCCTTTCCTCTCAAAGCATTTCAAGATCAAAATGAAAACCCCAAGATCTTCAAAAACCCCAAAAACCGGAAAAATTTCTCAACCACAACATCTCAATGTGGTTCATCCTCCACCTTTACTTGATGCTGCACCATCCTCAACTACTGAAACTACAAATGAAACACCTAAACCCTCCACTGAGCATGCCGGTACCAAACGCCAAATCCCCACTCCAAAAGGTGGTTCATCTTCTAGAATAGCCAAACGTTCGAAGCATGCTGATCCAAATAGTGCTGAAGAAGTTTCAAAAGAGATGTCTGTAGGGTTCGGGTTAGATAAGTACTGGTATGATTCTACTCATTTTCCTCAACTACATGACATTTTACAAACTCAAGAATGGGAGGTATTGATGTCTAATTTTAGTTGCAACTCAATTTTTCCACACCTTATGCGAGAATTTATTTTAAATTTCTCTAATGATTGTGGGATGTGTTCTAGTACTGTTAAGAACGTGAAAATAGAATTTAATAGTGCTATATTGGGGGAATGGTTAAATGTTCCTAATGTTGGATTTGATACTTATTATGTTGGGTCGAAGATAGCATTCTCTGGCATTAATGAACGAACAATTCTGAAATTTTTAGGGGTAGATCAAAAGAAGGGAAAGATTAGTCACAACGTTTTGTCTCCTCTGCATAAATTATTGTATAACATTGCACGCAGATTCATCTTACCAAGAAATTCCAAACGTAGTGAAGTGAGTTTGCGTGATGCCACCTTAATTTATTGCATGACAAATCATATTAAAATAAATTTTCCTTCGTTAATGATCTCTCATTTGTCAGATTGCATTGAAAAGAAAAGTTGTGTGGGATATGGAGGACTGTTAACATAGATTTTCAATAAATATAGTGTACCTCTAGATGGTTTGCAGTTCCCAATGGGTCCTAACATGAAAATAGGTGCTAAATGTTTACAAAATTTGCACCTAAAACTAAATGATGAAGGGATGTTAATGCATGATTTAGAGGAGGTTGTTGAAGTCGGATCAGAAGAGGAAGGGGTAGAGGAGGAAAAGGAGAAATCAAGGAAGGAGGAAAAAGAGAAGAAGGAGCAAAAACCTGTTTCCACTGACAACGTTGAAAAAAGAGAAAAAGGGGAACAGGATGGAGAAGCAAGTAAGGAGGAAACAGGAGAACAAGAAGAGGACGCCTTAGAAGATAATGTTCATCACAATCTCTGCAGTGATTCAAGTGATGA
The DNA here is from genome assembly GCF_026212465.1 of Amaranthus tricolor. Taxonomy (NCBI): domain Eukaryota; kingdom Viridiplantae; phylum Streptophyta; class Magnoliopsida; order Caryophyllales; family Amaranthaceae; genus Amaranthus; species Amaranthus tricolor. The sequence continues at coordinate 2,154,491 of NC_080055.1, forward strand.
AGAGATTGTGATAGCAATGAGAAAAAAGGCTAGGTTAATTCAGAGGAAGAGTAGGAGTTTAGCTTCGAAACGCAAGGCTACTATGGTTGATGAAACCACATCTGAGACCATACCTGAGTCTACCTTTGTTAAACCTCCTTCTCCCAAGCCAACCACTCCACCACCACATCAAATTCCATCACCACCTCAATCACCTATTCACTTTACACCACCACCTTTTAAGTCTTCACCAGGTACTAGTTGTGCTAATCCTGATTCTGTTCCTGCAGCTTCTTCAAACTTCATACTCTCCAAGCTCCTTGACCTACAGTCTCAATTTACTGCTTTTCAAGATGAAATTCGAGTCTCACTTGCCTCAATCGTTGATCAACTTACCCTGTTGGAGAACCGTCTTGGTGCAAAGTTGGATATTGTTGAAGTGCAGACCGAATACATAGATGAAGAAGAGACTGCTCCTTGATTCCTCTTCTCATGTTTTTAATGATTTGTTGGCTCTAACATTTATCAAACAATTTCACTTTTGGTTTTGTACCATATGGGGTACAAAATTGTATTTTTTTTGTTGAACAACTGCCACAATTTCTTTCTTCTTTTTATTTCTGGTCTGTGATGATTAACTATATGCATATTTGGACTGCTATTTATGGTGCTTGCTTTCGTTTATTGTTTCTTGTTTTCCTCAATAACAAATCTATATGGTTTGTGCTGTGGTTTGATACTCCCAATTCTTTTTGATTGATGACAAAAGGGGGAAGAGAATGCACAAACTTAAGAGAAGCTGTGAATACATAGTCTCGTCTCCATATCTTGATTGATTTGTATTGCTACATGGAAGTTAATGTGCATAAGTGTGATGATTGTGATTATAAATGATTATGAAACCAGCTTAAAATCATTTGTGTTGTTAAGTTTATGAATACGTTGATTAACTGTTCTGAATCTTGTTTTCAAAGCTGTTACTTTTTATAATACTTATGGATTTGTGTGTTAATTTGGTTTTCTGTTAATTTAATTTAACTGTTTTTGGAAAATTATTTTAAAAACATATTTGATATTATGTTTTTATAGAGTAAATTGTTTTATGCATGCTTGGTAAATTATATTGTAACGAGTTGATTTACTAAGTTATTTAGAGTTGCTTTAATCTCTAGTATGCTCTAAAAATTTTTGTTTTACTCTATTTTTCTTAAGTTTGTTTATAAGTTTGTCTTCATCAAAAAGGGGGAATTTTTTGGCCTTTTAGGTTTTGATGATGACTTCACTTTTAAATCAAACATGTTTTAGAGATTGTTTTGTAGGTGAATATCCGATTTTGATAAAATCATTGATGAAGCCTATGACTTGGTTCGTGGAAGTTGTACGTGTCTTAGAATATCCAAGAAGTTAGATAAATGCTTAGGACATTGATGGTAGACAGATGGTCTACTGTTCCCAAAGTCAACAATCTGACAAAAGTTGTAGATGGAGACGGTACACTGTTCCCACGGCGCCGGTCTGAAGAAAACATCGGCTGGAAAATTGCGAATTAATTATTTTCTGTTTTTAAGTTGATGTAACGGTAAAGAGTTAAATTAATTGCTTAATTAATTAATAAATTTGTTGGCAAAACTATTTTTAGGTTATCTAAAAATAGCCTAAGACTTATTCTTTTAAAGATTGAGATGTCTTTTTAAATAGGATCTTTTGTTTTAACTCCTATGCTATTTTTTGCTTGAAGGAACCGTTTTCCTCTTTGAGCAAATGGTAGCCGGACGCTTATTTTTGGCATTCCACTATCTTTTTCTATTGAGAACGTGTAGGATAGTGGTAGGTATGTCTAAGGTAACTGCCGGCTGTTCCCACTATAAATAGGAGGAACTATGCTTAAACCGAATATGGATCCGAGAGTGTCCACAAAGGGAGATCTATTAAGAAAAATATTTTTAGCTATCTAATGCCAATTAATTTATTATATTTTTCTTAAAGCAATTATTTAATTTTTTATCCTCTTGAGAATTTGGCCTTGTAAGGGTATTTGTGTGTTTTGTTGTTACTAGACTTAAGGGAAGTCTAGGAGAATAGAGAAGCTTTAAGAGAAGCGTGAGAAGAGAGAGAGAAGGAGAAAGAGAAGAGAAAGAGAAATAGGCCTAGAGTAGAGAAGCTTCAAGTAAGCAAATTGTTTTATGTGATTGTAATTGATTGCCTAAAACGTAGTGAGAATTTTGAAATCCCGGGGAGTCGTGGTTTTTCCTTTTTATTAGGCCAAGAAGGTTTCCACGTAAAATCTTTGTCTCCTTTTATCTTTTTCATTTTAAGTTTAAGTTTTATTTTATTATATTTCCGCAAAAATTAGAGGAAAAAAATCTTAAACATAGTACACCAACAATTCATACCCCCTCTTGTTGCATTCGATCATCTATTAGCATTTCTACACAAACCAAGTTTACTTTGCGCGCAAAAGTGCCAAAAACAGTTAAAAACGCATAAAATCGCAACTTTACACGTAATTTCTACCATATGACTAAGATTTTCCTTTCTAACCAGTTCAACACAATAATATATACCAAATAGTATTGTGCGCCAAGTTTCATTTATAACAAACCAAGTTTAAGCTACTTTACGCGTGAAATTGAAAAAAACGCATAAAATCTCAACTTAACACGTAATTTCTAGCATATCACTATGAATTTCAATTCTATCCACTTCAACACAATAATATATACCAAAGAGTGTTGTGTGCCAAGTTTCGTGCAAAACAAAACAAGTTTGAGCTACTTTACGCGCAAAAATGCCAAAAACGGTTAAAAACGCATTAAATCGCATCTTAACACGTAATTTCTAGCATATAACTATGATTTTCAATTCTAACCACTTCAACACAATAATATATACCAAATAGTGTTTTGTGCCATGTTTCGTGCATAACAAACCAAGTTTGAGCTACTTTACATGCGAAATTGACAAAAACGCTTAAAAACGCATAAAATCGCAACTTAACACGTAATTTCTAGCATATCACTATGATTTTCAATTCTATCCACTTCAACAAAATAATATATACCAAAGAGTTTTGTGTGCCAAGTTTCATGAAAATCTGATACAAATGTGGTTGTATGAAATGAAGATACCAAAGGAGCCCACACAAGGCTGCATACAGACCACACGACACAGCAGCAAACTAGTGACCAGACCACCTTGCACGACACGTGGAGACCAAACTTATGCATCCAGGACCTAGGCTAAAGTGGAAATGGAATCTTGGTACTTGGATCTAGCTATCAAGGTCCTAAAACCATTCTTACAATCCCCGTGGACTCCTAGAAGTTGAGCTGAAGGAGGGCTCCTCGACAGTTTGCCAGATCAGAATTTTCTAAGTGGTTGTGGTTGTTTCGTCTTCTTTTCATGATCATTTATAGTTTTTGTCTGTGTCATTAATCAAAGCTTCCGAAAAACATTAATCCTTGCATAACCAAGGCTTTAATCAGCCCCGGTTTCGCATCAAAACTATGTTTGAGCTACTTTATGCGCAAAAGTGTCAAAAATGGTTAAAAACGCAACTTAACACGTAATTTCTAGCATATGACTACGATTTTGAATTCTAACCATTTCAACACATTAATATATACCAAATAGTGTTGTGTGCCAAGTTTCGTGCAAAATAAACAAAGTTTGAGCTACTTTACGCACAAAAGTGCCAAAAACGGTTAAAAACGCATAAAATCGCAACTTAACACGTAATTTCCAGCATATCACTATGATTTTCAATTCTATCCACTTCAACACAATAATATATATCAAAGAGTTTTGTGTGCCAAGTTTTGTGCAAATCTGACACAAATGTGGTTGTATGAAATGAAGATACCAAAGGAGCCCACACAAGGCTGCATACAGACCTCACGACACAGCAGCAAACTAGTGACCAGACCACCTTGCACGACACGTGGAGACCAAACCTATGCATCCATGACCTAGGCTAAAGTGGAAATGGAATCTTGGTACTTGGATCTAGCTATCAAGGTCCTAAAACCATTCTAACAATCCCCGTGGACTCCTAGAAGATGAGCTGAAGGAGGGCTGCTCGACAGTTTGCTAGATCAGAATTGTCTAAGTGTTTGTGGTGGTTTCGTGTTCTTTTCATGATCATCTGTATTTTTTTTCTGTGTCATTAATCAAAGAATCCACAAAACATTAATCCTTGCATAACCAAGGCCTTAATCTGCCCCCGTTTCGCATCAAAACCAATTTTGAGCTACTTGATGCGCAAAAGTGTCAAAAACAGTAAAAAAACGCATAAAATCGCAACTTAACACGTAATTTCTAGCATATGACTAAGATTTTAATTTCTAACCACTTCAAAACAATAATATATACCAAATAGTGTTGTGTGCCAAGTTGCGTGCATAATAAAACCAAGTTTGAGCTACTTTACGCGCGAAATTGAAAAAAACGCTCAAAAACGCATAAAATCACAACTTAACACGTAATTTCTAGCATATGACTATGATTTTCAATTCTATCCACTTCAACACAATAATATATACCAAAGAGTGTTGTGTGCCAAGTTTCGTGCAAATCTGATACAAATGTGGTTGTATGAAATGAAGATACCAAAGGAGGCCACACAAGGCTGCATACAGACCTCACGACATAGCAGCAAACTAGTGACCAGATCATCTTGCACGACACGTGGAGACCAAACCTATGCATCCAGAACCTAGGCTAAAGTGGAAATTGAATCTTGGTACTTGGATCTAGCTATCAAGGTCCTTAAACCATTCTAACAATCCCCGTGGACTCTTAGAAGATGAGCTGAAGGAGGACTACTCGACAGTTTGCTAGATCAGAATTGTCTAAGTGTCTGTGGTTGTTTCATGTTCTTTTCAGGATCATTTGTAGTTTTTGTCCGTGTCATTAATCAAAGCTTTTGCAAAACATTAATCCTTGCATAACCAAGACCTTAATCAGCCCCAGTTTCGCATCAAAACCAAGTTTGAACTACTTTATGCGCAAAATTGTCAAAAACGGTTAAAAATGCATAAAATCGCAACTTAACACGTAATTTCTAGCATATGCTTACGATTTTGAATTCTAACCACTTCAACACAATAATATACACCAAATACTGTTGTGTGCCAAGTTTCGTGCAAAACAAACCAAGTTTGACCTACTTTGGGCGTAAAAGTGCCAAAAAACAGTTAAAAACGCATAAAATCGCAACTCAACACGTAATTTCTAGCATATGACAAAGATTTTCAATTCTAACTACTTCAACACAACAATATATTCCAAATAGTGTTGTGTGCCAAGTTTCGTGCATAACAAACCAAGTTTGAGCTACTTTACGTACGAAATTGAAAAAAACGCTTAAAAACGCATAAAATCGCAACTTAACACGTAATTTCTAGCATATCACTATGATTTTAAATTCTATCCACTTCAACACAATAATATATACAAAAGAGTGTTGTGTGCCAAGTTTCGTGCAAAGCTGATACAAATGTGGTTGTATGAAATGAAGATACCAAAGGAGCCCACACAAGGCTGCATACAAACCTCACGACACAACAGCAAACTAGTGAGCAGACCACCTTGCACGACACGTGGAGACCAAACCTATGCATCCAGGACCTAGGCTAAAGTGGAAATGGAATCTTGGTACTTGTATCTAGCTATCAAGGTCTTAAAACAATTCTTACAATCCTCGTGGACTCCTAGAAGCTGAGCTGAAGGAGGGCTGCTCAACAGTTTGCTAGATCAGAATTGTGTAATTATTTATGGTTGTTTCGTGTTCGTTTCATGATCATTTGTAGTTTTTTTCTATGTCATTAATCAAAGCTTCCGCAAAACATTAATCCTTGCATAACCAAGGCCTTTAATCAGCTTCGGTTTCGCATCAAAACCAAGTTTGAGCTACTTTATGCGCAAAAGTGTCAAAAACGGTTAAAAACGCATAAATTCGCAACTTAACACGTAATTTCTAGCATATGACTACGATTTTTAATTCTAACCACTTCAAAACAACAATATATACAAAAGAGTGTTGTGTTCCAAGTTTCGTGCATAATAAAACCAAGTTTGAGCTACTTTACGCGCAAAATTGACAAAAACGCTTAAAAACGCATAAAATTGCAACTTAACACGTAATTTCTAGCATATGACTGTGATTTTCATTTCTATCCACTTCAACAAAATAATATATACCAAAGAGTGTTGTGTGCCATGTTTCGTGCAAATCTGATACAAATGTGGTTGTATGAAATGAAGATACCAAAGAAGCCCACACAAGGCTGCATACACACCTCACGACACAGCAACAAACTAGTGACCAGACCATCTTGCACGACACGTGGAGACCAAACCTATGCATCCAGGACCTGGGCTAAAGCGGAAATGGAATCTTGGTACTTGGATCTAGCTATCAAGGTCCTAAAACCATTCTAACAATCTTCGTGGACTCCTTGAAACTGAGCTGAAGGAGGGCTGCTCGACAGGTTGCTAGATCAGAATTGTCTAAGTGTTTGTGGTTGTTTCGTGTTCTTTTCATGATCATTTGTAGTTTTTTTCGCTGTCATTAATCAAAGCTTCCGCACAACATTAATCGTTGCATAACCAAGGCCTTAATCAGCCCCGGTTTCGCATCAAAACCAAGTTTGAGCTACTTTATGCGCAAAAGTGTCAAAAACGGTTAAAAATGCATAAAATCACAACTTAACACGTAATTTCTAGCATATGACTAAGAATTTCAATTCTAACCACTTCAATGCAATAAGATATACCAAATAGTGTTGTGTGCCATGTTTCGTGCAAAGCAAACCAAGTTTGAGCTACTTTACGCTCGAAAGTGCCAAAAACGGTTAAAAATGCATAAAATCGCAACTTAACACGTAATTTCCAGCATATGACTATGATTTTCAATTCTAACCACTAACGCAAATTTAAAATCAACGAATTAGAGATTAGGTGACTTTAAAAATCAAAAGATTAGTTCAATTTCAAAAATAAAACTTACCCTTCCACATATGGAGCCAGAATGAACGTGTGTTTAGATGCAAGGGAATTAATCAAAGCAGTCTCATTGTATGCTCTGACGTCATCTGGATCATTTACACATTTACTACCCAAAATCGACTTTGGACAAAACCATCCAATTTTTATTGGAGGTTCGCAAGAATTTAGCTCCTCGTAAGCCGCACTAAACTCACAAATAAGAAAATTTTGTTAGTAATTCGGTTATTAAAACAATTAAACAACAATGCCTGACTTGTAAGATAATGAACATCACCTCATGTAGACATGGAAAAGAGCTACGTTCAGCATCTCTCCTCTCAAAAATTGCCCGATGTCACTAGGACCAATAATTACAAACGGGCTCTCTAAAAAGCAGTATTACTCCTTCAGCAGGTTCAGAATGAGTGGGTCCTTCTCACTTATGCGAGATGCACAATAATGCAGCCATTTGCAATCTTGAGAGAGATCTTTTAGCTCCTCATCAGTCAAAATTGGAGTGCTTGGCATCGACTTTGACCCAGTCGACACCTTTGCTGAGTAACCGACCTCTCTCCAAGATCCCTTTGGACTCTTTTGCTATTCCAATTTAAACAATTAAATTAGTGTGAGCATGCAATTAAAAAAATAAAAAAAAAATTAAGGTATAAATGATTCTTACCATGTTAGTGAATCGGACCCAAGCATATGGCCATGTGACGAAACTACCTAGGGCGTCTGATAGTTTCTCAAGGCTCCATGCTGGCATTGGAACCAGGAGTGAGAAATCTTCAAAACCCTTTACAATAGTTTCCACGGCCACACTAATGTGGCCACTTGTAACAGGCATTGACTGCACTGTTTGGCCCTCTTTAGTTGGCTGGGCCACACCATATGCAACCTCACTTAAGTCGCCATCACTAGCAACACCTAACTGAGGCAGCAAAAGAGAACAAGGAGTCGCCTCTTGAAAATTCTATCGTTTAGTATAATAAGCATCATAATAAAATATTAAAACGCGTTGCAATTTAAATTAATAAGTGCTTATATATTTTTAAACTATGTACCTATAGCAATGGCTCTGGAGTTGGCTCCGGTTTTTGAGCAACGGAGTTTATGTTCTCCGGTGTGGGGTTTTCCCCTTTAGGGGTATTAGTAATGAGCTGGGGTGCTACGGGGGTAATGGGCTCGGGTGTTGGCTCGACCGATGCGTTAGGATCCCCATGTTGACTTTCCTGATCCTAGACAATCAGGTTTGCCAAGTCAACAGTGGGTGCTCCCATCTTCTGCAACACGGCGGCCAGCTTGGCGAGAACGTCCTTCGTAATCTCCGCTTGGAGGGTTGCTACTTCATCCCGCAGCGCCGTTCGGGATTGAGTAGAAACACACTCTTTGCCGAATGCCTTCTGTAACCCCACGCGGACGCCTCCTTTTCCGACTACCCGCCCACTGTGGTCTTTCCCTAAGACCATATGCAATGCGTCAACATTGCCTCATGGGGTGAACTCCCCCGTAGCTTCTTTTTCCTTCCAGCCCATCTGTTCAAATAAAAAGTGACATATATAGCAATTAGTATAAGTACATCAAAGCCAAAGAATACAAAACAAATCAAGAATATACTTAATAATTTCAAAACTGACCACAGCATCAGCAACCTTCTTCGTTCCCGGATCATTAATGGTAAATTTACCACTTGCATCTCGGGAATAGAGCCCGCAATACCAATCACGCACCCGATCTCCAGCAGAAGTATTCATGGATGCGGAGGTAGTCGTAGATGAGGGCGTGGATGAACTTTGATTGGGGTATAAACCCGCATCCACCCACTCTTTTCGGACCTCATCGTACGTTTTCTGGCCCAAGCGATAGTAAAACTTCCTTTTGCTTGCAGAATCAGAAGCTTTACCACGCTTTTCCTAATTAATCAATAGAAATCGAATGTCATGTATTAGTTTAATGACTGAATCAAAAGAAGTAAATTCAAATTGGTAAACTATAATATAATATGAAATACTTACAACTTCTATGGGAGTTGTTCTTTTGGCAACAAAGGCCTCCCAATCCCTCTTCGATATGTGACCTCATATTTCGTAGGGCATCTTCGAAGGTGATTGCTCTCCACGCACCTTCGTTTCCCGTTTTGACCTTTTTGGTAGTACGGGCACGCCTCTTCGTAATACAGCCAGTTACTAGCTTGGATTTGAAATATCTGAATCTTTCAGCAACAGCTAAAAGAAACACATTCTTCTTGTCCTCATCGCTCTCGATGTGGAAAAGATTCTACAAAAAAAAATTTATATTTATTACTGTCAATCAAATTAATATTAAAATGAAACTAAATGAGTAAAAATAGTAAAGTTGCTTACCACAGTATCATTAAAATGAAATTAATTTATTATCGTTAAATGTGGCGGATTCTCCCGCCCCTCCATATCCCGTTCAAGGAGAAGAAAAGCCTATGCTGCTGAATTCTCCTTTATCCATGGACATCTTGGCCACACCAAACCCGAAAAAAATGAAAATCTCGGCAATAACCTCATTCTCTGGTACTCAATGCCCAGAAGAACACATGATAACTTATAAAAATCTAACGGTATATATACCACAAACCCCGCACTCTTTTGCAAATTTTTTCCATTACTTTGACAGGCCTAGCCCTGCTTTGGTGTACTTTGCTTCCCAATGGAAGCATCAGTAGCTTTTCTGAGCTCGAAGCTAAGTTTCTCAGCCACTTCATGGCGTCCAAGAGGCAGGAGAAATCTTACTTTCACCTGCTAAGCATAACTCAACAAGAAGGGGAATCCCTGTCCGCTTACCTTCAACGATTCCATGACGGAGTCTTGGCGGTAACCGATTTGGAAGACTCTATCGCTGTGTCAGCCTTGATAAACGGCATGAAAACTCATAAGCAAAAATTTCAACTCTTGGAAAATCAAGTGCTGAGGCAATGAAGCAAGCTAGAAGTTTTGTCACAGCCTCCAATATCTGCCATCAGCTGGATCCTAACTCCATGAAAAGGAAGAGTGATAAAATAACTGAGACTCAAAAGAAGAAACCTCATAATTAGAATCAAAGAAGAGGTCCCAATTGATCGAAGGGGGAATGGAAATACCCCCCACGAGAACTTAGAGACGATGGTTATGACTGAAGGTTTAATCGTAATAGAAGAGACATCTTCTACGCCATTAGAGATGAACTCCCTACTCCCTCAGCAATCCCTACACCATAGAGTTGTAGATACATGGATTTATGGTGTGAATACCACAAGGAACATGGGCTTATACTGCCAAATTACCGCGAATTGAAGAGAATCCTCGATCAGTACGTGGACGAAGGGAAATTGAACCTATTCTTCTATCAGGTTCACCAGGAAAAAGGTATAACTCGAAAAATCGGGAATATAGGAAAATAAAACGAGAAAATAAGTCCGAGACGAAGAATCATTCAAGTGCCACCAATGGTGTGATCAACATGATTGTGGGAGGGTTCTCCAACGAATATCCCACATTAAGATCAGCGAGAGATAGCATCCATACATTGATTAAAGCTCCGCCAAAAGAACATCCCACTTGTCCCACGATGAATTTTGATGATAAGTTGAGCATACCCCACAAAAACCACACACTGATCTGGTGGTAGTTACCCTTAAAATTGGCCAAATGAAAGTCCATCGTGTTTTGGTGGACACATAAAGCACAACTGATTTAATCACTATAGATTGCCTCCGTCCGATGAAGTACGAAGAAAAGCACCTTCAGCCCATCGAAAGGCCCCTTATTGGGTTTGAAGGTGGAAGAGTCATCCCCCTTGAAACGATAGTCTAGTCGGCAAGAAAAATCGAGGTAGGAGTCTTGCAGTCAGCTTCACTGTAGTTGATATAAAGATCACTTACAATGCAATTATGGGGCTACCATTAATCAACAACATCAAAGATGTCATATCTACTCATCACTTGCTCCAACAATACTCTGAAAAATGGTGATCTAGTTCAAGAATGCGGACAGAAAAGAAAGCTCGAAGAAGCTTTTGTTTTGAATATCCAAACTCCGCCACATAGGCCGGAACCCGCCGAGAGATATGAAGAAATAGACCTTTGAGGCAAAGGAGAATTGATCAAAGTGGGTACGAACTTAAATGAAGAAGCAAAGCAAGAGATACTCAATGCCATATCTGAGCTCCGAGACATCTTTGCTTTCAATGTCTCAGAAATGCCTAGTCTACCAAAAGAAGTCATGTGCCAAAAACTTGACATCCGACTTGGACACAAACCCGTCAAGTAGAAGCTGAGACATTAGGGCAAGCAAAGGGTGGAAGCAGCAAAAGCCGAAGTTCAAAAACTGCTCAAAGCCAATTTCATTCGGGAATGCCAACATTCTGATTGGCTTTCGAACGTTGTCTTGGTGTAGAAGCCCAATGGCAAATGGAGAATGTGCGTCGATTTCACAGACTTGAACAAAGCATGTCCCAAAGATGATTATCTGCTTCCAAAAATAGATCGCCTAGTCAATTCTATAGCCGGACATTCACTTCTCAGTTTCATGGATGCAAACGTTGGTTACCACCAAATCCCTCTAGTAGAAGAGGATCAATCATACACAACCTTCATCACAAATTTCGGAGTTTATTGTTACAAAATCATGTAGTTTTGACTTAAAAACGTTGGAGCAACATATCAGAGAATGGTAAAAAAAGTGTTCAATGCTTAGATCGGAAGAAACTTGGAGGTCTATGTTGATGATATGATAATAAAGAGCAAAGAAGCGAAGTACCATGCTAAAGATCTTCGATCAACATTCTTCACTTTCAGGGCCCAAATTATGCGCCTCTACCTAGACAAAATACAAGCTATCCTCAACATGCAATCTCCTAGATCCGTCAAAGAAGTACAAAAATTGACTGGTTGTATGGCTGCGTCGGGAAGGTCCATGTCCGAATTTGCGGACAGATGTTTGCCATTCTTCAAGACCCTTAAGAAACCGTGTTTTGAAGGGAATCTCAAAGCAGAAGAAGTATTCCAACAACTAAAAAAGTATCTTGCCAATCTCTCTCAACTAGTGTCTCTAGTTGCTTGGGAAGTCTTATTCCTTTATGTGGCCATCCCTGAATACTTCTTAAGTGTCGTACTAGTGGTTGAGAGAGAAGGAAAGAAATTCCCTATATACTACATCAGCCATACATATCGAGGATCCGAATCCAACTACAGTGAAATCGAGAAGGTCCTTTATGCTGTAGTCATGGCTGGCCGAAAACTGAAGCCATATTTCAGTCACTTTAGATTTGAGTCAGAAGAAGCCAACCCTTCAAAAAGGTCTTGGAAGGGAAGAATCAATCCTCCAAGGTGGCTAATTGGTCCAACCAGTTGGCAAATTTTGGTTTCGAAACTGAACCACACACTCCCATCAAAGCTCAAGCACTTGCATATTTTATTGCTGAAACGACGGGAACCACTCCAAATGATCTCAACCAACAATGGAAACTTTATGTGGATGGCTCATCCACCAGATTCTCTAGTGGAGGGGGCATCATCATTATTCGTCAGCTGGAGTAAAGATGGAACATGTCGTACACTTCGAGTTTGTGGCTTCAAATAATGAGGCAGAATATGAGGCACTGCTTCTGGGTATCAACATTTGTTACAACTCCGTGGCTCGAATACTCTTAGTATTCTCAGACTCGCAGTTGATAGTTGGTCACGTCAATGGTGAGTTTGAAGCTAAAGATGATAGCATGAGGATGTACTTGCAAAAGGTGAAAAACCATGGTTAAATAGCTAGAGCAATTCAGCATTTCTCACATTCTCAGATCCGAAAGTGCCCAGGCTGACTCACTGGCCAAATTGGCTGGTTCAGCTGATGGGCCTAAAGCTCATAACATCACGTGGGAAATCTTGCCTGCCCCGAGCATAAATCAATTAATCACCGTGATACTTGGATGGTTCCCTTCATCTAGTATTTCCAACAAGGAACATTGATTGATGATTCGACACTTGCTCCCTTATTTCTTAAAAAACTGAAATGGTTCGAGTTCCATGAAGGCACAGTCTATAAAAATCATTCACTCACCCTCTATTTAAGTGCGTGACCCCTGAAGATGGCAATTATATACTCCAAGAAATCCGTGAGGGAGGATTTTGCATTCACTAAGGTGTCAAATTTATCATCAAAAAGGCCATAAGAAGTGGGTACTACTGGCCAACCATGAGAGAAAACGATGAATCCTTGGTTCAATCCTGCCAGAAGTGCAAGGTTTTTACCGAAGTTCCGAGAAAGCCTTCAAAGTACATTTCCATAATACATGTTGTGCTCTCTTTTGACAAGTGGGGGCTTGATCTACTAGGACCTTTTCCCCCTGCAAAGGGCCAACGGAAGTTCATAATTGTGGCAGTGGATTGTTTCTCCAAATATGTGGATGTTGAACCATTGAGTACCATCATCGACAAACAGGTATGTCAATTCATTTGGCGCAAAATAGTTAGTAGATATGGCATTCCAAGAATGATCATAACTGATAATGGCCGACAGTTCATAAGTAAGAATTCAATAGAATATTGCGACACATTTAAGATTCAAATAAGATTTAGCTCTGTGTCAAGGCCACAAACAAACGGCCAAGTCGAGTCCGCCAATAAGATTATCCTAGCTGGTCTTTAGTGTATGGATCTGAAGGTGTACTACCTGTTGAAATAGGCATCCCTTTTACAAGGATAGCTTATAATTCATATTAAGAAAACGATGCAGAAATAAGGGTCAACCTTGACCTATTTCCTGAGACAAGAGGGAACGCCCTGTTACGTTCATTAGCACAGAAGCAAAGAATAACTCGTCAGTTCAACAGACTGGTCAAGGCCAAACAATTACAACTCCATGATTAACTGTTTCTACATCCTGATATTTTCATCTACTTTGAAAGACGAACACATTGACAGAATACAAATTAGCTAGCATCATAAGAAGAAGAAATTAACGTTCATATATACAAGGCACTAATGCCCGTGTCAACAGAGATGAAAAGAACATCTCGTCAAAAAATAAATTGTTTTTACAAAAACCATCAGCATATAAATCGTTTAATACAAGGCACTAAGGCCCTTGAATAATACGAGAGAAGAATAATTAAGCCAGCTCATTGGCACAGGACTCGGGAGATAGAGATTTCGGTTGCAGAGAAGGAAGAGGAGTAAAGCGTAGCAACTCTTTAATATCTACTGTCAAGGGCTCCTTAGCCTCTAGCTTTGCGGCAAGCTCTAGAAAAGTCTAATTTTCAGTCATAAGATTACCCGAGAGATCCATACATCTCAGGGACTTTAGGTAAAGTTGGTGCCTCAAAGGATAAAGATTCCAGATCTACCTTCATCGCTCATGCCTCCAACTCAATATTAACTTTCATGGCCCATTGCTTTCGCTCTTCTACATCCCAAGCTGCATCATTTAATGTTTCGGAATCTCTAACAAAAATTTCAGACTAGTTCGTGAGAGCTTCATTTCTCTTCGACTTTGCCAAAGAAGCAAATTAATCCGTGTCATCGCTCAGTTCTGCTACAGCTAACTTATGTGCCTTGGCCTCTAGAAGAATGCTATTGTTAATGATCTCTCCAGAAAATTTCGCCATGAAAGCTCCACATTCATCTGAACCCAACCAGTCCTGGGCAATTCAGGCTCGCCTTTTAGATTGTAACTTGTACACTTTGGCGGCGTCGATAAGAAGCTCTATTTTCTTCTTCTCCTCCTCATGGAAGCGAGACAAACATTCTCTCTTGGCGGATAGTTTGTCCTACTCGTCTAAGAGAACTGCCACATCATAAGCAACATTTATTGCTTTGACAACAAACTCTCCAACTTTCCTCCAGGTTCTTGCAGAACCTCCTTCAACCTTGATCTCCATCGCTCGGATAGCTCCAAACGCTCTGTAAGCCCCTTGCATTTGTCTAGTTTGGCAGTCAGCTTAGCCACAGTCTCAGCTTGCTCTACGGCCTCCCGAGCCATCTGCGCAGCTTTATCATTGTGCTCATCGATCCGAGACGTCAATGAACGGATTGTCTCCAGATCAACTTCATTTTACTACATCTTCGCATTCTTGAAGATCAGCCTCAATATCTCTACATTACACAACTGTCAAAACTCCACTCAGTCTACAACAAAAGTGAATGTGACATAAATTTACCTCTGCCATCGTCGTATGTGCTTGTTGTACCTTCTCAGTTGGATCTGTAGAATCTAAATACTCCATATTGCTCTTGCTTAGGAGACAACGACTGGCATTTTTGAAACGCGCCGCCATATTGGTTGGGCTCAAGTTTACAAAAGGAACATCGGGCTTTTGAGCCCTGATGTTCCTAGTGTAAACTTCGATCTCTTCTTCAAGAACTTTCTTCCCCTTCCTATCGGAAGAAGATGGTATATTTGCAGGGGGACCCGAAACAATAGGTTCGGTCTCCTTGATCTTTATTCCTGGCATCTTAGCCTATATCGGAACAACTTCAAAAATGGTTTCCAATGACTCTAAAGATGCGTCATCTTCAACATCATCTTCTACAACGACCGGATAGTCCGATGTTGGCGCTGCGGTTTAAGTCTTGGCTTTAGACTTTGCCTTTTTTCTCTTCTTCTTAGTAGGGCTCGCCTTGTGTGAAAGCTCGTCAATAGGAGATATTCTTTCCTTTTCTTAGAAGTACCCGAGCCTCATCATGGCTCAACGCCTTTTTAATACATTCACTCACGGTAGCAAAATCCTGTGTAGAGAAAAGTAAATATCATCGTTGGATAAGGCTCTATAAAAAAGAAGAGAGTTTCAACAATCACCTTAGGAGGCTTTGGAAGTGGTGGCTGTGGATTAGCCGTTTTTAATGCCTCGGCCATGGTGCTATCAGCTCCTTGTAGCGGTTATGTAATTCACTTCTTGCGATCCCTACAAAATAAATGAAGTTAGAAACTAGTTATTCATTCAATATACAAGATATACCGGGACACTTACTCTTATCAACCTTCAAACTAATGTCATACACAGAAAAAAGGAGTTAATTTCTGAAATCCGATTTCCGGGGAATCCAATTTCTTTGTACGTAAACTGGCTTTCGAACCAGCTCTATCGTAATTTTGGCATATCGAACTATTATAGCCTCCTCATTAGTGCAGATGGGAACAGAGTTATTAAATTCCTCTATCTTCAAGTCAAAATCATAACTCGTCTTGAAATTCCATCCATGGTTGTGGTACAAGAATGCGAATTTTGTCTGGAATCCCTTTTGGTTGTCCAGTAGTTCCCCAACGATCTTAAAAGATCTTCTGTGCGAGAAGGTAATCCAACCAGCACCATGATTTTGGGAGTTTCATAGTGTCACCCGAAAAATATGACGAAAGGTTGTTAGACTAGGCTTCAACCTCATAATTCTACTGATCAAAATAAGGCGTTTATACAACCTCAAGCGTTGCGGTACAATTCAGCAACTTTAATGTTCAAAAATTCCAAAACCTGTCGGACGAAAGGGTGTAAAGGAAACCTCATGCCTAAATCAAAGGTCGGGTCATAAACCGCTATGCAACCAGGAGGAGGATATCTAACCGTATCATATAAACCAAGCTTAATAATATGATTGGGTGGGTGAGCATTTATAATACCATAAATGCTCTAACAGACACTGTTCTTCTCCACTATGAAACCTGACAATTGTACCTATTTCCAAATCAAGCCAAGTCTTGAAAGTGGTCCGTGACTTCAATATGTCGGACCTTCCTATTGGCCTAACAAGTGAGTTGGGGCCAAATCAAGCCATGTCTTGAAAGTGGTCCGAGACTTCTATAAGTCGGACAACCCCTATTAGCTTAACTCTTTTAAATGAATTATTTTTAAGTAGATGTATAAGATATCATATCTTAACACAAATCATTGAAAAAAATAGACTCACTGTTAGACACACTACATATAGATCCAATAATCCAACTAATTCAAATCACGCAAAAACATATAAGCAGCGGCCTCTTTATGAGACGGTACTATTAGGCTAAGTTAAACGCAAAAATATTAAAAATAAAAAATTTTAATTTTAACCTAAAAGTAATTAATTTGATATAATAGTTATAAAAAAATTTAAGGCTCTGTAAAAGAAGAGAGTTTCAACAATCACCTTAGGAGGATTTGGAAGTGGTAGCTATGGATTGGTCGTTTTTAATGGCTCGGCACTTAGTTATCAGGTCCTTGTAGCGGTTGTGTAATTCACTTCTTGCGATCCCTGAAAAATAAATGAAGTTAGAAACTAGTTATTCATTCAATATACAAGATATACCGGGACACTTACTCTTATCAACCTTCAAAGTAATGTCATACGCAAACAGAAGGAGTTCATTTTTGAAATCTAATTTCCGAGAAATCCAATTTCTTTGGACGTAAATTGGTTTTCGAACCAGCTCTATCGTCATTTTGGCATATCAAACTATTATAGCCTTTTCATGGGTGAAGATGGGAACATAGTCTATTAGACTAGGCTCGCCCGAGGAATCCAACCAGCACCATGATTTCGGGTGTTACATAGTCTCGCCTGAAAAAATGTCGAAAGGCTGTTAGACTAGGCTTTAACCCTATAATTGAACTTATCAAAATAAAGGCGTTTATACAAGTCCAAGCGTTGGGGTACAATTCGGCAACTATAATGTTCAAAAATTCCAAAACCGCTCGGACGAAAGGGTGTAAAAGAAACCTCATGTCTAAATCAAAGGCCGGGTCATAAACCGCTATGCAACCAGAAGGAGGATATCTAACCGTATCATATAAACCAGGCTTAATAATATCATAGCCATCCGGCAAACCCCATCTCCTCACCATACTCATTCGATCACTATCCAATAGGATCATGATGGGGGAGATTAATGAAATAGTTTAGGGGCCCACCATCACGAATGTAAAATGGATGGGGAGGCTTTTCTGCACTATCTCGGTTTGGAGATCATTCCTGGTACGACATCTTCTGTTTATCTACGTGTACCACCTCCAAAAGTTTAGGATGAATTCTTAAGTATACCGGAGAAAATACTAAAGATACTTCCCAAGAGAAAGGAACTTGTTTTTCTGGAGGATAAATAGGCGAAGTATGAGACTCATCGTCACTCGAAAGTGATTCATAAAGCGGAGTCACTAGATAACTGGGGCTATCATCATCCGACTCATCAGACTATACTCTCTTCCTTTAAGAAGAATTATTAACATGCTCTTTATTTATGTTAAGTGGGGGCATTTCGTTACATAGGTAATTTATGTTATGCGGTCTCCATTTCACCAAGCTAGGTGTACACTCAAATAAAAAAATTGGGAGTATGGGATAATTGAAGATCAAAGGCTATAAAATGATAGGGTCTATCGAAGATCAACAAGAACTAATTGAAGATCAACAAGAACTAATTGAAGATTAAACAAGAATTCATGAAATTTATGAGAAACAAACAAAATTTAGAATATACCTGGTATGAACTTGACTAAGTATGAAATCTATCAGAAAATCGCCAATTGTCAGAGCCTCTCTCACTAGAATTCAAGTAGAATTTTCTTGAAATGTTCTCTGACTAGAAGATTTTTGGAAAAGTGTTGAAAATGATTAGGTAAGTGATCATTTATAATACCATAAATGCTCTAACAGACACTGTTCTTCTCCACTGTAAAACCTGACAATTGTACCTATTTCCAACCAAGCCAAGTCTTGAAAGTGGTTCGTGACTTGAATATGTCGGACCCTCCTATTGCCTAACAAGTGAGTTGGGGCCAAATCAAGCCATGTCTTGAAAGTGGTCCGAGACTTCTACAAGTCGGAACCCCCTTATTGGCTTAACTCTTTTAAATGAATGATTTTAATGTAGTTGAACAAAATATCATTATTTAACACAAATTATTGAGTAAAATAGTCTCACTGTTAGACACACTACATATATAGATTAAATAATCCAACTAATTCAAATTACGCAAAAACTTATAAGCAGCGGCCTCATTATGAGACGATATTATTGGGCTAAAATAAACTAAACAATATTTAAAATAAAAAATTTTAACTTTGACCTAAAAGTGATTAGTTTGATATAATAGTTATAAAAAAATTTAAGGCTCTGTAAAAGAACAAAGTTTCAACAATCACCTTAGGAGGCTTTAGAAATGGTGGTTGTGGATCGACTGTATTTAATGCCTCGGCCATGGCTCTCTTTGCATTAAACATTGCGCTCAGCTCCTTGTAGCGGTTATCTAATTAGCCTCTTGCGATACCTACAAAATAAATGAAGTTAGAAATTAGTTATTCATTCTATTTACAAGATATACACGGACACTTACACTTATAAACCTTCAAACTAATGTCATACGCAGACAGAAAGGAGTTAATTTTTGAAATCCGAATTCCGGGGAATCCAATTTCTTTGTACGTAAACTGGTTTTCGAACCAGCTCTATCGTCATTTTGGTATATCAAATTATTATAGCCTCCTCATAGGTGTAGATGGGAACAAAGTTATTAAATTCATCTAGCTTCATGTCAATATCATAACTCGTATTGCAATTCCATCCATGGTTGTGGTACAAGAATTGCAATTCCATCTGGTAGTTCCTCGACGATCTTAAAAGGTCTTATGTGCGAGAAAGTAATCCAACCAGCACCATGATTTTAGGAGTTACATAGTATTGCCCGAAAAATATGACAAAAGGCTGTTAGACTAGGCTTCAACCCCATAATTCTACTTATCAAAATAAAGGCGTTTATATAACCCCAAGCATTAGGGTACAATTTAGCAACTATAATATTCAAAAATTCCAAAACCTCTTGGACGAAAGGGTGTAAAGGAAACCTCATGTCTAAATCAAAGGCCGGGTCATAAACGGCTATGCAACTAGGAGGAGGAGATTTAACCGTATCATATAAACCAGGCTTATTAATATCATAGCCATTCAGAAAACCCCATTTCCTCACCACACTCCTTCAATCACTATCCAATAGGATCATGGTGGGGAGATTAATGAAATAGTTTAGGGGCCCACCATCACGGATGTAAAATGGATGGGGAGACTTTTCTGCACTATCTCGGATTGGAGATCATTCCTGGTACAACATCTTCTCTTTATCTACATGGACCAAAAGTTTTGGATCAATTCTCAAGTATCTCGGAGAAAATACTAAAGATACTTCCCAAGGGAAAGGAACTTGTTTTTCTAGGTGATAAATGGGGGAAGTATGAGACTCATCGTCACTCGAAAGTGATTCATAAAGCGGAGTCACTAGATAACTGAGGCTATCATCATCCGACTCATCAGACTCAACTCTCTTCCTTTTAGAAAAATTATTATTATGCTCTTTATTTATGTTAAGTTGGGGCATTTTCTTACACAGTTGGTCTATGTTAGGGGTCTCCATTTCACCAAGTGTCGTGTACACTCAAACAACAAAATTAGTAGTAAGGGATAATTAAAGATCAATAGCTATAAAATCATGAAGTCTATTGAAGATAAACAAGAACTAATTGAAGATTAAACAAGAATTCAAGAAATTTATGAGAAACTAACAAAATTTAGAGTATACCTGGTATGAACTTGACCAAGTATGAAATCTGTCAGAAAATCGCTAATTGTCATAGCCTCTCCCACTAAAATTGAAGTAGAATTTGCTTGAAATTTTCTCTCACAAGAAGATTTTTGGAAAAGTGTTGAAAATGATTGGGTAGGTGAGCATTTATAATACCATAAATGCTCTGACAGACACTTTTCTTCTCCATTGTGACTGACAATTGTACCTATTTCAAAATCATGCCAAGTCTTGAAAGTGGTCCGAGACTTCAATAAGTCGGACTCACCTATTGACCATATAAGAGAGTTGGGGCCAAATCAAGCCAAGTCTTTAAAGTGGTCCGAGACTTCTATAAGTTGGACCCCTCTATTGGCTCAACTCTTTTAAATGAATTATTTTTATGTAGATGTACAAAAAGTCATTATTTAAGACAAATTATTGAATAAAAAAGTCTCATTGTTTGACACGCTATATATATAGATTAAATATTCCAACAAATTCAAATTACGCAAAAATTTATAAGCAGCAGCCTCATTATGAGATGGTACTATTGGGCTAAATTGAACTAAAAAAATATTAAAAATAAAAATTTTTAATTTTGACCTAAAATTGATTAATTTTATATAAAAGTGCTTAATTCAGATCTTAAAATAATAGTTATATATACAGTGATCAATATTAATATTAGAGCGGATAACTTTAACGTGATAACTAACAAGTTTGAAAATGATCGATTACAACCTTAAAGTGATCAATATAAAACATATAGCGCTAAATTATAAGTGATCATCTTTATAGTAATCAATAATAACTTGTAATCTTAAAGTTATCAATTATAATCTTAAAGTGGTCAATCTGACCTTCAAGTAATAAATTAAAAGGCAAAATTATCAATGGTATCCCCGTGTTAATGCACTTTATCTTTGGTGCTCCTGTGTTTTTTCGATTATCAATGGTACCCCAAGCATATCATGCTAATTATAACCGTGACATTATTTAAGTTTTTGCCGTTATCTTGTCGTTAAATCCTTTTAAAAATCAACCATGGTTAGTTTTTTTATTTATTTCCTTTGGCTCTTGCTTTTTCCTCCTCACTCATACTTGCTTACTCTATCTTCATCATCAAGCTCCTAGGTTGAGTACGCTATTGCTGAAGCTCCTACAAACCTTTCTCTTCATCCTTGTTACTTTTCTTCCTATTGGTAAGTTCTCCAATTCTTCCTCCGTTTTTGTCTGTTCATGTAACTTGTCTTGTTTGAGTTTTTGCCCTAAATTTCGTGATTAATGATGCAATTGTTTGATTTTCGCCCTAAATTTTCTGATCATTAGGGTTTTGTTCATGAATTACGTGTTTTTAAAGTGTTCTGAGTCTTTGCAGTCCTAAACCTTAAAAATCAGGGCTTTTTGAAATTTGGTTATGTTGCGTACTGAATTGTTATGTTGTGTGTTGAAGTTGAGTTATATGATTAAGTACTCAAATGGATGGTTTTGTTAATACATCGGGGTTTTTGGCTTTATTACACAACATCAATTGGATGGAAAAACTCTTAAAATTGGCTCCACTGTTCGAGCTGTAATTCTAGATGTTGCTAAGTCTGAGCGCCTAATTGATTTATCTTTGAAGCCACAATTGGTTGAGAAATTTGAAAGAGATGCTAGTGTAACTGTAGTGTTTAAGAAGAAATTCTGTAGTTTGAATTAATTAAAAGAGGACTACTTGGTAGTTTCATTACCTGAGTGTGATCATGCTATAGGATATGCAGCTATAACAGATTATAATATGCAAAGGTTACAGCGAAAGCAGTTCTCCGTAAGACAAAAGATTCTTGCGACTATTATGGCGCTTCCAAATGATACAACCTCAAGAAGGTTACTTTTGCTCCTTGATTCTTTTAACCAGGCTCCAAGAACTTTAAGTTCTAAGAAGGCAAAGAAGAGAAGAGATCAGGATATGATATTGGCTCTCTGGTCTATGCAGAGAGTACGGATGTTAAGCCTCTTGAATTGTGGGTAAAGTTTGGGATTGGATGTCGTGGTAGAGTGCACATTACAGAGGTGAATGAAGATAATGTTGTTGTAAATCCTTTCTCTGCATACAAAGTGGGGCATACATTGACTGCTAGGGTGGTTTTTGATAGTGTAAAGTCGGCAGCCTGGGTATATAAGCAACTATAAACTAACCATGGTTAGGTCAAATTCAAAAATAAACAGCAAGATAACAACACGAACTAAATAATATCACGGTTGTAATTAACATGATATGATGTTGGGGGTACCATTGAAAATTGGAAAAACACAAGGGTACCATTGATAATTTCCCAAATTATAAATAATCAGTTATAACTTAGACATAAATGTTTACCTGAAAGGTATCAATTATGACCTTAAATTGATCAATAAGTGATCATTTAAGAAAATATATAGTTTGGTTGATTGAGCTATTTTTATTATGCTCACGGTAAGGCGGTGTCTCGCAAGATCTTTTGTTCAAATTATGAGAATATAAACCCATTTTAAAAAGCCTTTTCATTGAGAAACAGTCTCTTAAAAGTGTAGTTGTCAATATAATCAGTATTGTTTAACTTTTATCAATAAATCCAATTGAATGTGATTATTATCATGTAGATTTGTTGTAATATAAATCGTTGCATATTACATCTGAATATATATTTATTGTTGAGAATGTTTTTATATTTATCATGAAATATCTTACTTGATATCAATGAGAACAAAAAATTTGTTGATTTGTTGAATCGTTTGGTCTTTATTCTAAGGAGTTTTGGATGGAAAAAAGAATTTGTGATTGTGATGTATATTATAAAAAATGCATTTAGAATATTACTATTGGGGTCCATTTTGTGCAAGATAATTCTATTAATAGCTTTTCGTTGTTAGTTGTTGAAGTAGAGAAATTGATAGCTGTAGTTGTACAATTATAAATGTTAAATATTTACAAACTTAGTTATTTGTGAAAATGATACCGATTGATAAAAAGTAACAATTATCGTAGTTGTATTATGTTGATAAAAGGGTAGTGAAATAGTAGATTATTACATTTTATTTTAAAATACCACAAGTTGCAACATTTTGATAACATGAATATAGCTTACTATGCTACTTACCAAACAATTACAATTTATGTGACTTTGAGTTGTAGTCTCATTCAACAACTAACGTACAACTAGAAAATATTATTGACTATTATTTTACCATTGTATACAATGCCACTTTATAGTTTACCACTTTAATTGAATTTTCTTTTAAATTTGTTGCATTTTTAAAACCAAACGTTCACATTTCACTATCACATAATAATTTCCATCCAAAAATATTATAGATAAATTTTAAACATTGATCTAGTTTCCTTACTAATTAATAAAAAACAATTGAGTATAATGCAAATTGAAAATTTAAAAAGATTTAATAACCTTTAATACAAAAAAAATATTTATATATTGTTAATCATTAATAATATAATAAAATCTTTTGTTGATTAAACATTTAAAAGTCTTATATGATTAACCTTTAATAATGTTTAAAAATATTTATTTAATTACGTGCTAAAGAATTTTTAATTTGGTTTTTTAGACAATATAATAAAATCTTATATGATTAAAAATTTGCAATGTTATGACTATCCAGATCGTCCGACACCTGCTTTACAAGAGACTGATTTTGAAAAATCAGCCTGGCGTGAATATCCATCAGGTGCCCCGTCTCATGACCAAGGGTGGCAGACATGCTGGAGTCTGCGTCCAGACTCCCAATGGTCTCCTCCGGCCACTTCTTGGCCCTCTCTCGCCATTGTTTCGTTCTAATCAAGCGCTCCTTCAATTCATCGCACTTGGAAAGTTTTTTCTTTAAGCCCGGCAGTTCTCCAAGATCTTCTCTAAGCTTCCTTAGCTCCTCATTCTGCTCATCGCAACGAAAGGCTCAGGCCGTCAGGGTCTCCTTATTCGCGGTGCTTTGGTGGCTCAAGTTCAGCTCAAAAGACATCCTCAAAAAGGACTGCAAAATAACGAAAGATTTAACCTCATGCGCTGCTAATTAAAGGTAAAAAGAAAAGATTGGTTATATTACCTCAGCCGCGGAAGCCTGGAACTGGCGCACTCTGTCGGCTGGGAGGCAGGGACTCTAGGTGATCGACGTCCACTTTGCTTACTAATGCGAGGTCGCCCTGTTAAATCGGGTTATAATGCTCTTATGTCCCAGATCAGTGAAAAGGGTGTCGTGTCGGAAAGGCAAGACTTCCCAGCGACGATACACCTCTCCAATGTATGACTCAGGGGCGGCAACTGACTCTCCCACCTTCTCCTTGCCCTTACAGGAGACAAACATCAATTTTTCCTGAGGGGTAGACACCTCCTCCTCCACTAACCTGATTTTTATAGGCACAGCAGTTCTGATAGTGTCCACGGAAGCTCTCTTCGTGGCACTCTCGGCGTGGGAAGAAGAATCCCTCTTCCTCTTCCTCTCTTTCTTCCCCTCTTTCTCCTTTTTCTCCTTCGCCTCCTTCTTTTTTGGAGGAATCACCCTCTTAGATTCATCAGGAATATGAACCCTCATCCTCTCCTCGAGAAGCCTTAGAGCCTCTCCTTCACTAGGCACCTCATCCAGCCCCTTTTTGGCCGTCACCGAATCCTACGAAAGAAAAAGTTAGACAATTCCCTATGGCTGACTAAAAAACATCAATATCTACCTTGGGAGGAAGAGGCAAGGGCTTTTCCGCGGCCCTCTGGTTGGCCCCATGAGCAAATCTCATAACGTATAATTTCATCATCATCTCCGTGTTTTTGGTCCTCGGGTTCTCCTTGGCAACCCCTGAAAAATCACAAGTCAGAAACGAGTAAACGTATGATAGAAAAGGCAAGAACTAGCGGTCCTTACTTCGATCTATGGCTAAACTGATTCTGAATGCTGAGAGGAGATTCTAATTTTCCAACTCAGAACGAGCGGGTATCCAATTGAGCTGAACATTCATGGGTTTCCTTCCCAATTGCACGTCCATCTTTGCATATTCTATTATTACCGCGTCAGTGAATAAGCACTGCGGGATTCCGTTGTTGAAACCCGAAAGGTTGGGTTTGATATCAAAAGAAGTTTTGATATTCCACCTTCTAGAACTGTACAAATAGGCGAACTTGGTTCTATATCCCTTCTGATTGTCAGGGAGGTCGTGAACTATCTTCAGCCTACGACGATGAGTAAAGGTGATCCATCCGCAACCATACGATTGAGAATTACACAGGCGAGCCCTAAAAATGTATCTAAAGGCGGTGAGTGTTGGAGGCACGACTAAAACTTTATAGAGTATCAAAAACGCGACCAAACAACCCTACGCATTAGGGTATAATTCCAGTACAGATATATTTAAAAGATCTAAAACTTCCCTAAAAAAGGGATGAAGGGGAAACCTAAGCCCCAACTCAAAGGAAGGAAGATATACGGCTATACAATGCGGTGGGGGAAACCTAACGTTGTCATAATTCCCCGGAGTAATAATGTTGTAATCATCTTTCAACCGCCACTTTAGCGAGACGACATTCCATTGTTTGTCAAGGTCCCTGTTGGTTTGTAAATTGATGAAAAAATTAAAGGGCCCACCGCCCGGAATATAAAACGGAGGAGGCACCGACGCCGCACTTTCTCTTCCAGAAGACTCGGCTGATTCTTTGATCTTTTCCATATCTACATACAATAACCTTTCTAGGTCAGGATTTATCCTCGGCAAGTAATTTGGGAAGAAAGCAATGCTCACTTCCCAAGGAGCAGATTTCTTCATTTCTAGTGTATATATAGGGGATACAGATGATTCGTCCCCAGCCTTTATTGATTCATAATGAGGG
Source organism: Amaranthus tricolor (assembly GCF_026212465.1). Taxonomy (NCBI): domain Eukaryota; kingdom Viridiplantae; phylum Streptophyta; class Magnoliopsida; order Caryophyllales; family Amaranthaceae; genus Amaranthus; species Amaranthus tricolor. The sequence goes on from NC_080055.1 coordinate 2,180,824, forward strand.
GTGATTCTCATTGAACTACTATCACCCGAATCATCTACCAACGATCTCTCATCAATACGTTTACATACAACTAAAGGGAAGTTCATCGGGTTAGTAGGGTTGATGTCTGTGTTAGCTATCGTCTCATTTGTAGCCGAGACATCCATATTAACCGCAATCAGAATAAAGTAGCAGGCGAAACTTGTACAGAATAAAGACTAGTTTCATAAACAAATTCAAAGCCTTAAACTAAGAAATTCAAGAACACGAAGAACAGTTCGAAGAAATTCAAAAATTTGAGGAAAATTCGAGTACCTTGTTTGAAGAAATTTGAAGATATGTCAGAAAACGTGAAGATCTGTCAGAAAATTTAAAGATCAGTCAGAAAACTTGAAGATCTGATAGAAAAACCTTGAAGATCTTTGGAAATTTTGTCATAGTTTGAAGGATGGTTGATGATTGTCAGAGCGTATCTCTCTACTTTCTCTCACTAATAACTTGAAGAAATGAAGGAAATATTAATGGAGGTTAGATGAGAGGGAGCAGTTCAAAACCCCTATTTATTACAAAAATAAATGCTTGAAAACCTCACTCACACCAGTTAATCCTAAAACGAGAAGTGGAACTCGAAATTAAACCAGGAATTCGATAAGTCAGACTCCCAATGTGAGGGGCATGTAGATAATTTTCCTAAGTATCGAGTCATTTGAAGTACCGGGGGAGTCGACAAGTCGGATCCCCAAGGTGGGTGGAAATGCTGATAAATTCCTAAGCTACCAGGCTTTCTCACGAAACCGTAAGGTCGAAAAGTCGGACCCCAATATAGGTCCTAAAAGTTAAAGAACGTTCGGATAAACCTAAGTATGAGAGGATGACTCAATTTACCGTCCGACTTATAGACAAGACGGGTTTGTTGCCGCGTCACCCGTGCTAGCCGCGAAATACATTGAGGCCGGGTCATCCTCCTCAACGTTACAAGCACCAGCATGACCAACTTACAATCTTTCAAAGTTGCAATGAATCCATGGTCATTGTGGAAGATGTCCGTGTCATCGATAAGTCGGACTCCCAGGTGGCCCTCCAATAATTTTGCGAAATGTTCCAAGTATGGAAGAATTTTCGAACCTTAGTTCGTCCGTCTCTTCTATAAACCGGATCCTCTCTAAGCTAAAACTTAGAGTAAACCGTAATTTGTTCAAGTATGAGGAACAACCAAGACAAGTGAATGCCACGGAACAAGAAGGTCACCCATGTTGGGGCTCATTAGTTTTATTTCTAACTGTCCATATTAACGAAGACGCGGGCCGATTGCATTGATTCCGCGTCTTAGAAAAATACGGGGTTCGTTATGACGAGAGAATTACTCTAAGTATTTTATCATTCCGTGATATCGATAAGTCGGACTCCTTTTGAGTCCCTCAGTGAAAATTGAAGAAATCAATGTATAAATCCAAGTCATGTCATCAACTGCTCATGTTATTACTTATTCGGACTCCAACGCGTATGTGAGTCAACCAGCTCGTATCCGCTGCATATTATACGAAAATAAAGAAATAAAAAAAGGAGAAAATCATCATTTTGTCCGTGAAGTACACAAGTCGAACCCCCTTTTATGGCAATCGAATTCCAAAAATACTCTAAGTTATGGTAATTCCGCGGCACTGGGGTACTAGTGTAATCTGAGCTGGAAAATATCATAATGTAGGAAATCAGCGCGAAAGGTTATACAATGGTAAGGTTGTTTCAGTTGGTTAGAGTGCCCTTGTCACGCCTCCTTGGTCGCAGGATCGAACATCCGCACCTTCATTTTGCTGCTGGATAACTCAGCTTGTTGGGGCTACCTCACGGCCTATTGCAAGCCGTGGTTCGATTCGCCTTGTTTGCTTTCCGCTTGGATTTGGTGTGTCTCACATAACTATTTTGAAAATGTCGTAACTTTTTTGTTACAACTCCAAATTCGACGTTTGAACAGTCGATTTGAAGCTTACAGACCGAATTTTCATAAACCGTTAGAGGGTTCGCCAAATTGTGGATATATTTATCTTCCATAGCGTTTGAGTATCCTCCATGATAATTTTTCTTCCTTCATTCAGTTTTAATGGACAAGTATTATTTCTGCATAAAGAAAGATGTTTCAGGTCGTTGGGGCTCTCTCCTCACATCATCCTTCATGCGTGGGGCTAAATGTTATGGTAACATTTATTCATTCATTTATTTAATTATTAATGTTATATTACCTTAATAACCTTCGACTTTTTGATTGACCTTGACTCCCGGTCAAGGGGCTTTTTCTGAATTTCTTAACCACCTTGCTTGGTCACTAAGTTAGTAACTTCCCTAACCCTAGAGTAACTACCCACTACCATCCATCATACCCATAATGATCTACTCTTTCTCGGAAATAACTTCCTCTCCACCATTATAAATAGGGGCAGCCAGCACCAATTTGAAGGCAGTGAAAAAAATACCATACCGAAACTCCTCAAAAATCCCTACTCACGATCATCTTCATTAACCTACCCAAATACAAGCAATTTCTACCCAGACATTTATGTTCCTGCATTCAATTTATCATCGTTTATTCATTAATCTCTCATCGCTTATCTGACTTAAGCGTCGGAGGGGTTTCTCGGTAAATAAACCCCGGGCGAGGCTAACGTGTTGTGTTGCAGGAATTCAAGTCACTTCCATTTCGCTGATTGTTGCTCACAATAACGCTTCCACTTCAAGTACTCCAAGTGCTTTGCACCTCCTCGTTCCACAAACGAAACATGCAATATTTTCTAATGTATTATTTAATATTTATTTGAATAAATTGTGAATTACAACCTTATAATTTATTTTTGCACATTACAACCTCAATGTTTTGTTTTTGTGTATTACAACCACCAAAGTATCATAGTCTAGAGCCAAATAACATAATTTCCACCATTTTAGTAGTCAGATTTATAGTTTAAGTGCTAAGAATTATGTAATTTGGCTTGAATGTTGTAGACAATGATATTTTAGTGGCTGTAATTTGTGAGACTATAATTCGCCAAAGTCTTAAGCATTTAGGCCTAATTTGCTAAAGCGAATTGAGTAGTCTAAAGTCACCCTAGTGTACACACCCCTGCTACTAGGATCACAACAAATAGAAGCAAGACTAGACATCGTATAAAGAATCAGAAATAAAACCTATCAACATGTATATTAATCAAACATGGCAACATGTTCAACACCCATATACTTGGATCACAACCTCGTTTTCAGAGAACATTTATCTCCTCATTGTAGTGTCGAGTCTTGCGTTTCAGATTAGTTTTTACACACTTTACGCATGATTTTACCTTGTTCTTGTCTCCATGGTGTTTTGAGGTAATTTCAGGTATTTTCGGAGAGTTCAAGATATTTTACGTTGCGTACAAGACTTAGATGCTTTGATCGAAGATTAGACACGTGTATCGAAGCTATCCTAAGCATTCAAAGTCTTCCGCAAGGTCCTTGCAAAGCCCGTAAGACATCTAGAGCTTCAAAGATAAAATTATGCCAAGTAAATAAACCATTCGACCGAGCCATAACTCCATTCGGGCGAATAGCTGAAGATTCGGGCGAATGGCTGAAGCTTCGGGCGAACCAAGATACAATTCGGGCGAATGGCTTTTGGAACTCAAGGAAATGACCCTAGACTTGCTGGAAACCCCGAATGAAGCCCCATTCGGCGAATGCACCTTCAATTCGGTCGAATGAAAGCCCCAGCCTGCGCGATTTCTTTTCTTCGCAAACCAAACTCCGACGGCTTTTAGGGTATTTTACCCCTTTTGTTTCTTAGCTTATTAATACCCCTCATTTCTGTAAAAAGGGGATGCCTAGTATAGGTGCCTTTGTGTCTCCCTCTAAAACATCATTTTTTCATTGCTTTTCTTTACTTTTTGCCCTAGTGTAGATTTATTGTTCTTCGTTTATGCTTTGATCAACTTTCATGTCACTTCATTTATGTAAGTTTATTTATTTAATGCTTTGATGTCTTTATTGCTTTCCTCTATTGCTTTCTTCTATTGCTTTCCTTTAATGCTTTCTTAGTTTAGATTTAATGCTTTCATGTTCTTCAATTCCTTTAATGCTTTCTTTGCTTGTTGCTTTTGTCTTTAATACGCTAGAGTAGTTTCTTTAGGGGTTTTAGGTTAGAGAAACCCTAGGTTTGGTCTTGTCTTCAATGTTTAGGATTAGGGTTGAGGTTGATGATGGTTGTTGATAGATATTCGATTCGAATCTTGTCCTGCCACTCCTAGAGAGACATAGGGCGATTATAGGTCGTTCGTGTGGCTTATAGGGTCACCAACTTTCTCTCGATATCTAGAGTGTCTTGATTGATTATCGTTCGAACTCCCATGACCTAGCTTATCTTTATTTCCAATAGATCGTCCTAGGGTGGACGTAGTCTACTCCTCGCATGTCTTTCATTGCTGAGTTTCCCTTTTTATTCTTGTTATTAGTTCAGTTCACCCACCAGCCATCCTTTCATATAACCTTCCCACACCTAGTCTTTAGTCTAGCAACCCTTGTCCTTGTGGTTCGACCCCCGACTTACCATTACACTCGTTGTAGTAGTATTATAAATATTGTTTGTATAACTTGGTTCTTAGTATTAACGACGTGCTAGAAGCCGGTTATCAAAATGGCGCCGTTGCCGGGGACAAGGCGTTTGTTTAGATTTTTGTTTAGATGTGCTTTGTGAATAACTTTTATTTTAGTTTATTTTTTTGAAATTTTTGTTTTTCTTCATGGTTTGCTATCCCTTGGATCAATATAAGCATGAATCTTTTTGGAGATTCTTTGTTAAATATGGGGATTCTGTCCCTAATAAGCATAATGTTGGACAATGGCGAATTTGGCTTGACCTTTATAAGGGTTTGAATAATGAGACTAGGGAATTAGTGGATTATGTTTACTCAAGTTCACTCCTCGACCAAACCCCGATTCTATGCCTAAATTTCTTTAGATGGTTGGCGAAGGACGACTTTAAGAAAGAGTATCCCGGTTTCCCTCCCCTTGAGGTTCCACTAGCTTACCCTTTTATCAATTACACATATGGTGATACACCAATGGGGGATGAGTTGGAGAGAACGTGGAGTGTTAACCAATTGAAAAGGGCTTTTGAGGAGAGACTAGAGACCCATGACCACCTTGTGCCCATGGCGTAGGACCATGACCTAGACTCCCCTTGCTCTATTTCTTACTCCCCTCCATCTCTTGATGATCAACTTATGGATGAGTTTTATGATGATATGTACAATTGGGAGGAGTTTACATTCCCCACACTCTTGCATCATGACTCTCCCGTTCCTACCGGTGAGTTTCTTGTTGAGTTTCCTCGTGCACTTCACCATGATGAACCCCTCACATATGTGCATGGTCATCTAGATAGTGAACCCAATGACTTAGAGGTAGATATGCCCTTGATTGAGAAGTCTCAAGTGCATACCCTTAGTGTGCCTTCTATTGAGTCTCATCCTACACCTCTTAGTCATTGTGAGATGCCTCCCATCGCCCTCCATCATGCTCAACTTGATGCTTGTGATGCCTTGCCGCTTGCTTCCCTCCCCCCTCCCTTTGTTCGCTCTTCCTTCGGCTTTTCATCTCGTTATGAAAAGCTGATCTTTGTTCTGTTTCTTCTTTTCTTCTTTCTTCTCTCCCTCTTCCACTCCCCAACTTCTGCTGTTGTGGGGAGTGAGTTTGACAAACTCCTCCGGAGTTTGACTCACCATATAGTGAGTCAGGTCTAGCTAAAGACCTTAAAGAAGCGCTTGTTGGGAGGCAACCCAATTGTAAATTTTAGTTTTTGTTTCATTTTTGTTCTCTTTCATTGCATTACATTTTTGCTAGTCGGTACTCACGTTTAGTTTGTAGTGTTGTTTGTTAGAACTTGCAGATCCAAACGACCATTAGCATTGACCCTCGACAAGATTTGTTTGTGATTGATTTGATGATGTTGAGAGGGTCAATGCTAACAGTCCCGAGAGGACGAGAAAGAGGAGAAAGGAAGCTCAAAAGAGCAATACATCGAAAATGAAGAATATAGCTTCACCCTGGCTTGGGGGAGGCAATCACTCTAGCCTCGCGTTTCTTGCCTTTACTTCTTCCAAGGAGTGGAGAGTTCTTTGCCCATTATGATGGTGGTGATGGTAGTGCTAGGAGTGAAAGCCCCCCTAGCCTAGATATGACCTTCTTCCCTCTTTATTATTAACTAGTTTTTGTTTGTGTTGGGTATTGTGACAATCTTGTTGACCTCTGTTTTAAACGTTTCATCTTTTTCTTCTCTCTCCTTCTTTGCTAGAGACTAGCAAAGGTTTGGCTTGGGGGAGAGTTGGTCAACACTATTGTCACCATTCTCCATTTGTTTGTGCATTTAGTGTCATTTAAGTCTAGGTTAGTGCATGGCATGTATTATTTTCTATATATTTTACATGTTCACCATGCATTCATAACATACTGTATATATTGCATATTCATGCTTTGTTTTTCTATTTTCAATAAAAGTTTGAGTTGTGAAACTAGCATGCAAGCTTCTGGTGTGTACATCTGTGGCCTTATGCATACTCATATTCTCTTAGCCTTGTGCCTGTTTTGGGACCAAGGAATTGACCGTTTTCCGCCTGACTTGGGGGATTTAGGTTTTCTTGGTTGGTGGCTTGGATGACTACCTTTTGAGGCACATTTCGCCTAGCATGTGAGGATTGAGCCTTTTTGGACTCCTTGCGAGTTCCATTCATTTTGAGTGCTACTTAGGGGGTCTATTCTCCTCCAGTGTAGTCTGCATTTCCTAAGGCCAAGGATGATAACACGTTTGTTAGATTTGAACTAAATAGCCAAATAGCCTACCATGGACGTAAATTGACTTTAGGTTAACCCAAGTTCTTGCCTTTACCTTTTCTTTTGTAGCCACGTTATTTAAACTCCACATGAGCCAAATATTCCCTCTTTTGACCTAGAGGATAACATAGTGATGGCGGGGTTGGTGTGAGTTACAATGTGTTGTACGCTTTTTGGTTAGTCCAGTGGTTGTTGGTTTATCATGACTCTATTCATTCATTTGTTGCTCATATTATTTCTCCCTTTTCCTATTGTGCTTCACATAGTGATTATCACATTTATATACATACATATTCATTGAGTGAGGAGATCTTCCCCTTGTTCTTCATATATATAATGGGTAATATTCGAGTGAGGAAATCTATACTTTCCTTTGGGAGATGAGCTTGAAAACAAAAATTGTGATGAAATTCAAAATTTTTCATGTTGTTTTATAATAGAGTTCATTTGTGCTTATTTGTGGTTTTTGGGTTGATATCATTATTGGATACAGTGTTTATTGGTTTTTCATGAGGTGTTTGTGGTATCTTTAGTCGTGAGTCACTTGCTATCCTCTACTTTAGCGCCATATCCCCAAATATATCCCAACTTAACCCTAAGCCAACGTTACAACCATTTGCTAACCTGTTCGACTTGGTCTAATTAGTTTGTTCTGTGCTAGAGTTCGATATAACACAATCCCCATGATTTGCCCCTATTAGGTGTTTGATTCCCGACTCATCTTTAGTCGGATGATTATGAGCAAAACACAAACCATAATCAAACACATGAGCATTATTGCATATTTCTCACATCTCTTGAGAAATAACCAGGGGAGTGTAGACTCGTTACCTCTCTAGGTAGTGGGTGGCATGGCCTGTGTTATAGTTAACCTAGCGATCTCGAGTCCGTGGAACTGGTTGTTTTGCTTGCGCTCTTATGAGCCCATTGTACTTGCACACCCATGGCTAAGGAAGAGTATTGCACGTACACAGCTTGCGTTATTCTGTCTTCCGCTCGCCTTGCAAAGCATCGCATTTGATTTTCTGTCGTAGTTTAAATGTTGCATATAGGTTGCAGCCTTGCATTGCATGGCATTGGATTTGTGGGTTTCCTTCTAAAAACCATCACGAGACCTTACTCGTCCTCTACGGGAGACCTAGGGGTTTAAAGGGCTTGTCGCACATGCTAAGTGTGACCGTTATTCCTAAGAAAGTGAGTCTTAGGTTTTACTGTTTTTCGTAGATTAGATTTGTTTTTGCCCCGCACTTTCATGTTGTCCTGCTAGTTCATTTCCTAGGGACTAGCAAAGGTTTGGCTTGGGGGAGTTGATGTGCTCGTTTTTTAGAGCACATTTATCTCCTCATTGTAGTGTTGAGTCTCGCGTTTCAAAATAGTTTTTACACAGTTTACGCATGATTTTACCTTGTTCTTGTCTCCATGGTGTTTTGAGGTAATTTCAGGTATTTTCGGAGAGTTCAAGGTATTTTACGTTGCGTACGAGACTTAGATTCTTTGATCGAAGATTAGACACGTGTATCAAAGCTTTCCTAAGCATTCAAAGTCTTCCGTAAGGTCCTCGCAAAGCCCGTAAGCCATCTAGAGCTTCAAAGATACAATTATGCCCAGGAAAGAACCCATTCGGCCGAGCCACAACTCCATTCGGGCGAATGGCTAAAGCTTCGAGCGAATAGCTGAAGATTCGGGCGAATGGCTGAAGCTTCGGGCGAAACAAGATACAATTCGGGCGAATGGCTTTTGGAACTCAAGGAAATGTGCCTAGACTTGCTGGAAACCCCGAATGAAGCCCCATTCGGGCGAATGCACCTTCAATTCGGTGGAATGAAAGCCCCAGACTGCGTGATTTCTTTTCTTCGCAAACCAAACTCCGACGGCTTTTACGGCATTTTACCCCTTTTGTTTCTTAGCTTATAAATACCACTCTTTTCTGTAAAAGGGGGATGCCTAGTTTGGGTGCCTTTGTGCCTCCCTCTAGAACATCATTTTTTCATTATTTTACTTTACTTTTTGCCCTAGTGTAGATTTATTGTTCTTCCTTTATGCTTTGATCAACTTTCATGTCACTTCATTTATGTAAGTTTATTTCTTTAATGCTTTGATGTCTTTATTGCTTTCCTCTATTGCTTTCTTCTATGGCTTTCCTTTAATGCTTTCATTTAATGTTTTCTTACTTTTTATTTAATGCTTTCATGTTCTTCAATTCCTTTAATGCTTTCTTTGCTTGTTGCTTTTGTATTCAATATGCCAGAGTAGTTTCTTTAGGGGTTTTAGGTTAGAGAAACCCTACGTTTGGTCTTATCTTAATTGTTTAGGATTAGGGTTGAGGTTGATGATGGTTGTTGATAGATATTCGATTCGAATCTTGTCTTGCCACTCCTAGAGAGACATAGGGCGATTATAGGTTGTTCGTGTGGCCTATAGGATCACCAACTTCCTCTCAATATCTAGAGTGTCTTGATTGATTATCGTTCGAACTCCCTTGACCTAGCTTATCTTTATTTCCAATAGGTCCACCTAGGGCGAACGTAGTCTACTCCCCGCTTGTCTTTCATTTTTGAGTTTCCCTTTTTATTTTTCTTATTAGTTCAGTTCACCCACCAGCCATCCTTCCATAAAACCTTCCCACACATAGTCTTTAGTCTAAAATCCCTTGTCCTTGTGGTTCGACCCTCGACTTACCATTACACTCGTTGTAGTAGTATTAGGGTGATTATAAATATTGTTTGTATAACTTCGTTCTTAGTATTAACAACGTGCTAGAAGCCAGTTATCATAATGGTGCCGTTGTCGCGGATAAGGCGTTTGTTTAGATTTTAGTTTAGCTGTGCTTTGTGAATAACTTTAATTTTATTTTATTTTTTTTAAAATTTTTTTTTCTTCATGGATTCGTATCCCTTGCATCAATATGAGCATGAATCGTTTTGGAGATTCTTTGCATAATATATATATATATATATATATATATATATATATATATATATATATATATATATATATATATATATATATATATATATGTGTGTGTGTGTGTGTGTGTGTGTGTATATATATATATATATATATATATATATATATATGAGCATGAATCGTTTTGGAGATTCTTTGCATAATATATATATATATATATATATATATATATATATATATATATATATATATATATATATATACATATATATATATATATATATACATATATATATATATATATATACATATATATATATATATATATATATATATATATATATATATATATACATATATATATATATACATATATATATATATACATATATATATATATATATACATATATATATATATATATATACATATATATATATATATATATATATATATATATATATATATATATACATATATATATATATACATATATATATATATACATATATATATATATATATATATATATACATATATATATATATATACATATATATATATATATATATATACATATATATATATATATATATATATATATATATATATACATATATATATATATATATATATATATATATATATATATATATATATATATATATATATATATATATATACATATATATATATATATATATACATATATATATAATACATATATATATATATACATATATATATATATATACATATATCTATATATATATATATATATATATATATATATATATATATATACATATATATATATATATATATATATATATATATATATATATATATATATATATATATATATATACATATATGTATATATATATATATATATATATATATATATATATATATATATATATATATATATATATATATATATAAATATACATATATATACATATATATATATATATACATATATATATATATATATACATATATATATATATATACATATATATATATATATATATATATATATATATATATATATATATATATATATATATATATATATATATATATTAATTTGCTTTGCTTGCTGGAGATTTATATTCGTTTTTAGATGCTCTGATTTATTGATTTATTAATGAATTGATAGTTTACATGCTCTAATTTATTGTTGAATTGTTTTGTTTATTATTAAATGCGTTCATTCAACATTTATGTTTGGGGGAGATATGAAAATTTTCGTAGGAAAATTTGTGAAGATATATAGATATAAAATTTGATAGTTGCAGATTATTGATTACTGTTCATGTTCATAATGTTTGATAATCATGTTTTTGATATTAAAGCATTGATATGATGCTATATTACAATATTGATTATTATATTTGCATGTATTATGATTGGATATTTGTTTGCATGATAATGAAACATGAAAATTCATTGATTTATACTATTCTCTTTTTATAATGTTCTGATTTGAAATTGTTTTCAAAATCTTGAAGAACATACTGATTGATGATAAAGTCTTGAAAATATTTTGTTTAAAGATATATTGTTTATTCTTATCATGTTTTCAATTCATATTAACATAGAAATATGATTTAGGAAAATATGGTTTTTACTTTCATCAAGAGGGAGATTGAAGACTCAACTCTCTTAAATAATGATAAGGAGAATTTTAAGACTCAATTCTCATGAATGATGATAATTCAAAACACATATTGATTAAACAAATAAATTAAGTAATTACATTTAGTTGTTTAAGTAAGTCTAAAATCATATTTGATATACATTTGATAAGTAATATATATATTAAAGTTCAAAGATATTAGAATATGCTTAAAGAACTTAAGTTTATCTTAAAGTTGATTTTATAAGTCTTGAAATACGTTTCAAAATCTTGAATATAATTATGTTTATAATCAGGTTAATTTCGTAATTATATTTAAAATATTTTAATCGGTAATGTTCCTTGAAATTATTTTTGAAATATTTTAATAGGTCAAGGTTCATTAAAATTAACTTTGATATTATTTGAAATTAAGTTTGAATATTTTATTACACGTTTTATCTTAAATGTTCAAATGTTTTAGATTTAAACTTGAATTTAATTATGTTCTTAAATTAATTTGATGATTAAATATAATACAAGGTACACTTGTTTTGCTAATTACAGTACACGGGTATAATTAATGTTAAATTAGTTGTTATGCAAATTATAGAGTTTTCTATTAATAAGATGATATTTGAATTAACACTAAAAATAGAAAATGACTATTTGAATTAATACTAAAAATAGGAATTAATTTGAATGATTATTTAAACGTTGATAAATCTGGTTTGTGTTTAGTTTTCAATATCTTGTATGAGTACTAACGTGGCAGCATAGCATTGGATATTAAAGACAAATTACAGCACACAATGACGAAATTATTTTAGCTGTCAATACACGTCAGTTTGAAGTCAAGCTCAAGATCTTGAGGACAGGCGCAGAATGAGCAGGTCAACAGAAAATTACGGAAAGGAGCCTTCTGGTTTTTCAAAATGTGTTGAGGCGTAACACTATATATATGAGGCTTCATTTCAGAATTAAGGATACATCTCTGTGCACCTCTTCTTATAACTTTCTCTCTTTATAAATTCTCTAAGTGTTTAAAGAGTTGTAATTCTTAGTTCATCTAACTCTTAGATTTGTAATAGGCTTAAGAGTTTTAAAAAGAGTTAGATTAAGTTTAATACGCCTAACCAAGAATACTTTACAAAGTGTTCAACTTGTGAATCTCTATTGTGAGATTTTGGATTTGCTTTTATTAAAGGGACTTGTAATACGGTTCTTCACGGGGAAGAACGTGGTTTGAGGAGATAATGAGATCTGCTTTTTTGTATTAAAGTTAGATTAATAAAAGGCGTTGAAATCCTACAGGTTGAAAGAGAACTCATAGGCGGGGAGTAGGTTGGTTAGAACCGAACCTCGTTAACATATCGTGTGTTATACTTTAAAGTTTATTTTCCGCACATACGTTATTGTTTACGAATTGACTCAAAACTGTTCCAGAAAACATTTTTGACAGACTCCTCAAACTCTTGAGACAAGTTTCCAGTCAAAATTTTAATTAGCCCAAACTCTCTATTCAACCCCCCCCCCCCCCCCCCCCCTCTAGAGAGTATTCAACCTCTTATTAACTTGCAATTGGTATCAGAGCTGAGTTTCACATAAAAAGAGTAATATCTTGTGATGGATCCAATAGGAGAAGGGTTGTTTGCTCAAGGATGTTCGTGCTCAAGACCACCTTTGTTTTGCGGTACAAATTTCTCACATTGGAAAACTTTGATGAAAATGTTCGTGATTGATCAAGATATAGAACTTTGGGAGATCATAACTAAAGGACCTAAGATACCCATGAAAAAGGACACTCAAGGAAATGATGTACTAAAGTCCGAGTCCGAGTCCGAGTCCGAGTCCGAGTCCGAGTCCGAATATTCACAAACTGATTTGGAATGGGTTTCCAAAAACTATAGGGCAATGAATCAATTATGTTGTGCTTTAAATGGTACTGAGTTTAATCGAGTTTCTTCATGTACAAGTGCTAAAGAAATATGGGACAAGTTGGTTGTGACTTACGAAGGAACAAGTCAAGTAAAGGAAACAAAGATCAACATCCTTATGCATTAATACGAAATGTTTAAGATGAAAAAGGATGAGAATATAAATGAAATGTTTACTCCTTTTACTTTGATTACTAACAGTTTGAATTCTCTTGGCAAAACCTTTACTAATGCTGAAAAAGTCCAGAAGGTCTTGAGGTGTCTTCCAAGATCCAAATGGGGTCCAAAAGTCACTGCCATTGAGGAAGCTCAAGACTTGAGAATTCTATCACTTGACGATCTCCTTGGAAAACTCACAACTCATGAACTTACCCTACATGATGATGGAGAAAATGATGTAATACCTTCCATGAAAAATCTTGCTTTAAAAGCTAAGAAACGTCATGAATCTTCAAGTGATGATGAAGAAAGCGATGATGAAGAAGATCCATTTGCATTGATCACAAAAGGTCTTGAAGGAATTATGAAGATGCGAAAAAGATTTAAGAAATTTAAATCCAGAAATAAAGGTAAGTATTCTAACTCTAATTCAAACTTTAAGACTAACAAACTTGCTTGTTTTGAGTGTGGATCTACAGAAGATATTGTAAAGGACTTTCCTAAGAAGAAAAGGGAATCCTACAAAAAGAAGAAGAAGAAACAAGCGATGGTTGCAACTTGGAGTGATTCCGAAGGATCATCCGAATCTGAAAGTGAAGATGGAAAAGCTCATGTATGTCTTATGGCTGATAATGATAACTATGATGACTTAGATCAAAATCATAAAGAGGTACGTGACTTTCTTAACACATGCTTAAAAGATGAATTAGTTACAACTCTCGTCTATATGTTTCAAATTGAAAAGATTTTAAAAGATGAGAAAGATATCTTAGTGGATAGAGTACGTCATTATGCTGAAGGTTGTGAAGGAATCATAAATAAAAATGAATTGCTAAAGGCTGAAAAAATAAACTTGAAAAGATTGTCAAGGTCTTGAAAGAACAGAATCTCAGCCAGACTAAACAGCTTATCGACCTTAAGAATGAGAACAATGATCTTGAAGCCAGGATCAAAACCTTGAAAAATGTGTCTGAGAAAAATCTACAAGCATTAACCAAGCTAAATGAATCTGAATCCAAATTCACTAAAATACTTACACGTCAAAAACCGTCTAGTGATAAACGTGGTATTGGTTATAATAATGTTACACATAACTACAAGAGTAAGACCACATTTGTGAAAAGTGCATATAAATATAAACGTACACCTACTTGCACCTTTTGTTGCAAAGAAGGACATTTAGACTTGTATGTCCATATAGACGTAAGGAAAATTATATTATCAAGAATTCCTTTCCCCTTGAATTGCGTGGACAGATAAAGCAAATATGGGTTCCTAAAGGGACAAGACCACCCAACATGGTCTATCCCCAATATGGTTCCAAATTTGTCACATGGATAGCCAAGTAAGGTTGAGAAAGGTTATTTTTTTTTGTTTTGTAGGATAAACAAAAGTGGATTCTAGATAGTGGATGCTCGAGGCATATGAGTGGTAAAATCTCTTTATTTTCTGAAATTAAGGAAAGATGCAATGGCTCAATCACCCTAGGAGATAAAGGTAAATGCAAAATTTTAAGCGTTGGTAAAATTGGTAAGAATCCATCTAAAACTATTGACAATGTTTATTTAGTTGAAGGTCTAAAATTTAATTTGGTAAGTGTGTCTCAACTATGTGATAAAGGTAATGAAGTAATATTTGATAAAGAAAAATGTGTTGTCAAAAATCCTAATACCCGAGATACTTTCATTACTGCCCTTAGAAATGATAATGTTTATGCCTTGCATACTAACGAAATTGCAGCTCAGAATTTCAAGTGCTTGAAAGCTATTACAGATAAACCAAAACTATGGCATAGACGTCTTGGTCACATCAATACTCACACCATGCAGAAGTTGGTAAGTAAAGATCTAGTTAAGGGACATCCAGCTCTTGACTATAAACAAAGTCCTATTTGTGACGCATGCATTACAAGTAAACAAGTAAGAAGTTCATTCAAACCGAAGAAAATGGTAAGTACATCAAGACCATGTGAACTCTTACATATTGATTTATGTGGACCAATGCGTGTACGGAGCATAAGAGCTAGATCTTACATTTTAATTACAGTTGATGATTATTGTAGATTTACATGGGTTGATTTTTTGAAGGATAAAAGTGAAGCCTTGAAACTGTTCTCAAGACGTTGTAAAGAAATGCAAACTCAACTGAACCTTCCAATAGTCTCGATTAGAAGTGACCATGGGAGAAAGTTTGATCAACTAGGCTTTGACTCCTTTTGTGAAAAATATGGAATAACCCATAACTTTTCAGCTTCTAGGACACCCCAACAAAACGGTGTAGTTGAAAGGAAAAATTGAACCTTAGAAGAAATGGCTAGGACAATGCTTATTGAAAATGGATTAGCTAAACACTATTGGGCTGAGGCTGTTAACACAGCTAATTATGCTTTAAATAGATGCCTTATAAGACCTATACTTAAGAAAACTCCCTATGAGTTATTCAAAGGAAGAAAACCGAATATAGCATACCTTAGACCATTTGGTTGCAAATGTTTTATTCATAATAACGGTAAAGAAAATTTAGGTAAATTTGATTCTAGAAGTGATGAAGGTATATTTCTTGGATACTAACTAAATAGTAAAGCTTATCGAGTGCTGAACAAGCGTACAAATATAGTTGAAGAAAGTATACATGTTGTTTTTGATGAATCCGACAATGGAACATTAAATGAAGTATTTAAAGAGTTAAATCTTAATAAACACTTTAATGATTTGAGTGATGACGAACTGGATGTTAATGATATTAGTGCAGTTAAAAGGAATAACATACAGGATACCATACAAAATATTGATGGTGAAGGAAAACAAATTGTAAACATTGAAGACTCACAGTCTGATCTTGAGACCCAATCTCAAGAACTTGAGATAGTTCCTGAACATACTGCTTTAGATACACCAATTAGATACACTTCAAATGAAGTAAGTACAACTTCTTTGAATGAAAACACACCATCCATACTACGAAGAAGAATTAGAATGTCATCTCAACATCCTCCAGAAAACATTATAAGTGATCCAAACAAAGAACCAAAGGATGTTAAAGAAGCATTACAAGAACCAGAGTGGATCATTGCAATGCAAAATGAATTAAATGAATTCAAAAGGAACAAAGTTTGGGATCTAGTTGAAAGACCTCCAGATCGTACTATCATTGGAACTAGATGGGTCTTTCGTAACAAACTCAATGAGGATGGAGACATTATAAGGAATAAAGCAAGACTGGTAGCTCAAGGCTATAATCAAGAAGAAGTTATAGATTATGATGAAACTTTCGCACCAGTTGCAAGGTTAGAATCTATTCGTATTATGCTTGCTTTTGCTTCATACATGAATATTAAACTATATCAAATGGATGTTAAATGTGCATTCTTAAATGGATACTTGCAAGATATTCTAGTTGTTCAAGTATATGTTGATGATATACTATTTGGAGCTACTAATGATTCTTTGTGCAAGGAATTTTCTGAGATTATGTGCAAGGAATTTGAAATGAGCATGATGAGAGACTTAACATTCTTTCTTGGACTACAAATAAAGCAAAAGAAAGATGGCATATTTATTTGTCAAAGTAAATATATTAAAGATTTGTTAAAGAAGCACAATATGGATCAATGTAAAGACGTTAATACGCTTATGAGTGCAACACTAAGTCTAGACCAAGATATAAATGGTAAGAGTGTTGATTAAAAGACTTATAGAGGTATGATTGGTTCTTTATTGTATTTAACTGCTAGTTGTCCTGATATCATGTTTAGTGTTTGCTTATGTGCTCATTTTAAAGCTAACCCAAAAGAATTTCACTTAACTGCAGTTAAGACAATTTTTAGATATTTATATGGGACTAAAGACTTTGGTCTATGGTACCCTAGTTGTGGAAATTTTAGTTTGATTGGCTTTTCAGATGCTGATTATGCTGGATACAAGGTTGATAGAAAAAGCACCTCAGGATCGTGTCAATTCTTAGGAAATTTATTAATCTCATGGTATTCTAAAAAGCAAAATTCAGTTGCTTTATCTACAACTGTAGCTGAATACATAGCTGCAGGTGCATGTTGCTCTCAAATTTTATGGATTGCTCAACAACTTCGAGATCTTGGAATTGATTTCAAAGGTATACCAATAAAGTGTGATAATACAAGTGCAATTTTTATTACTAAGAATCCTGTACAACATTCACGTACAAAACACATTGAGGTACGTCACCATTTTATAAGAGATCATGTTGAAAAATGTAATATTTCTTTATCCTTTATGTCTGCTGAAAATCAGTTAGCGGATATATTTACAAAACCTTTAAGTGCTGATCGTTTTGCTTATATACGTATGGAACTTGGCATGCTAAATGATGTTGCATGAATTAAAGGGGAGTAATGACAAAGAGTAAAATGGTTAAATATTAAACGTTAATTGTTACTTAATAATAAGTATGTATTATTAAAGGGGAGCATTACATTTGAATGTTTGACTGTCAATATATGTGTGTGTTTATGCATGCGTTTGAGAATTAAAAATTTAATTTCAATTTCTTAAAAAATTATTTGTTCTAAAAAAATGGGATTTATAATTAAATACCTTTAATCAATAAAGGTAATTTATTTATTTTATTTTAAAACAAAATTGTTTGTTTGAATTACTTATGGACGTCATCCATGCATTAAGATCTTGTTCATGACTTTGGTTTATATCCAATTAATCTCATAATTGCATTTCCAAATCAAACACCTATTCACGTCATTGAACAACCGGTCAATTTATACACCTTTTGCATTCCCTGTATTGTCAAATCAACATTTATGGAAGTAAAAATGCATTGTACTATACTCTTTTAATAGAGAGTGAAACGCATTTTTCATTCACTCACCACTACACTTTCTGATTTGTTTTTCAAACCGTCTCTTTCACCTTCCTTTTCAAGCCTTCAAAATCCTTTTCAATGGCACCTAAAAGAAAGATGAACACATCTGGTACAAAATCCGAAAAAGGTGAATCATCCAAAACCCCTATCATTCACTCACCTTTGAACTCTTTAGACGTTCCAAAGCAGTGGTTTAAGAATCATACAGCGTATAGGAGATGGATTGATATTTTCAGACAACGCTCACTTTCTTATGTTGCTATTCTTGATTACAATTTCTTCTTATTTGAAGATCTTGAAATTATCTCTACTTTTATTCAATCAACTCCTGGTATGTTGTTGAACCCTGGTTCTACTACTTATACTGCTCTTGTGAAAGTCTTTTATACAAACTTATCCTTTACTACGATTGATGGAAATCAGGCCTTAAGAAGTTTTGTCAAAGGACAAGAGATTATCATCTCTAAACCCTAATGAATGATTTGTTAAAATTCTCACATGATGCTGATGATAAAACCCCTAACATTCTGGCTTTACAAAATGCTAAGGACATGTTTATTCTTGAATCCTATTCTGATTTCTCTTCTGTTAAACAACTGACCCACAATACCTTGAATTTATGTGGTAAATTACTACATTATATTCTTGTTAGAACTGTCTTCTCACGAAATTCTTCATGTGAATTAGTTACAGATGCCCATCTAATATTGATGTGGAAAATTGCTTATCTTAAAAATATTGATTTTGCTTCTGTTATTTTCTCTACAATGCGATTTTGCAATTCTCATACTCGCAATTGTTCTCTTCCTTATGCCAACCTATTGACATTGATCTTTGATCATTTTAATCTACTCTCTGATTCAGAGGAAGTTGATTACTCTGGTCCTCTATCTCTGTCAAGTGAAATCCTCCCTCCTCTTGGTATTTTTAAAATCCATGGCAAGTATGAGTTATACTCACATTTGTCTTCAACTGACAAAGAGGATCTACAAAAGATTCATGGTAAGCGGCTTTCACGTCTTGAACCTCACATTAAAGAACACACCACTTTTTCTCGACTCCAGTCTCTTGACTTAGAGGTTGGTGAAATGAAATCTTCTTTACTTGATTTGCATGATAAGGTGTCTACTCTGACTTTTATGTTAGACACATTTATGAAAGACATGAAAGGTATAGTAGTTGAAGATGTGATGGTGGAAGAAGAAGTTGATGAGGGTGTTGCTGCTATGCCACAAGAGGATGTTGTCATGGAGGAGGCAAAGGAGAAGAAAGAAGAAAAAGAGAAGGAAGCTGATGAGGAACAAATAGACAAAGAAATGGATATTCCTGTTGCTGTTGATACCACCCCAATCCAAACCATTCCTCCAACCGTTGATGAAACCACTTCACCTGGTAAACCAAAACCTTCCAAGAAAAGGAAGACAAGGTCCAGGAAGTAATCTTAATTGTTGATGAATGATAAACAATTTTTTATTTCGGCAAACAATGTTTTTATTAACAATACCAACATTTTCCTCTCCTTGTT
>NC_080055.1:2205660-2207382 GCF_026212465.1 Amaranthus tricolor
ATCTTTTCAGGGTCAATAGAAATTTCATCCTTCGAAACAACGTTCCTTAAGATAGATATCTTTTCTAACCAAAATTCACATTTACTAAACTTGCCATAAAGTTTCTCCTTTCTCAACTTCTCCAAAAATATCCTTAAGTGCTTCTCATGTTACTCTTCATTCTTTGAATACACCAATATATCATCAATAAACACAACTACAAACTTATCCAGGTAAGGGTTGAAGTATCTTTGCATGAGATCCATGAATGCTGTTGGAGCATTCGTTAGACCAAATGGCATTACTAGAAACTCATAGTGCCCGTATCTGGTTCCGAATGCAGTCTTAGGAATATCTTCTTCAGCAATCCTCAATTGATGATAACCAGACCTCAAATCTATCTTCGAAAAGACCCTTGCTCCCCCAACTGATCAAAAAGGTCGTCTATCCTTGATAACAATTCTTGATGGTAATCTTATTGATCTCCCTATAATCAATGCATAGCCTCATACTCCCATCTTTCTTTCTGACAAAGAGAACCGGAGCTCCCCATGGTGAAACACTACGTCGAATGAAACCTTTTTCAAGCAATTCATCCAGCTGCTTCTTCATCTCAGCCAATTCAGCTGGAGCAAAACAGTAAGGACTTTTAGAAATAGGGGTGATATCAGGAATAAGGTCAATATGGAAGTCTACTTCTCTTTTTGGAGGTATACCGGGTAATTCTTCAGGAAACACATCAAAATATTCTTGAACAATCGGGGTTTCTTGCAAACTAGGTTTAGGTTTTACTTCTTGATACACAAGTGGGATTTTTGAGGTTTCAAAGAAATAGAAGATATGCGAAGAAAAGCACTAGAAATAAAAGACATATCCGCTCCACAATCAAACAAAACATTTGCTGTTAAATTACCAACAGGAAATTTTCCAGAAATTAATTTACCTTCAACTTCAAACTCCTGGTGTAAACCATCATAATGATCTCCAAAGGTTCACTTCTTACGATATACCCTCTACTACCACCTCTTGGCATCTTTAATAAAGTAGGGAAGTGTTGCGTAAGCTATATTTTAAATCGCAAATCACATTTTTTTAAAACACATAAAACACATCAAACAAATTTCATTTAAAATACAAATTTTTTCAAAAACGTAATTTATCACGGTGTTTCCTAGTATTGGATAAGAAGATCCGACCGTTCGAATAACGTTGGCTCTGATACCAAGTGTAACGGACAGTTCTTTTCCAGATAAAGGTTTAAAGTAATATATAGTAAGTAATGCTAAGCGGAAGTCTATCAAACCGTGATTAATGCGAAAAATAAATAAAACAAAAAAAACTTAAATCATTAAAATATAATTTTACGTATTACATCTTTCTTTAATACATAATTATCGTTTTTACATACCCGTAATATAAACTACATATATACTAACATCACATAGACAATACAATAGCTTCTTAATAACTTCATGTAAAGTTACCTGTAGCATCTGCTCCCGAAATATGGGAACAACCGATGGAAATCGATCAGCTTTAAAAAAACCGAGTATAAAAACTTACCGCAATTATACAAGTATAGAAAATATATGCATTGCAATAAGTAATGTGCAAAGATAAGTGCATCACAATAAATAATATGAAAGGTATCTTATGTATTATAGGGAATTCATTTTAAGGTTGGATTTATTTATATATATTAATCTTCTGGTCTTTCTGCTTGAGTACCAGGGCGTAATTTAC
>NC_080055.1:2207482-2279982 GCF_026212465.1 Amaranthus tricolor
CGTGCCAAAAAAGCTTAAAAAACCCTTAAAATCGCCACGTAATTTCTAGCATATGACTATTACTTTCATTTCTAACCACTTAATCACAATAATAAAAACCACATAGTTGTTTGTATCAAGTTTCGTGCAAAACAAACCAAGTTTAAGCTACTTTATGCGCAAAAGTGTAGAAAACGCGTAAAAACGCATAAAGTCGAAACTTAGCATGTAATTTCTAGCATATGACTGATTTATAATTCAAACCACTTCAACACAATCATATATACCAAATATTTTTTTGTGCCAAGTTTAATGCAAAAGAAACCAAGTTTTAAACTATTTTATGCGCAAAAGTGCTGAAAACACTTAACAACCATTAAAATCGCAACTTAACACGTAATTTCTAGCATATGACTATGATTTATTAAAATTCTAACCACTTCAACACAATAATATATACCAAATAGTGTTGTGTTCCAAGTTTCGTGAAAAACAAACCAATTTTGAGTTACTTTATGCGCAGAAGTGCGAAAAACGCATAAAACCCTTATAATCGCAACTTAACACGTAATTTCTATCATATGACTCTGATTTAAAACTCAAACCACTTGAAGACAATAATATATACCAATTAGTCTTGTGTGCGCAGTTTCGTGCAAAACAAACCAAGTTTCAGCTACTTTATGCGCAAAAGTGCTCAAAAACGCTTAAAAACCCTTAAAATCGCAACTTAACACGTTATTTCTAGCATAGGATTATGATTTAAAATTCTAACCACTTCAACACAATAATATATACCAAATAATGTTGTGTGTCATGTTTCACAAAACATACCAAGTTTTAACTACTTTATGCGCAAAAGTGCGAAAAGCGCGTAAAAGACCTTTAAAATCGCAACTTAAAACGTAATTTCTAGCACACGACTATGATTTAAAATTCTAACCTCTTCAACACAATAATATATACCAAATAGTGTTGTGTGCCAAGTTTCATGAAAAAAAAACCAATTTCGAGCTACTTTATGCGCAAAAGTGCGAAAAAACGCTTAAAACCCTTATAATCGCAACTTAACACGTAATTTCTTGCATATGAATATTATTTACAATTCAATCCACTTGAAGACAATAATATATACCAACTAGTGTTGTGTGCCAAGTTTCGTGCAAAACAAAATAAGTTTCAGCTACTTTATGCGCAAAAGTGCCAAAAACGCTTAAAAACCCTTAAAATCGAAACTTAGCACGTAATTTCTAGAATATGACTATGACTTAGAATTCTAACCTCTTCAACACAATGATATATACCAAATATTGTTGTGTGCCAAGTTTCATGCAATACAAACCAAGTTTGAGCTACTTTATGCGCAAAAGTGCCAAAAACGCCTAAAAACCCATAAAATCGAAACTTAACACGTAATTTCTAGAATATGAATATGATTTACAATTCTAACCACTTCAACACAATAATATATACCAAATAGTGTTGTGTGCCAAGTTTCGTGCAAAACAAACCAAGTTTGAGCTACTTTATGCGCAAAAGTGACCAAAATAATTAAAAACCCTTAAAATCGCAACTTAACACGTAATTTCTAACATATTATTATGATTTAAAATTCTAACCACTTCAACACAATAATCTATACCAAATACTGTTGTGTATGGGGTTTCGAGCAAAACGAACCATGTTTGAGCTACTTATGAGCAAAAGTGCAAAATACGCTTAAAAAATCCTTAAAATCGAAACGTAACACGTAATTTCTAGCATAAGATTATGATTTTCAATTCTAACCACTTCAAAACAATAACATATACCAAATAATGTTTTTTGCCAAGCTTCGTGCATAACAAACAAAGTTTGAGCTACTTTATGCGCAAAAGATTCAAAAAACGCTTAAAAAACCCTTAAAATCGTAACATAACACGTAATTTCTAGCATATAACTATGATTTACAATTCAAACCACTTCAACACAATAATATATACCAAATAGTGTTGTGTGCCAAGTTTCGTGCAAAACAAACCAAGTTAGAGCTACTTTATGCGCAAAAGTACAAAAAACGCTTAAAAACCTTTAAAATCGCAACATAACAGGTAATTTCTAGCATATGATTATGATTTAAAATTCTAACCACTTCAACGAAATAATGTATACCAAATAGTGTTGTGTGTGGGGTTTCGAGCAAAACAAACCAAGTTTGAGCTACTTATGAGCAAAATGCAAAAAACGCTTAAAAAATCCTTAAAATCGAAACTTAATACGTAATTTCTAGCATATGATTATGATTTTCAATTCTAACCACTTCAACACAATAATATATACCAAATAACGTTTTGTGCCAAGCTTCGTGCATAACAAACCATGTTTAAGCTACTTTATGCGCAAAAGTGCCAAAAATGCCTAAAAACGCATAAAATCGAAACTTAACATGTAATTTCTAACATATGACTGATTTATTATTCAAACCACTTCAACACAATCATATATAACAAATAGTGTTTTGTGCCAAGTTTCGTGCAAAACAAACCAAGTTTCAGCTACTTTATGCGCAACAGTGCCAAAAACGCTTAAAAACCCTTAAAATCGTAACTTAGCACGTAATTTCTAGAATATGACTATGACTTAGAATTCAAACCTCTTCAACACAATAATATATACCAAATATTTTTGTGTGCCAAGTTTCATGCAATACAAACCAAGTTTGAGCTACTTTATGCGCAAAAGTGCCAAAAACGCCTAAAAACCCATAAAATCGAAACTTAACACGTAATTTCTAGAATATAAATATGATTTACAATTCTAACCACTTCAACACAATAATATATACCAAATAGTGTTGTGTGCCAAGTTTCGTGCAAAACAAACCAAGTTTGAGCTACTTTATGCGCAAAAGTGCGAAAAACTCCTAAAACCCTTAGAATCGCAACTTAACATTTAATTTCTAGAATATGACTATGATTTACAATTCTAACCACTTCAACACAATAATATA
Organism: Amaranthus tricolor; assembly: GCF_026212465.1. Classification (NCBI taxonomy): domain Eukaryota; kingdom Viridiplantae; phylum Streptophyta; class Magnoliopsida; order Caryophyllales; family Amaranthaceae; genus Amaranthus; species Amaranthus tricolor. The sequence continues at coordinate 2,210,451 of NC_080055.1, forward strand.
TACCAAATAGTGTTGTGTGCCAAGTTTCGCGCAAAACAAACCAAGTTTGAGCTACTTTATAAGCAAAGGAAAAACGCTTAAAAAACCCTCAAAATTGCAACTTAACACGTAATTTCTAACATATGACTATGATTTTCAATTCTAACCTCTTCAACACAATAATATATACCAAATAGTGTTGTGTGCCATGTTTCATGAAAAAAAAAACCTATTTTGAGCTACTTTATGCGCAAAAGTGCGAAAAACGCTTAAAACCCTTATAATCGCAACTTAACACGTAATTTCTAGCATATGACTATTATTTACAATTCAATCCACTTAAAGACAATAATATATACCAACTAGTGTTGTGTGCCAAGTTTCGTGCAAAACAAACTAAGTTTCAACTACTTTATGCGCAAAGGTGCACAAAACGCTTAAAAACACTTAAAATCGCAACTTAACACGTAATTTCTAGCTTATTATTATGATTTAAAATTCTAACCACTTCAACACAATAATGTATACCAAATAGTGTTGTGTGTGGGGTTTCGAGCAAAACAAACCAAGTTTGAGCTACTTATAATCAAAAGTGCAAAAAACGCTTAAAAAATCCTTAAAATCGAAACTTAACACGTAATTTCTAGCATATGATTATGATTTTCAAATCTAACCACTTCAACATAATAATATATACCAAATAATATTTTGTGCCAAGCTTCGTGCAAAACAAACCAAGTTTGAGCTACTTTATGCAAAAGTTTCAAAAAACGCTTAAAAAACCCTTAAAATCGTAACTTAACACGTAATTTCTAGCATATGACTATGATTTAAAATTCAAACCACTTCAATACAATAATATATACCAAATAGTGTTGTGTGCCAAGTTTCGTGCAAAACAAACCAAGTTAGAGCTACTTTATGCGCAAAAGTACAAAAAACGCTTAAAAACCTTTAAAATCGCAACATAACACGTAATTTCTAGCAAATGATTATGATTTAAAATTCTAACCACTTAAACACAAAAATATATACCAAATAGTGTTGTATGCCATGTTTCGTGCAAAATAAACCATGTTAGAACTATTTTATGCGCAAAAGTGCCAAAAACGCTTAAAAAACCCTTAAAATCGCCACGTAATTTCTAGCATATGACTATTGTTTTCATTTTTAACCACTTAAACACAATAATAAAAACTACATACTGTTGTGTATCAAGTTTCGTGCAAAATAGACCAAGTTTAAGGTACTTTATACGCAAAAGTGCCAAAAACGCCTAAAAATGCATAAAATCGAAACTTAACATGTAATTTCAAGCATATGACTGATTTATAATTCAAACCACTTCAACACAATCATATATACCAAATAGTGTTTTGTGCCAAGTTTAGTGCAAAAGAAACCAAGTTTTAAACTATTTTATGCGCAAAAGTGCTGAAAACGCTTAACAACCATTAAAATCGCAACTTAACACGTTATTTCTAGCATATGACTATGATTTTAAATTCTAACAACTTCAACACAATAATATATACCAAATAGTGTTGTGTGTTAAGTTTCCTGCAAAATAAACCAAGTTTGAGCTATTTTATGCGTGAAAGTGCCAAAAACGCCTTAAAACCCATAAAATCAAAACTTAACACGTTATTTCTAGCATATGATTATGATTTAAAACCTCAACCACTTCAACAAAATAATATATACCAAATAGTGTTGTCTGCCAAGTTTCATGCAAAAGAAACCAAGTTTTGAGCTACTTTAGGCGCAAAAGTGCCAAAAACGCTTAAAAACCCTTAAAATCGAAACTTAGCACGTAATTTCTAGTATATGACTATGACTTAGAATTCTAACCTGTTCCACACAATAATATATACCAAATATTGTTGTCTACCAAGTTTCATGCAAAACAAACCAAATTTGAGCTACTTTATGAGCAAAAGTGCGAAAAACACCTAAAACCCTTAGAATCGCAACTTAACATGTAATTTCTAGCATATGACTATTATTTACAATACTAACCACTTCAACACAATAATATATGCCAAATACTGTTGTGTGCCATGTTTCGTGCAAAACAAACCAAGTTTGAACTACTTTATGCACAAAAGTGCCAAAAACGCCTAAAAACCCATAAAATCGAAACTTAACACGTAATTTCTAGAATATGAATATGATTTACAATTCTAACCACTTCAACACAACAATATATACCAAATAATGTTGTGTGCCAAGTTTCGTGCAAAACAAACCAAGTTTGAGCTACTTTATGCGCAAAAGTGCGAAAAACTCCTAAAACCCTTAGAATCGCAATTTAATATTTAATTTCTAGCATATGACTATGATTTACAATTCTAACCACTTCAACACAATAATATATACTAAATAGTGTTGTGTGCCAAGTTTCGTGCAAAACAAACCAAGTTTGAGCTACTTTATGCGTAAAGGAAAAACGCTTGAAAAACCCTCAAAATTGCAACTTAACACGTAATTTCTAGCATATGACTATGATTTTCAATTCTAACCTCTTCAACACAATAATATATACCAAATAGTGTTGTGTGTCAAGTTTCGTGCAAAACAAACCAAGTTTGAGCTACTTTATGCGCAAAAGTTCAAAAAGCGCTTAAAAAACCCTTAAAATCGAAACTTAACACGTAATTTCTAGCATATGACTATGATTTACAATAGTAACCACTTCAACACAATTATACATACCAAATAGTGTTGTGTGCCAAGTTTTGTGCAAACCAAACGATGTTTGAGCTACTTTATGCACAAAAGTGTCAAAAACGCTTAAAAAGCCCTTAAAATCGCAACTTAACACGTAATTTCTAGCATATGACTATGCTTTTCAATTCTAATCACTTCAACACAATAATGTATACCAAATAGTGTTGTATCTCAAGTTTCGTGCAAAACAAACGAAGTTTGAGCTACTCTATGCGCAAAAAGGCCTAAAACGAAGCTATCAAGGATGCGCCCATAACTAATGATAATTTGCCCGAAGCTGCACTTCATTCGCCCAAAGTTGCTCTGTGTTCTGTTAAATTAGAGATGTGCAACGGCCTCCATTCGACTGAACCTAGGTAAGATTCAACCAAACCTAGTTGGATTCGACTGAATCTAGGGTCCTTCAACTAATATAGGAGATTTGAAGATTTACAATGGTTTTATTGATTAGCTCGTTTTAGAGCACATTCTAAACCATTGTAGTGTCAACTCTTGCGGTTTTATATTGATTTTGTACGCATTACGCATGATCTTACCTTGTTCTTGTCTGATGTGTTTTAAGGTCATTTAAAGTGTTTTCAAAGATTTTGAGGTCAAGTGGTGTGAGATCAAGGCTTAGACACTATTATCAAAAATTAGACACGCGTCAAAGCCATTACAAGCATTTAAAGTCATTCTTAGCCCGCAAAGTTCGGAAGCTCTTAGAGCACAATTAGATCGGCATTTGGTCGAGCCAGCCTCCATTCGGTCAAATGGTAGGCTTATTCGGTTGACTCACGATGAGAGACTTCAAGGCTCTAGAGAAAAACCATCTGGAAGTGTCGAATGGTGCCCCATTCGGTCGAATGTGGACCATTCAGGTGAATAAACAAGGAGATTCGGGAAAATGAGAAGAGGAGACCATTTTTGATGGCAAGACACGCTGGAAACCCAGAATCAAGACCATTCGAGCGAATGGTCCTTACCATTCGGTCGAATGAGACCTGTTTCTGCGCCTTTAGGAAACCGTTATGCCTACTTTGAGAGCTCTTCCTCAATCTTTACTTGCTTTCCTTTCATTTTTGCCCTAGTGTAGTTCATGCTTTTATTTGTTTCTTTTATTTACATTCAAGCTTTATATTTTTGATTCAAGTCTTTCATTCAAGCACTTTATTTATGTAAGTTTCATTTCTATTTTAGTTTTAATGTCATTTAATGCTTTCATTTATTGTTGTTTGATTTCATTGCTTTCTTTATTGTCGTTGCTTCATTTAATTCTTTCTATAGTAGTTGTTGGTTCCATTTATTGTTCTCTTTATTGTTTTTGTGTTATCTTCATTTAAGTTCTTCATCCTTTCATTAATGGTTTTATTTATTGCTTTTCCTCTAGTCATTTGTATTAGTGTGAGTAGTTCTCTTAGGGGTTTAGGTTTGGTGAAACCTTAGGTTTGGTCATGTTCTTCATGTGTTAGGTTAGGGTTTGAGATTGTTGATGATTGGTTGATTGATATTCGATGTGAATCTTTTCCTGCCATTCCTTAGGAGACAGCGCGATTATAGGTTGTTCATGTGATTTATAGGGTCACAAACTTCTTCTCACCATCTAGAGTGTCTTAATTGATTATTGTATGATTTCCCTTAACCTAGCTCTTCACGAGTTCGTATAGACCGACCTAGGATGGATCCATTCCATCCCCATTTGTCTTCTACTGCTATTTATCACTTTTATTCTTGTTTTTTTTTTGCTTTTAGTTGTCTAGTTCTATCAACCCTATATCCCTTACACTCCCTACATCATGTGTTTAGTCTTTTAAAACCTATGTCTTCGTGGTTCGATCCCTTCTCCCACTATACTATGTCTAGTGCTTACGATGTATATAGATATTCTTTGCATAGTTTTGTGTTGTTTAAGAACGCTAAAGGTCGGTTATCAAAATGGCGTCGTTGTGAAGGAAAAGGCGTTGTATTTAGATTTTGGGGTTGATGTAGTTTCTTTTTTCTTTTCATTAGTTATTGTTTTATAATCTTTCTTTTCAGTGCTTACGCTTTGTTTCTACTATTGTATGCATGCATCATAACACTCGCAGATCATACCTATAGCTCGTTCCTTAACGCCGAAATTCAAAGGGTTAGAAGACGATCTCCACCCCACTACAAGAAAACTTGTTTTTAGCAACAAGTTTTAGCAACGACTAAATTTTTTTCGTTGCAAAAAATATAAGTTGTTGCAAAATCCGTTGTTGTTGCTAAATAATCGTTGCCATAAAAAAAATAAATTTTCCCACCCCTTAGAATAATTTCCGGTGTAAACCAATTTTTTGCAACAAACAATGTTGTTGCTAAAATTAAATAAATAATTCGTAACAGTATATATTGTTGCGAAAAATATTTAATCATACAGATACAATAAAGTCGTTGCAAAAAACCTTATACTAATAATTTTTTTTTTCATTTTCCTCTCAAAACTGAACCCCAATCCCTCATAATCCCATTCCCTCCCTCGAAATTTCAGAATCCATACCACGCCCATACCATTCCCTCACAAACCCGATTCCCTCACAAGCCCCAATCCCGCACACCGAAGGTAAGCCATTGCCGCCTGCACATCGGAGCCTCTGCCGCCTGCACGCCGGAGTTTCAGCCGCCTTCTGCACGCCGGTGCTGCCGCTATGCTGCCCTTCAGCCGCCTCTGAACCCACGACAGGTAATTTTAATTTTTTTTTTGCCTTTCGTTTTCTTTAAATTTGTTGTTCTTGTTTGTTGTGGATTTCAATTTATGGGTTGTTCTTTGAATTTCTTGGGCTTTGTTGTAATTATCAGATTAATGTATGTGTATTTCATCAGTTTGAAATGTTGGGTTGTACGTATTTTCAGTCTTGGCTCTGCGAAGGAACAAGATTTCGCCTTTTTGTTGGGCTTTGTTCTAATTATAAGATTTATGTATGTGTATTTCATGATTTTGAAATGTTGGGTTGTATTTCATGACATAGATTAACCTTTTTCTTTGCCACTGAGGATTTACAATTAGATGTTGAGGGTTTTCATTGGTTTGTAAAATTTGTGGGTTTTTATTTTTCATTATTGTTTTAGTTGATTTTCTCCTATAATCCTTTCTTAAGCAAACCTGTACTGCGTTGAGAAGTAGAATGTCCGATAGCAGTTACATTAATATGTAATGAAGGATCATATGTTGAATTGTTGATGGAGCATTACAATCATTAGCGTAAATTGAATCCCTCATTTGTATAAATTTACCCACCTTAAATAAGAACAATCCATCTCATTTGATGATTTTGGTGTAATTTGAACTAAAGTAATGTTCAAACTGTAAACCTACAGTGGTTTACTAATTTTTAGAAGCCCAGCTTAATTATGCTAGGAAAGATGGGTTTGATCTGGATTTGGGGCCTGAGATAGCCCTTCTGTTTTTCAACATCAGATTTGACTTGTCATTTTGTGTATTTCAGGAGCTAGTCTGAAAGGTGTTCTCAAGCTCATGAATGTAGAAGGTTTAACTATTTACCATGTGAAAAGCCACCTACAGGTATGAGTTTTTGTGTTATTTCCTTTCATAGTTATGTGACATTGGTATATGTAACTCACGAAAATGAGTTGCTTTAATTTCAGAAATATAGGACTGCAAGGGTTAGACCAGAATCATCCGAAGGTAACACTATCTTGTTTCTTTTGTTTGTTGTTAGTCTTAGCCTCCAATTGATATTTCTTCTGCCTTCTTTTTGAAATGCTTGCTGCCAAATGGATGTAGCTTGCCATAGCCATCTTTATGTCAATTGGAAGTTTTTGTCTATGTGAATTGTCTTGCATAAATTGTGAAGATTAGGATTATCTTCCTCCATTGTTATGCATCTTTGTGAAAATTTTGGTACTCCTTGAGTTGAATTTCCCATTCCTGAATTTGCTATTCAATTTTGCTTCATTTTACCCTAATTGTCATAGAATAGATTGCTTTCAAATGGAATTGTTTTGATACTACATGTCATTTTATCAATGCAAAATGGCTTCTGCTGAGGGTTTGGGAGAGTCTATGTATGCAACCGTACCCTTGTAATAACAAAGAAGTTGTTTTCAATTGACCATTTTGATTGTGAGCAGTTTTTGTAATAAAACATTTATTAGAAGTTCAAATGATTTAATGAGCCTTGCATAATGTTAAGCTTTTAAAAACTTGAGAAGTTTCTATTTTGTGTTGATTGCCTGGAACAAGATTGAACTACATTTTTCGTCAACTCTGAACTGTATTCCTTTATGGTTCCCTTAGCATAGTCCATGCGGGCATTTGTGTTGTTTGTTTCAATAGTATTTTGTGAGAATAAAATTTGTGAACTAATATTGTGTTGGCTCAGATTAAGAGTTATCTTAGAGTTGTCAGTTGATCAGGTCGTTGTTATACTAATTGAGATTCATACCAAAGTTATTGAATTCTTAACTACAATTTTACAAAAGTAACAGTGTTTCTATTATGTTTTCTATTTTTCTTTAAAAAAAAAATTATTCGGACGACGATCAGATTATCCGAATGACGTGACGTTTGGATTTTGACCCCCCAATTTGAAATTCCTGGGTCCGCCACTGCATCAAGTAATGTAGACAAATTATAATGAACTGGCCAAGTACTTTACAATTATAGTTTTGGGCTATTAAAAATTGGTATTGATTTTCAATTTGTCTTGTGATTATAGTTTTGGGCTTATTGTCAGCTTCCAATTATAGTTTTGGGCTTATTGTCAGCGTTGTTTCAAGAACAGTATAATTATTCTGTGGTACTAATTAGTCGTATTCATTCAGGGATATCACTTGCTTGCTGGAAACTGGTATCATTTCTGACATTCCCTATACACGTAATGCTTTTGTTAGTGAATATCATGCTAAATGCTTTGCTTATTATGTCTCAACAAAAAGTGTAGGGATGGTTTGATTGTGAATATCATGCTAAATGCTTTCCCTATGAAGTACTCAATATTGGGGCTCATTTGATTCTTAATTACTAACAAAATTATTTGGTGTAGGGAAACATATCTTCGTTGGAAATTTTTTGTACTCAATGACGAAGTTGGTGATAGCTACAAGCATTTTGGATGCATGATGTTTTGGGTTATAAAGTAGCTATATGTGCACTTGTATATTTTTGGACTTTTTCAAAGTGCCTATCACTTGTAAATTTTTGCATAAAAACTTGTGTATGGTTGGAGAATTATGTTGGAAAATTGGTTATCCTATCCGTTACATGTATATGAATTACGTATATTTTTGACACACGATAATATTTGGGACGTGTGATATTTTGGGATACGAATTAATATATAATGATAATCGGTGATATTAGTTTAGTTGGTTTTAAATTATTTATTATTTTAATTGTCTAGTTTATTGTAGGTTGTTTCAAAAGATAAATAGTCGTTGCGAAAAATGTGTATGTTTTTTGCAACGGTAATAGTTGTTGCTAAAAACATTAATAACAAATTTTACTTCATTGTTTTCCCTACAGTAAAGTCGTTGCAAAAGATTGACTATCATGTATTGCAACAACTTGAATTGTTGTGAAAAACAGAAATTTAACAACGAAAATAGTTGTAGCTAAAAATGCAGGAAATTTGGCAACGAGCTTTTTTGTTGCTAAAAACGTTTAAAGGAATTGCAACGACATTTTTTTTGCAACAATAGATCTCGTTGCAAAAAACAGATACCTTTTGCAACCACCATAGTCGTTGCTAAAAGCTTTCGCTACGGCTGTACCCGCAAAAATGTAGTTCGTTGCAAAAAACATTTTTAGCAAAGAAATCAGGTTTTTAGCAACGACTTTCTCTGTTGCTAAAAATAACTTTCCTTGTAGTGCCCCCAACTTAGTCACAACCATCCACACCCGATCCTCCTGCACCACCTATTGCTGAAAATTAACAATTATTTGGTCAGTTTGAGACACTTGGGTCTGAAGAGTTTTAAGGGGGTGTTGTGCTACTCGTAGCCCTTGCTCCATTCCAAATTCACCTCTAATTTACCCAAATGGTGAAGGAGACCTCATCTTGTTATTTGAAAAATGAATGTCATCTCCAACTCTTTGAGGCATTCTCATATATATGTGTGCTCATTCCTCCATGCCTCAACAGTTCAAGCTGTGTGCCATTGCACCTCTTTCACCTGAGTCTAACCGGCGACGGCAAAGATTGGTATAAGTGCTTAGAGCCCAACTCCATCACTACCTGGGCTCAGTTGAAGACGACTTTTCTAGAAAGGTTCCACCTTACGATTTGAACATAGGAATGGTGCAAGAAAATAGCATCATTTACTCAAGAGGATGATGAGAACCTCTGTGCTACTTGGAGTAGGCTTAACAGGATGATCAGAACCTTCCCCCATCATGAGTACATGGAGAATCACCTAAACAACTTTTTATACGATGGTCTCAATGACTCCACCAAGGCACTTCTAGATTCGGCGATTGGTGGGCAACTCTCAAAAGTCCATGCAATCTAGTGAAGGCCATGATTAAAGAGGTAGCGGAAAATAGCTCTTGGGGTGTAGCAAGGAGTGGTGGACTACCTAAGGGAATGATTGATACAAGTAACTTACACTCCATTGGGGTAAAAATCGAAGTAATCATGGACAAGAAGTTGTCTAAGTTCAAGCTAGCTTAGGGTAGTTCCAATGTATCTGCTCCAAATGAAGCCAAATCCTTCTCATCTAGAATATGCAGGCGCACTAACCATGATTAGAGCTGTTCAAAAAAACCCGACCCGAAAATCCGACCCGGAATCGAAAATTATCCGACCCGAAAAAATGGAAGTTTTTTAGGTTTACCGAACCGCAATTACCCGAACCGATACTTCACTCGAACCGTTTGATAACCGAAAAGGGCAAAATCGAACTCGAACTGCAACCGAATTTTATAACCGACATATAAACCTTAACCGATGTTGCCCGAACTGAACAGTGATCGACCCGAGTCAAATCCGACCCGAATTATGCACGTAACCGAATGTAACCTGACTAAAACCGATTAAGATCGAACTGTTTTTAACCCGAACTGATACAAACCCGATCGATTATTAATCGAACTGTTTTTAACCAGAACTGATTGTAAATCGAACTGTTATAAATCCGAATCAAATTTTCACCTAATTTTAGCAAATTAAGTCCAATTTAAGTTTTTTAATAATACGGAAAAAGAAAGAACACAAGTTCTATACAGAAGAGATTGCATACAGAATATATATATATATATATATATATATATATATATATATATATATATATATATATATATATATATATATATATATATATATATATATGTATATATATATATATATATATATATATATATATATATATATATATATATATATATATATATATACATATATATATATATATACATATATATATATATATATATATATATATATATATATATATATATATATATATATATATATATATATATATATATATACATATATATATATATATATATATATATATACATATATATATATATATATATATACATATATATATATATATATATATATATATATATATATATATATATATATATATATATATATATATATATATATATATATATATATATATATATATATATATGTATATATATATATATATATATATATATATATATATATATATATATATATATATATGTATATATATATATATATGTATATATATATATATATATGTATATATATATATATACATATATATATATATATATATATATATATATATATATATACATATATATATATATATATACATATATATATATATATACATATATATATATATATATATACATATATATATATATATATATACATACATATATATATATATATATATATATATATATATATATATATATATATATATATATATATAAATATATATATATATAGACTAATTGAAATAAATTGATCTGCCTAATATTAGGGCTGGCAAAAGCTGACCCGACCTGCTAACCTGATCTGAAACCGACTCGAAATTAGCGGGTTTGGGTTTAGATTTTTGACCCAATTAATTAAATGGGTCAACCGACCTGATCTGTTTATTAAATGGGTTAGGTTCAGGTTGAATATTTAAACCCGAAAAAAACCTGTTTAACCCATTTATTAAATTTAAGACGGATCAACATTTGCCAAATACTTCGTAAAACTAAGATAATACCAATTACCATGTATTGAGGGATTTGTCAGCTGAAGATGACTTTCAATAAGATAGGAAGTTGTCAGTGGGATTTGTCAGCTGAAGATGACTTTCAATAACAAAGGAAGTTGTCCCACATCGGCCATGAAAGATACTAATAAAATAAAAATCCTTTAAATCACTTCCACAGATCTCATACCAACTTACGCAGTCACGCCGTGAGCACAAAGCGAACTATTCTTTTGCCATTTACTAAAGAATACCGTGTGCTCGCTGCATTAAGTGGCATACGTTTATTTTTGGAGGAAGCCTTTAATTAAGGTTAAATGGGTCAAATGACCTGAAATATATGAATTTAATGACCTAAAAAAAAGTAGGTTAAATTGGTCATTAGCAGGTTGATCCGATCTGCTACAGATCAGGTCGGAGTTTCAATTTTTGACCCATTAATTAAATGGGTCAGGTTCAGGTTAATGGTTTATTGACCCATTTTTATATGATCCGAACCTGAAAATGACCCAACCCGACCTGTTTGACAACCCGACCTGACTATTAACTTATTTCGATATTGACCCGATCAATAGTTATCCGTAACCGATAACTACTCGAAAAATAAAGCTCGAACCCGATCTGTATACGAAAAAACCGAACCAATTAGTAATCGATGACAACCTGAGACCGATTGACACTCGACACGAACTTCAACCGACAACGAACTGATGCTAAAGCTTGAATAACCGATCTCTAACCGAACCATGACTAGCCGAATCGACCCGAGTGTGACCCGTTATAACACACAGCCGAAAAATAACCGATTCGAAATGCAACCGAACCGAATAACATCCGTCCGAAACCGACCCGATCAACCGAATGATCTAACCACGATGCATCTTATTGCGGGGATTCGAATTCTAAACATGTGGCAGATGTAGATTATGGAGGGTACAACCAAGAAGGGGCTCCGATCATAAATTATGATGGATATGGGTACAATCTAGAATGTGTGGCAGCCGTGGGTTATGGTGGCCATGTTTAAGTGTATGCTCATTAAGGTTCATACAACAACCAACCCTCTAGACCTCCCTTCAATCCCAATCCTAGCCAAAGAAACTTCGACCAAGGTTACAACTCCAATAGTCATGTGCCTTATAACTATCAAGTCAGTCAGAGCTGTCCTAGGCCTAATAGGAATAGGCCAAACCTCCAAGTGCCAACGTCTAACCCTAACCTACCATACCCTCCTGCACAACCACCAGCAAACCCTGCTCCAAACCATGAATACCTTTCAACTCAAGTGAGCTCTCTTGCTCAACTAAACCAAACCATCTCCTAAATTAATCAGACCTTGATAACCCAAATGCAACAACTTCAAACCCAACTAAAGATGTTTGACTCTCAACTTGCTCCGTTAGCCCACCCACCTCCACCATTACTATATTCCATCCTACCCTAAAACCAGCCTCCATCACCTAACACGTTAAACTCCAACCCTAACCATCACACTTGCAAGGCAATCTTCCATAGACCGGAGACTTCTAACTCCATTCCTATTGTCGATGTCTATTGCTAAGAAACTCACCTTTGAACTCAAGCCATCCAAGAAAACAATCCAACTTGCCAATTGTAGCATAAAAGTACCATGTGAAGAGTTCGAGGATCTACCTATCCAAACATTGTGGTCCCGTGTAATTTTGTTCTTGACATTGCTAAAGATCCTTATTGTAGACTGTGTTAGACATACGAACAGCAACAAGAGGGGGGTGAATTGTTGTTGTTACAAGTTTAAGTGTTTTTGCCCTGTTTTTGCGGAATTAGATTAAAGAAATAAAACTTAAACTTAGAACGAAATAATGAAAGAGACAACACGATTTTATGTGGAAACCTTCTAGGCCTAAATACAAGGAAAAACCACGACCCCACGGGAATTCTAAACTCTTCACTATGTCTAAGGCAACTCTTTACAATTACATTAAACACCTTACTTCACTCAAAGCGCATCAACTAGGCCAAGTTCTCCTTTCAATTGCTTCACTCAAAGCAACTCTCTTAGCTTCACTCAAAGCTAATCTCTTCTCTAGCTTCACTAGAAGCTATCTAATTCTCCCCTAGACTCACCCAAGTATAGTTACAATAGCTTTCTCAAAAACCCTTACACAAGGATAAAATTCTCTAAAGATAAATAAATAAGTTGCACAAGAAAATATTATAAGTTAATTGGAAATTTTAAAACAAAATATTTCTTGTTGATTTTCCAAAAATAACGTATGAATTTAATTGCTCATATGAATACCTTATTTGAGGAACAACCGAGTTCACTATTTTTAGAGTCAAATTCCCTAATAAAAAGGTGGTAACTACCCACTATTTTCTTATCCCAAATAATAAGGAGAATAAAATGGATCTCAATTAGTAAGGTTAATCCTATGGTTATTGCCTTAATCCAAAGGAAAAAATAGGTGTACATTTGATTAAATCAAAGCCACGGTTTCCTTAATATTAGCTACCGTTCCCTTTTACTAATAATAGGCAAATTAGCTATAGTTCCCCTATACTAATAATAGCTTACGGTTCCTCCTAACTAAAATTAGCTATGGTTACCTTTTCCAATAATAGGCACGGTTACCTTTCACTAATAATAGCCAAGGATCCCTAAAATCAGTTATTGTTCCCTTCACTATATTTAGCAAATTTAGTCATTCACTAAATATAGATCCGAAAATAAAGGCTTACAAAAGGAATTTAGAAAATCATATGTTAGGTGGTTTAGAAAATATTTTGCCAATTAGCTTAATAAATGCAACAAATTAATTTTAACCAATACATAATCATAAAATATAATAATAATCAGAATTTCAGCAGACGTATTATCTCTTGACTTCAGTCTGGGAACAGTACACAGTCTCCAATTTCTAGCAGTGTTAGACCATCAAATTTGGGAACATTAGACCTCTTGCCTACATTTGACATCCTAAGTGATATACCTTTTCTAAACTTCTTTTGATTCCTTTGAAGAGTACACATACATAGACCAAGTTATAGGTACTATCAACGATCTTAAACACGACCGCATATTGACCTACAACCAATCTCTAAAAATACATTCGTTTAAATAAAGTGTATTCATCATCAAAACCTAAGAGGTCCTACAAATTCCCCCTTTTTGATGATGACAAACTTTTAAACAAACTTAAATAAAATAGAGTAAAACCAATATTATAGAGCATGCCAGAGATTAAAGCGACTCTACATAACTTAGTAAATCAACTCGTTACAATATAATTTACCAAGCATATATTAAAAACAGGTTACTCTAAAAATTTAGAATTATATAAGATATCCTAAGCATAATCAAAAGATTGGAAGTAGTTTATTGCTTAAGGCTTTAAATAAGTCTAAAATAACAAAACATAGCTTACAAAGATCCTTAGTCTAAGCATAATCAGAACATTGGAATATTACTGAGTATCAGAGCAATACTAATAATGAATACTAGAGCATGAGTATTGCAAGCATAAATAATAATACTGAATACTAAAGTAGATAATCAAAACATGTGTTAATCATTCAAATACGGCTCAGTATATTTAGAATAATATCAGAGCAAGCTTTCATATAGCTTTAGTATATTAGAGTTTAGAGCATAGCTTAACCAATTCATTACTAATCAAAGATCAAAGCTTAACTTATTCAGCACATATAACAATCAGAGCACATATGATATTCAGAACATGATCATACAACATTTTCAGAGTATATAGCATATATATTATAAGAGCATTCACATTTAGAGCATATAAGAACGTGCTCACTATCTTTAGGTAATTAGAGCAGAAAGAACAAGTAAAGAACAAGACATTACTCAAGCATACCTTTAAGTTTGTGCCAAATATTACCCCTTTTGACATCAATCAAAAAGAACTAGGACAATCAAATCACAACATTATTCATGTAGATATAGTCAAAGAGAGAAATAAGAGGCAGTAGTCAAAAGCAAATACCAAGAGATGCAGGCACAATATGCAATGTGAAAACATCACAGACATTGTTTAGCATAAGAAATAGCAATACTTTCATCAAAATAAAAAGTTACATTGTTTGTACCCCAGCTAGTACATAAAAAGACATAGGAAAAATATTGTTTAAATAGTTAAAGAAACATATGGTTGAGACAATTAAATTTCAGTAGGAGGAGGGATCGTGGTGCAGTCTCTTCTTCTTAAACATATTCGATCTGCACCTCTACCGTATCAAGCTTCGCACCAAGACGGGCCTCCATCTGGGTTACTTGATCAGTAATTAATGCCAGGGAGACACGAATTTCATCCTGAAACGCAAAGAATTGAGACTGCAAATCATTTAGCTTCAAAAGGATAGAGTATAAAGGAGCTGTAGGAACAGTAGTGTGATTAAAGCCATAGTTGGGTGAAGTATGTGTTGTAACTGGTGGTGGTGAAGATGGTATAGGTGATGGTGGTGGTGATGGAATTTGATGCGATGGTGGTGTGGTTGGCTTTGGTGAGGGAGGTTGGTCATTGGTAGGCTCAAAAGAGTTGTGTGAGGTAGAGTCATCATCCAAATCCACAACCGGACTTTTTCTTTTAGAAGCCAGCCTTCGACTTTTCCTAGGTGTTGCAATGGGCTGCTTCTAAACCGGCAATAGGACCTCCTCATCATTATCATCATTTGCATCATTGTCCTCCTCCACATCCTCATCTTCTCTTACAGCTTCCCCCTTACTTCTTTCTTCCCCCTGTTCCTTTATAGAACAAGCTTCTGCCCTTTCAATGGCAGGGGGAACAGGCTCCTGATCCTCCTTTTCCAGTACCTCCTCCTCCTTTTCTTTCTTTTCCTCTTCATCTTTTTGTGTCTCCTCTTCTTTGTCAGAATCAACATTAACCTGCTCATGTACATTCTCCAAAATTCCATTGTCATTTAATTTCAAGTGCAAATTATTAAGACTTTTTGCACCTCTTCTATTATTGTGACCCATTGGAAAATACAAACCTTCAAAAGGGACGCAAAACTTCCTAAATATCCACGTCAATAAACCTCCATATCCAACCAAATACTTCTTCTCAATACAGTCACTTAAATGAGAGATCATTAGAAAAAATTAATCTTAATGTGATTTGCTAAATAATAAATTAATGTAGCTTCTCGTAGATTTACCTCACTACGCTTAGAGTTGCGTGGTAGGATAAATCTACGGGCTATATTGTAAAGCAGTTTATGTAGTGGAGACAGCACATTGTGACTAATTTTTCCTTTCTTTTCCTGAATCCCTAAGAACTTCAATACTTTCTTCTCGTTAATACCAGAAAAAAAAAATATCAACCCAACATGATAAGTATCAAAGCCAACAGCTGGCACTCCAAACCATTTTCCTAACATTAAACTGTTAAATTCAATCTTTATCTCCTTGACCATTCTTGAACAAACATCTTTATCAATCGAAAAATTCAAAATAAATTCACGCATTAGGTCAGGGTAAATGGGGTTACAACAGTAATAAGCCATTAAGGTTTCCCAGTATTGATTTTGAAATATGGCGTGAAGTTGAGGAAAGGGAGTGGATTCATACCAGTATTTGTCTAGTCCAAATCATATAGACATTTCCTTTGATACTTCCTCAGTGCTGTTGGGATCAGTATTCTTTGCCCTCTTTGTAGATTTTGATAAAGATTTGTCAACTGGAGTGTCGATGGGTCTTTTGTTTCTCACATGCATCTTGGATGTACTTGGGGTACCAGATTGTTCTTGTGATGGAGATGGTGCTGCAGCAATTTGGGGTGATGGATGAACTACCTTCAACGGTTTAGGTTGAGTGTTTTTTAGCGTTTTGTTGGATTGCTATTTGCTTGAAGTTGATTTTTGGGATTTCATGGTGAATTTCTGGCCTGGAAAAGAGGAAACGAGATTACGGTTTGACTGATGGTAAAGTTGGAGTGATGAAGTGAGGAGTTGTGACCTGAGGGTAGGCGTGTATATTGATGATGAAGTGACGGTTACCAAAAGGTTGCACTACACATTATTAAATTTTGCATGTGTGAACAATGTGTGTGAAAGGGAAGTTAATAACAATTTTTCAAAACATTACGATGATCCGTCTCCCACTGCTTAAATGATTTGCATTAACCATCTATTAAAAGAAATTGTTGGAAAAATATAGAAATTTAAAATATGAAATATTTTATATAAGAACAGAATTATGCTGCTTTGGTCCGATCAATTTAAACATGCAAACATAAAAGCATCCATAGCATATACTTTAAAATAACTGCGTACCTGATCCTTTCAATAATTGATTTTTCAATCAGGATTTTTGTGGATGATTTCTCTCATTCAATTTTCATTTTTCTTTGAGGAGAATGCTTGTCACATACTTTAGTGTAGCTTAATCATGCCAAGTTCTAATCTCATTTTTTCATGTTGTTCCCTTAGAAGTGGTTTTGTCATGATGTCGGCTATTTGCTCGTTAGTGTTAACATGCTTGACAATAATATTTTTACTTTCAACATTGTCCTTAAGAATTTGATGTCTTATGTGGATATGCTTAACTCTTGAATGATGCACTGGATCTTTAGGTATACATATGGCACTGGTATTATCACAATAAATAGGAACACGTTCAAACTTAATACCAAAATCTCTTAGGTATTGTTTTATCCACAACATTTGGGAACAGCAAGCTGCTGCTGCCACATATTTTGCTTCAGCGGTGGATAGTGCAACGGTGTTTTTTTTCTTGGAACACCACGATACTAAACATGAGCCAAGAAATTGTACCATACCTGAAGTGCTTTTCCTGTTCACAAGATCTCCTGCATAATCTGTATCACTATAACCTTTCAAGTCATAGACATCACTTTTAGGATAAAATATGGACAAGTCATCTATTCCCTTCAAGTATCTCAGAATTCTTTTCACTGTTGTATGATGTGATTCTTTAGGGTTTGACTGAAATCTAGCACATAAACCAACACTGAAAGCAATATCGGGTCTGCTAGCAGTTAGATATAATAAAGAGTCAATCATGCCTCGATACATAGTTTGGTCAACATCTATACCATTTGAATCTTCATCTAATCTAACATTTATAGCCATAGGTGTGTGGTTAGTTTTAGCATTGTTTAAACCATCTTTCTTGAGAAGTTCTTTTATATATTTTTGTTGATGAATAAAGAATCCATTTGTTGTTTGTTTAATTTGCAAACCAAGAAAGAAATTTAATTCTCCCATCATAGTCATTTCAAATTCGTTGCTCATTAGGTTAGAAAATTCTTTACATAGCAATTCATCCGTTGTACCAAAAATAATATCATCAACATAAATTTGAACAACTACAATATCAGAACCTGTATTCTTAAAGAATAAGGTTTTGTCAATGTTACCTCTTACAAAATTTTTTTCAATCAAGAACTTTGATAATCTTTCATACCATTGCCTAGGAGCTTGTTTTAAGCCATAAAGAGCTTTATCAAGCTTGTAGACATGATCAAGACAAGGAGGATTTTCAAAACCAGGGGGTTGTTCCACAAAGACTTCTTCATGAATAAAACCATTTAAGAAAGCACATTTCACATCCCTTTGATATAATTTAAAATTCATAAATGCAGCAAAAGAAATTAAAATTCTGATAGCCTCTAACCTCGCTACCGTAGCAAATGTCTCGGTATAATCAATTCCTTCTTGTTGATTGTACCCATTAACCACGAGCCTTGCTTGGTTTCTTACAATAATTCCATGCTCATCCAACTTGTTCCGAAATACCCATTTTAATCCAATCACCTTTTTGTGTTTTGGTTTGGATTCTAAATACCATACTTTATTTCTTTCAAATTCATTCAGTTCATCTTGCATGGCTATAATCCGTTCGGAATCTTTTAGAGCTTCTTCGTGATTTTTGGGTTCAAGTGATGATAGGAACGCAAAGTGTGTACAGAAATTTCTCATTTGGGATCTGGTTTGTGTTCCCTTATTCAAATCACTGACTATCAAATAAAGAGGATGACATTTTTTATATCTCCAAGGTTTAGGCACAAATTCTCTTGTGGGAAAAGTTGTAGTCAAGGTCATTAACTTGATTGTTATTCTGCTCATTTTCAGCTGGATCAGTTTTCTCATTTCTGGGAACAGTTAGCTGGTCCTCATTCACTAGCTATTATGTATTGTCTGGTACTTCGATTTGTTCTTGATTCTGTTGTTCTCCTATTGTTCTTTTATCTTGCTGTTTCATCACATCTTCATCATCTTCCAAATTTGCGAGACCTATTTTAAAATCATTTATATCCTGTTCACTAGTCACAAAGTTAGTTTCATCAAAAATAATGTGAACGGATTCTTCTACGCACATAGTTCTTTTGTTGTAAACCTGTAGGCTTTACTATGAGATGAATAGCCAAGAAATACTGCTTCATCACTTCTTTCATCAAACTTTGCTATATTTCGTTTTCCATTAACATGAACAAAGCATTTACATCCAAACACACGAAAATAGGAAATATTTGGTTTTACACCATTAAATAATTCATAGGTTATCTTAGAAGTAATAGGTCTTATTAATACACCATTTAAAGTATAACATGCAGTATTGACAGCCTCGGCCCAAAAATTTCTAGGTAGACCACTAGCAATTAACATGGTTCTAGCCATTTCCTCTAATATTCTATTTTTTTCTTTCTACCACACCATTTTGTTATGGTGTTCTAGGTGCAGAAAAATTATGACTTATTCCATGTTCATTGCAGTAATTCATAAAGCTTGAATTTTCAAATTCCTTACCATGATCTGACCTAATGTGAATAAGTTGATTATTACTAGATTTTTTTATTTTGTTAGCGAAAGAAACAAACTCACTAAACTCTTCATCTTTGCTTACTAAAAATAAAGTCCATGTAAATCTACTATAATCATCAATAATAACAAACACATAACGTTTGCCACTACGGCTTTGGATTCTCATAGGTCCACAAAGATCCATATGGATTAGCTCAAGTGGCTTAGAAGTGGTCACTACATTCTTTGGTTTGAAGGACAACCTTACTTGTTTTCCTTTGACACAAGGATCACAAATTTAATCTTTTAGGAATTTAAAGACGGCAATCCTCTTACTAGGTCTTTTGATCTTAGAGAATTAATTAAAGTAAAGCTAGCATGACCTAGACGTTTATCGCAAAGATGAGGGTCATCTTCTATGACACTGAGACAAGTCAGACTCGTTTTGAGAACAGTGTTGAGGTCCACAACGTAAGTGTTCCCTTTTCGAATTCCTTCAAGAACAGTGTCTCCTGTGTCACTCCTAGAAATAATGCATTTATCAGATGTGAAGTTTACAGAGTTACCTTTGTCACAGAACTGAGAAATACTTAGTAAGTTATGCTTTAAATTCTCGACCCAAAATATATTATCAATTGCATGGGAACTTGACCTTCCTACTTTTCCTTTGGCAATGATTTCACCTTTCATGTTGTCGCCGAAAGTCACAATTCCCCCATCATAGGTTTACAGTGAGAGAAATTTTGATTTGTCACCTGTCATGTACTTGGAACACCCACTGTCGAGATACCATGAGTTGTTCTCCCTCACTTGGACCTGTATGAAAATTAATTGTTAGTAATAGGAATCCAGTCTTTCTTGGGTTCCTTGTCGATTTTACATGAATCAACTTTCTTAATCCAAATACGATCGACATATTCTCTGTTGGAGACAGTATGCTGTTCCCTTTTAGTAGACTGGATTTTAAGATGTCCAGTTTTTTCGCAAAAGGAACAGACTTTATCACTTGGGAGATCAACATAGGCTTTTTTTCTTCTTATTATTCTTAAAGTAATCTAGCCCTTTAGAATTTTTACTTTTAGAATTTTGAATCCATTTGGGAACATTTTTTGTTTTCCCTTTTTCTCTTGAATTTAATTCAAGTTCTAATTTATCATTGTTGGTTAGGTTGGATTCTGAATTGATTTTCAAATTTTGAAAATCAGTACACAAATCTTTAATAGATGCATCATTTAATCCCTTATTCAAGCCTAGTAACTTATATTGTGTCAATTCAACATTAAGAATAATATTTTCCTTTTTCACTCTTTCCATTGTTTCCTTTAAATTGTATTTTGATCCAACAAACTGAAAAATCTGTTTTGGACATCGGATCTAAAGGTGTTTATGTAGAAATATGGTCTTTACTTATCTTAAGGTCTTTTTCCAATTGGAGACATTTATCATTACATTCTTTCAATTTATCTTGAGTCTTCATAAGCAACTCTATAAATTTATATCTATTTAATTTAAACGGATGGTTAGAAATGAGTTAGAAGACTTTACTTGCTTTCCTTTGGATTTCTCATCCTTGCTTTCGTGTGAGGCCATAAGACATAAGTTAGTTGTTTCTTCCTCTTCGGGGTTTTTAGTATTAGCATCACTCTCGGATTCTCCCCATGCAGTTATCATGGCTTTGCGAAATTCGGTTTTGTTGAAATTTCCTTTACTTTCAAATCTTCTTGTTTCCCTTGCCCTTTTCATTTTTCCATATTGGGCAATGTTTTGATGAAGTGCTCGGTACTTCCACATTTGTGGCATTCAAGGTTGGATTTAGTATTGATAGTTATTTTTTCCTTGTTATTTCTTTGATTGGTATACCTGCTGATCCTGAAGAACTTCTTGAATTTTCGTACCAGCATGGCAGCCTCCTCCTCATCACATTCTGATTCATCTTGATCTGCTACTGCCAGAGCCAGTCCCTTGTTTCGGGAACTGTCAGCTGTTCCCAAATGTAATTCGTGTGTCATTAGGGAACCAGCCAGCTCTTCCATATTGAATTTTGTAAAATCTTTAGATTCCTGGATGGCAGTGACCTTGGCTCTCCAGCATTCATCTTGAGGGAGACTCCTTAGAATTTTCCTTACTTGTTCATCGGTGGGAATTAGTCTTCCAAGAGAGACAAGTTCATTTGTGATGTTAGTGAACCTTGTCAACATCACTTGGATGCTTTCTCTTGGTTCCATAACAAACCGTTCATACTTAGTCATCAAAAAGTCTATCTTGGAACGTTTTACTTCACTTATTCCTTCATGGGTAACTGCTAGCAGGTCCCATATATGTTTGGCAGATTTGCAACCCATAATGCGGTTATGCTCGTTACGTCCAAGACCACAGTGAAGTAACTTAAATAGCAAGAGCATTTATCTCCATTTTCTGAAAATCTTCCTTTTCAAATTCAGTGATAGGTTTGGGGATGATTTCGTTATTGGAGTTGGTAGTTGTAACCTTAAAGTCTCCAATTTCAATAACTCTCCAAACTTGATAATTTTCGGCTTTGATGAAGATCTCCATCTGATTCTTCCAATATGTATAGAATTTTCCATCAAACATGGGTGGCCTTTAAGTAGAGTACCCTTCTTCCATTCGCTCGTTCATTATCGACATCTCTAGAAACACCAGGATATTGCCCTCAGGGTTTCCTGATCAAATGGGAACAAGACTCTGATACCAATTGTAGACTGTGTTACAGATGGAAACAACAACAAGAGGGGGGTGAATTGTTGTTGTTACAAGTTAAAGTGTTTTTGCCCTGTTTTTGCGGAATTAGATTAAAGAAATAAAAACTTAAACTTAGAGCGAAATAATGAAAGAGACAACACGATTTTACATGGAAACCTTCTAGGCCTAAATACAAGGAAAAACCACGACCCGACGGGATTTCTAAACTCTTCACTACGTTTAAGGCAACTCGTTACAATTACATTAAACACCTTACTTCACTTGAAGCGCATCAACTAGGCCAACTTCTCCTTTCAATTGCTTCACTCAAAGCAACTCTCTTAGCTTCACTCAAAGCTAATCTCTTCTCTAGCTTCACTAGAAGCTATCTAATTCTCTCCTAGACTCACCCAAGTCTAGTTACAATAACTCTCTTAAAAACCCTTACACAAGGATAAAATTCTCTAAAGGTAAAATCAATAAGTTGCACAAGAAAATATTATAAGTTAATTGGCAATTTTAAAACAAAACATTTCTTGTTGATTTTCCAAAAATAACGTATGAATTTAATTGCTCATACGAATACCTTATTTGAGGAACAACCGAGTTCACTATTTATAGAGTCAAATTCCTTAATAAAAAGGTGGTAACTACCCACTATTCCCTTATCCCAAATAATAAGGAGAATAAAATGGATCTCAATTAGTATGGTCAATCCTACGGTTATTGCCTTAATCCAAAGGAAAAAATAGGTGTACATTTGATTAAATCAAAGCCACGGTTTCCTTAATATTAGCTATCGTTCCCTTTTAATAATAATAGGCAAATTAGTTATACTTTACCTATACTAATAATAGCTTATGGTTCCTCCTAACTAAAATTAGCTATGGTTACCTTTTCCAATAATAGGCACGGTTACCTTTCACTAATAATAGCCAAGGATCCCTAAAATAAGCTATTGATCCCTTCACTATATTTAGCAAATTTAGTCATTCACTAAATATAGATCCGAAAATAAAGGCTTACAAAAGGAATTTAAAAAATCCTACGTTAGGTGGTTTAGAAAATATTTTATCAATTAACTTAATAATTAATTAATGCAACAAATTAATTTTAACCAATACATCAACTAAAAATCACAAAATATAATAATAATCAAAATTCAAGCAGACGTATTATCTCCTGACTTCAGTTTGGGAACAGTACACAGTCTCCAATTTCCAGCAGCGTTAGACCATCAAACTTGGGAACAGTAGACCTCCTGTCTACAGTTGACATCCTAAGTGATATACCTTTTCTAACTTCTTTGGATTCGTTTGACGAGTACACGTTCATAGACCAAGTCGTAGGTACTATCAACGATCTTAAACACGACCGGATATTGACCTGCAACCAATCTCTAAAAATACATTCGTTTAAATAAAGTGTAGTCATCATCAAAACCTAAGAGTTCCAACACTTATACTCTCCTCAACCTTGGGAGAGATGCTCTGAAGACCCTAGGTGCCCTGATCGACTGTGAATTAGAGACATTACTATAAGGGTATCCTAAGAGAAGGTTGTGTTTGTTTTTGCCAAGTCTTCCAAAGAGCCCATGGTTGAGGAAATTTGTTCTCTTGAGGTTGTTAAGTGTATGATCGAGAAGAAGGTTGAGGTTAATGCTGCTTATGTTGTCCCGCTGTTTGATAAGGTGTTTGATGATGATGAGAAGATGAAGAAAGATGTTTTTGTTGAGAATGAGAAGGAGATTGTTCTAGTTAATGATGATGATGACGATGCTGAAGGTACTGTCAAGAAAGCCCGAAAAAGAAATTGGGCTAGAAAAAGAAGAAAAGACAAGAAGAGGAAGATGGCTCCACCCTGACTTGGGGGAGTCCCACATTACATCCCACCTCCAAATGACCCCGTTCTACTTTGCTTTCTTTCTCCACTTCTGCTTGGTGGAGAGTTCTAGGTCACCATGCATGAGGTGATGAGGATGCTAGGAGTCAATTTACTCCAAGCGCATGTATGGTTTCTTTCTTTTCCTTTTTAGTTTGAGCTGGTGGCTAGCAGTTTCGAACTTACCGACATTAAACAAAAGTACTTAAGGGAGATAACCCAGTGTATGTTTGGTTGTTTGCTTTCTTTCTCATAGTTCTAATAGCTGATCTTTCTCCCTTTTAGTTTTCTTATTCACTTTTCCGAAGTGCTAAGACGGCTCTTGAACTGGCTTGGGGGAGCGTTCTCGCGCTTTCAATGTTTTGAAAGATCTGCATTATTGTCACTATTGTTTTAGATTTTATTATAGTTTTCGCATGTTTAGTTTTTTTTTAATTTTTGTTTTCGTTAAAATATTTTTAGTTGTGAAACTAACATGCAAGCTTCTAGAATGTACATTCTTGTGGTCTTATTCACAATCATGTTTTCTTAGCCCTATGCCTATTTTGGGACCAAGTGATTGACTGTTTTCCACTTGGCTTGGGGGATCTATGCTTGCATGGTTGGTGGCTTGGATGACTACCTATTGAGGCGCATCTCGACTAGCCGGTTATGATTGAGCCTTCTTGTACTCCATTGTGAGTCTCATGCTTTTGAGTGCTACTTAGGGAGTCTAAGTATGGTGTTTACTCTCCTGCAGCATAGTCTACTTTTTCGTAGGCTACGGATGATAACACATTTGTTACTTATAAGCTACATAGCCAAATTGCCTACCATAGACACTGATTAACTTTAGGTTAAGCAAAGTTTTTTCCTTTACCTTTTCTTTTGTAGCCACATTATTTAACTCCACATGAGCCAAATGTTTGCTCTCTTGACCTAGAGGATAGCTAAGTGAAGATGGTGGTGTTTGTGTGTGTTGCATTATGGTGTAGCTTTTGGTTAGCGTAGTGGTTTTTGTTTTGACATGACTACACATTCATATATGGCTCAGATTGTTTGTGCCTTTTCCTCTTGTGCTTTACAAAGAGATTATTATTTATGTATATATATTCATAAAGTAAGGAAACTTCCTCTTGTTCAAAAAAGAGACTTATATAATCATTGAGTGAGGAAATAAATTAAAGAAAGGGAGATGAGCATGAAAAACACAAAATAGAGAAATTGTGATTAAATCAAAAATTTTGTTTGTGTTTTATGATAAAGTTTCATTTGTGCTTTATTTGAGGTTTCTAGGTTAGTATTATTTTTGGATGTGGTGTTTGTTTGTTTTATTGTCTTGGATCGCACGATATCCTCTAATTAAGCCCCACATTCCCAAATGTATGCAACTTTAACCCTAGCCTACATTACAACCCTTCACAAACCTGTTCGAATGGTTTGATTAGTGTGTTCTGTCCTGATGAGTAGATATGATACAATTCCCAAGGCTTCTCCCTATTAGGCATTTGATTCTCGACACATCTTTAGTCTGATGACTATGAGTGAAACACATACCAATTCAAACACATGAGCGTGATTAGATATTTCTCACATCTTTTAAGAAACAACCTGAGGATGGTATACTTGTGACCTCTTTAGGTAGTGGATAGCATGGCCTGTGTTATAGCTTACCTAGTGATCCCGAGTCCATGGAAAGTGTTTTTCTTCTTAGTATTTCGCTCTCTTGAGCCCATTGTACTTGCTCACCCATGGCTAGAGAAGAGTCTTGCGTGTACACAGCTTACATTATTTTCCTTTTCGCTCACCTTGCTTTTGTTTGCCTTAGTCTTATTTTGCCTTATGCTTTCGGGTTGCCCTACTAGTTCATTTGCTAGGGACTAGAAAAGGTTTGGCTTTGGGGAAGTTGATGTGCAAGCTTTAGAGCACATTTATTCCCGCATTATAGTGTCAAGTCTTGCGGTTTTATATTTATTTTTTACACATTACGCTTGATCTTACATTGTTCTTGTCTCGGAGATGTTTTAACGCCATTTCAGGTGTTTCCAGAGATTTCAATGTCAAGTGGCGTGAGTTAGAGGCTTAGAAACCATTATTGAAGATTAGACACGCATATCAAAGCCTTTACAAGCATTCTAAATCATTCTCGAAGGCCCCACAAAGTTCGAAATCCCTTAAAGCAAAATTAGATGGGCATTTGCTCGAGCCAGCCTCCATTCAGTCGAAGCATGATGAGAGGCTTCAAGACATAAGAGCAAAACCTTCTGGAAGTGGTGAATGGTGCCCCCATTCGGTCAAATAGGGACCATTCAAGGGAATGAACAAGGTGATTCGGGTGAATTGGAAACCAAGTTTGATGCCAAGACATGTAGGAAACCCTAAATCAAGACCATTCGGGTGAATGAGTGAGCATTAGGGCGATTGGCCCTTACCATTCGGTTGAATGAGACCAGTTTCTACATTATTTTCTTCGAAAGCCAATTTTCGAGGGTTCTTTAAGGGCTTATCCTTCCTTATGTTTTTAGGATTAAAATACCCACTTTTTTGTATGAAACCCTTATGCCTATTTTGGGAGCTCTTGCCTCAACTTAGAACATCAATATTTACTTGCTTTTCTATCATTTATGCCTTAGCCTAGTTTATGCTTTAATTTATGGCTTTCATTTACATTCAAGCTATGTATTTATGTAGGTTTCATTTCTCTTTATGCTTTATTGTCATTTTATACTATCATTTATGGTTGTTAGATTTCATTGCTTTCTTTATTTCTGTTGCTTCATTCATTGCTTTGTAGAGTAGTTGGTGGTTCCATTTATTGTTTTCTCTATTATTTTATTGTTGTCTTCATTTAAGTTCTTCACGTTTTCATTAATGGTTTTGTTTGTTGCTTGTCCTCTAGTCATTTCTAGTATGTGTGAGTGGTTCTCTTAGGGGTATTGGTTTGGTGAAACCCTAGGTTTGGTCTTGTTCTTCATGTGTTAGGTTAGTGTTTGAGATTGTTGATTATTTATTGATTGATATTCGATGTGAATCTTGTCCTGCCACTCGTTAGGAGACATGGGACGATTATAGGTTATTTGTATGACTTATAGGGTCACAAACTTTCTCACAATCTAGAGTGTCTTGATTGAATGTTGTATGAATTCCCTCAACATAGCTCTGTGTGAGTTCATATAGACCAACCTAGGGTGCATCTATTCCATCCCTGTTTGTCTTCTATTGCTATTAATCGCTTTTATTCTTGTTTTTTTTTTTTTTTTTGTTTTTAGTAGTCTAGTTATATCAACCCTATACCCCTTATATTCCCTACATCAAGTGTTTAGTCCTACAACCTTGTCTTTGTGGTTCGATCCCCTACTGATGCTATATTATATGTAGTGTTTAGGGTGTTTATAAATATTGTTTGCGTAGTTTGGCCTTTGGTTAAAGACGCTAAAGGTCGGTTATCATTTGTGCGAGTCCATTCGACCAAATAACATATCATTCAACCGAATCATAAACTTCAAGCCTCCTTATGTCTTTGAGGCACAAAGGGGATCCCAAACTCCGCATGGCTTTCGGGAAAGTCTTGAAATACATGCTAAAGTCTCAGACAATTAGAAACTGACCTCGATGAGTTTGAAACATCTGAAATAACCACAAAACTACCCATTGACAAGAACAAAGTGAAATAACGCATAATGTGCATAATGTCAATAGAAAAATGTGATGCAGAACACAATGAAGGAGTCGTAAATGTGCTCATAAATGAGCATATCAACTTCCCCAAGCCAAACCTAGCAAATGAACTAACAGAGAGACGTGAAAGCTCAAGGAAAAACAAACTAAAATGAAGAAAAACAAGGCTAGCGGGAAACAAAACAATGCACGCGACGTGTGTACGCACATACTCTTTACAAGCCAACGGTGTGCAAGTAAAATGAACTCGAGAGTGCATGATACCAAGGAGAACGACATTTTACAACGACTTGGGATCACCAAGAAAGCTACATCTCAGTCCATGCCACCCACTACCTAATGAGGTCGCAAGTTTACTCTCCCAAGGTGATTTCCCAAATGATGTGAGAAATTTCTCATAAAGCTCACGTGTTTGATTGGGCATGTATTTCACTCAAATCATCTGACTAAAGATGAGTTAGGAATCAAGCACCTAATGGGGAGAAATCTTTGGAATTGTATCATATCTACTCTCCATCATAGAACTCAGTTTTTAGACCAACTCGAAGAAAAAGGGTTCTAATCTAGGCTAGGGTTAAGGTAGGGTAATGTTTGAGAATGTGGTGGTAAAGATGGAGGATAACAAGCAATTCGAGCATATAAAACCAACAACCACCACTTCAACATCAATATTAACCCAAAAGCCTCAAGATAAGCATAGGTGAACTTTAACATATCAAACAAAATTTATTCTCAAAGTTTTTCTTTCCCTATCACTTTTTCTTTTCATTTTGTGTTTTCAACTCACTTTGTTTTTGTTACTACTAATTCCCATTTTGATTGACATTTCTCACACAATGAATATATGTTTTTCTTTTTGTTAATAAACCAATAAGGATGTTATTGTCATATAGATCCAAAAACTACTTTGTTAAGAAAAATTACCTACACCCAATGCAAGCACACATCACAATCATAATCGTTTAACTATCCTCTAGGTAAGGAGAGGTAATATTTAGCCCATGTCGAGGTAAATAGTGTGGCAACAAAGAAAAAGTTAAAAGGAAAGAGTTGGCTCAAACTAAAGTTAATTAATGTACAAGGTAGGCAATTTGGCTATATAGCTGTAACTACAAATATATTATCACCCTTGACATATGAAAAGTAGACTACGCTGGAGTAGAACAAACATAATTTTCTAAATTCCCTAAATAGTACTCAAAAGAAAGGACTCACAATGGAATCCTAGAAGGTTCAACCCTTACATGGTTAGTCAAAGTGCGCCTGAAAAGGCAGTCATCCAAGCCACAAACCAATCAAACAAGGATCTTCTAAGTCAAGCAAAAAATAGCCAATCAACTCAATCCCAAAATATGCACAAGGCTAGGAAAAAACTAGTAAGCATGTGACCACTATAATGTACACAATAGAATCTAGCATGTTAGTTTCACAACTCAAAACATCAACTTAGACAACAACTAAACCTAGGCTAAAAATGCGAAAAGTAATAAAATAGTGACAATAATGCAGATCTTTCTAAGCTTAAAAACCATAAGACCCTCCCCCAAGCCGGGTTAAGATCCGTCTCGACGCTTGGGAAAGGTGAATAAAAATCGATAAGAAAGATTGGCTTTATTGGCACTTTATCTAAGCAAACAAACAAAACTAACTTAATATCGGGTTATCTCCCGTAATCCTATTATTCACTGTGGGATAAGCTCGAAACAACTAAGAACACCAGCTGAAAAACATAAAAACTTGCTTTCCTTAAAACTGGGCATACTCCTAGCATCTTCATCGCCGCCGGCGTGGTGACCCAAAAATCTCCACTCAACAGTAGTAGCGGAGGTAAGCAATATAGGACTAGGGTCAGTAGGAGGTGGACTCGAGTGTAAGGCTCCCCCAAGCCAAGATAGAGCCATCTTCTTTTTCTTTAATGTCTTTCTCTTTCAATCCCTTTTCTTTCAGTAGGCTTCCTTGGCCATACATAATAGGGTTTTACCCGTACCCAATAAAATTCATGACCAGAGCCCCTTCTTGATTGAACCCTCTATAATCCACTGCTCCTATATGTTCAAAACTTGCACCCCCATAGTAAGAAGTGTTATGGTTGCTACCCCTGTAGATTTTGCATGAAAAGAACTTCTTATGCATCGATGAGACATTGAAACTACAGTTTCAAGTTTAAATTTAGACAACCTCTTATCCATAATAGCCTCAATGTTCGCGCTAATTATATCCAAGTTGCTTGTATCGAACATTCCCTTCGGTAATCAAGTACACCTCACTCCTCCCCGTAAGTTTTCATGGTGCAACTTCTTTCATCTTTTCTTTGACTTCGTTGCATAGGACCAAATAAAGTTGGCCACCTACAGCAGACTCTATGAGAGCCTTGGTAGAGTCGTTGAGACCATCATAAAAGAAAGTGTTGAGATGGTTCTTCTGATATTCATGGTGAATGCACGCTTTGATCATTCTCTTGACCCTACTCTATGTAACACTTAGGTTGTCATCATCTTCTTGAGCAAATAACGCAATCTTTTTGCTCCATTCTTGTATTCGCACAATAAAATAGAATGTTTCTAGGAAAGTCGTCTTTAATTGAGTCCAAGTAATGATGGAGTTTAGCTCATGGCATTTATACTGGTCCCTAGCATTTGTAGATAGAACCAGGTTGAAAAGGTACAGTCGTACATCATTGCGGTTATTCAGTCATGGAGGGATGAGACCGCATATACCTGAGAATGCCTCTAGGTGTTGGAGAGGACATTTGTTCGTCAAACCATAAAAGGGGGTCTTATTCACCATCCGGATGAATTGTAGGTGGATTTGGCATAGGTTTGCAGATACGGGGAGCACAACAACCCCTTGGAATTCTTAAGAGCTAGGAATCCCAAACTGGCCAAACGGTTGATGATCTATGGCCATAATGGATGTAGGAGTGTCGGGAGGGTTTGGCTGTAAAGCATTGGTGATAGGTGTTGGAGCTTGTTTTCTCAACCTTTAGATCTTAGGATTGTATGGCACAAGCTGTTGCCATGATCTAAATGTGTTAAATTGCATACAAACAACACTAGAAAAGCATAAGCCTTGACAAGTAAGAGAAATTAATAAAACAATGAAAATGAAAAAAAACTAAATCAAGAAAAATATCTAAACATAATGCCTTGTCCCTGGTAACAACGCCACTTTGATAAAGGGCTTTGGTAGTCGTTATGTTAAACCCTAATCAAAAAATATTTATATATATTGTAAACACTACACACGTATAGTGGGAATACGTGATCGAACCACCAAGACAAGGGAAACTATAATCTAACTATTGATGTAGGAAAGGTTTATGAAAGGTTGGGTATTTAAAGCTAATCTAATAACAGAAATAATAAGCAAGACTAAAAAAGGAGTAAAATAATTAAGGAAAAAAGTGGATAGGTTAGGCACACCATATGTTAAGGGAGATCAAACGAAGATTAATCATGACACTCAAGATAACAAGAGGAAGTTGGTGGTCCCACAAACAAAACAAACGACCTATAATCGCCCTATGTCTCCATAGGAGTAGCAGGACAAGATGCATATCAATTGTCAACAAACAAGTATCATTAACCTCACTCTAATCCTATACAAAGAGGAACATGACCATTCCTAAGGTTTCACTAATCAAACCCCTGATGAAATTACTCACTCATACTTGAAATAGCTAGGGCAAAAGCAAGAAATGAAGTCATAAATGAAAGCATGAATATCTTGAATGAAACCAACAAGAAAGAAGTAAAGAAGTAAAGTAATAATAAGTCCATCCATGCTTCTTAGAGCTTTAAGAAAATCATCAGGCAAAGAAGCATGGTGGACCTATTAGGGGGATGGGAGACTACCTCTACTAGGGATAAGTTTGACATTGGGAGAGTGTACGATTTGCTTATCGATGAAGCTCCTAAGGTTTCGTGGGGGAATATCAAGATTAGAAACATCGCTAGCTCCAATGCAAGGTTCATCACATGGCTAGCTATTCAGAATCGGTTAGCAACCAAAGATTGAGTTGTGAAATGGATAGAGAATGTGGATGCAAACTGTGTGATGTGGAACAGGGAAAATAAATCTATTCAGCACCTGATGTATGCCTGCTAGAATACTCAACAAGTGAGAAGTTGCCTTTTTGGCTTCCTCTTTCATAGTCTAGAAGACACCAACTTCTCAGATGAAATTTTGAGGATGAACAAGTTGAACAAAAAAAGACAGATCGTGCTAAACTCATTGTGTAATTTGGACGGAGATCATCTACATCCTTTGGAAGTATCACAACAGGATTATTTTTTATAACCACTCGTGTAATATAAAGGATGTTGTAAGTGACATTATCCTTAAAGTGGTGGTGAGGGTGAATGATAGAATGAGAGAGATGCTTGTAACTAGATAGTTTAAGGCCATTCGACCAAACCTGGGTAAGATTCGACCGAAACTAGAGTTCCTTCGCTCGAAGTTATCAAGGATTCGCCCGAAATTGACCCAGATTCGATCGAAGCTGCAGTTGCTTCGCTGAAAGCTGCTCCAGGTTCCCTTAAATGAAAGATGTGCAAGAGCCTCCATTTGACCAAACTTGTTCGGATTCAACTGAACCTAGTTGGATTCAACCAATGCAATAGATTTGAGGATTTACAATGGGTTTGTGTATGTGCATTCGACCGAATAACATACTATTAGACTGAATAAATTAAACTTTAAGCCTCCTTATATCTTTAAGGTATAAAAGGTCTTCCGAACTCCACATGCTTTTAGGGAAAGTCTTGAAATACAGGCCAAAGTCTCTAACACACAAATATTAATCTCGATGCGTCCGAAACATCTTAAATAACTATAAAACCACTCATGGACAAGAACAAGGTAAAATCACGTATAACATGAACAATATCAATTGATTGATAATTGGAAGACTTGACATAATAAAGGAGTCGTAAATGTGCTCACAAATGAGCACAATAGTCTACCAATGCTGATATTGTGATTTGACTAGACAGATAATTTTTCCCTTACTCCATATTTTAAGGCGAATTATCCTTTTAATATTGACTAGCTTCACCCAAGAATGACATAACCTTAGAGTTATGTGTGTTCCTCTTAACTAGACTCTTAGTGCGTACAAAGATCTAGGATTTATGTTTCTTTAAATTCTTTTATTTGATTTATCATGTTTATTTTGTTTTGTTTTTGATTGCATCTTCTCATTTAGTTAAGTATGACCTCCTATTGTTTCTTATCTTTTCTATTACTCGCACATAAGTACTAGCCGAGAATGAATGGATAACCTAAAAGACTAAATAAAGTTAGGGTTTAGGGTTTTAGAATACTGGTTTGTATTTAAATGTCAAATGGATACACAGGTTTTGGGATAAGTTTATGTAAGCTAAATAAGGCAATAAGACTAATAAAAGTAAAAAGGTACTAACAAACATTCTTAAAATAGTAATACAGTTTTTCACTTTCCTACACTCCCTCTCAAGTTAGGTCTTCAGGTCTCCAATACATAACTTGCATAAAGTTTGCTCAAATGATTCTAACGTAACTTCCTTTGTAAGGATGTCTGCTAGTTGGTCTTTTGATCTTACAAAGGGAAGACTTATAATATGTTTCTCGAGTTTCTCCTTTATGAAATCTATCGATCTCTACATGCTTAGTTCGATCATGTTAAATTGGGTTCTCTAATGTGCTGATTGCGGCTTTATTATCACGGAACACCTTGCATGTCTTATTCTGCAGAAAGTGTAATTCGTTGAGGAGCTTTCTTAGCCATATAATCTTTGTTGTTCCTTTGGAAATATCCCTAAATTCTACCTCTGCACTCGATAAGGCCACGACTTTCTGCTTCTTACTTTTCAATGTAACGAGGTTTCCCCCAACAAGTGTAAAGTAAACTGAAGTGGACCTCTTGTCATCTCTATCTCCCGCCCAATCTACGTGTGTGTAGGCAAGGAGATCTAAGTGATCATTTTTATTAAAAAGAATCCCCTTGCTGCTAGTACCCCTTCAGATACCTCAGAATCCTCATGACAGCTGTCATATGATGTATTTGTGGTCGATGCATAAACCTACTCACTACTCCAACTGCATATGCAATATCTGGGCGTGTGTGAGAGAGATATGTGAGTTTTCCAAACATTCTCTAATATTGTCCTCTATCAGCTAGTTTTTCTCCTTCGATCATATGGAGACCATGGTTTGCACTAATGGATGTCTCTGCAGGTTTACAATCAACCATACCTGTTTCTGCTAACAAATCAAGAATATATTTTCTTTGACTAATGAAAATATTCTATTTCAACCTCAGTACTTCAATTCCAATGAAATACTTAAGTTGTCCCAAGTCTTTCATTTCAAATTCACGAGACAGTTGTTCCTTTAGAATACAAATCTCTTCCTTATCATCCCTTGTAATAATCATATCATCGACCTAGATGATCAGACATCTAATATAATCATTTTGCCTCTTGAGGAATAAAGTGTGATCAGAGTTCGTTTGCTGGTAACCAAATTTTGTCATTCCTGCGGTAAATCTCCCAAACCAAGCCCTTGGAGATTATTTTAGGCCACACAGAGCTTTGTTCAACTTGCAGCCTTCTCCTATATTATAGTCATCAGAGAAACCCCGAGGAGCCTTCATGTACACCCCCTCTTCAATTTTCCCATGTAGGATGGCATTCTTCACATCAAAGTGGTGTAGTGGCCAGTCTTTGTTTGCCGCAATAGAGAACAGAAATCGGATTGTGTCAATTTTTTCCATTGGAGAGAAAGTTTCAAAATAATCCACCCCATAAGTCTGAGTGCACTCTTGTGCGACCAATCTGGCTTTGTACCGCTTAATAGTGCCATCAACCAAATATTTGATGGTATATACCCATTTGCATCCAACTGTCTTCTTTTCCTTTGGTATCTCACATTTCTCCCATGTTTCATTTTTGTCAACAGCTGAGATTTCTTCTTCCATTGCCTTTTTCCAATTTGGATCCCGAAGAGCTTCTTCCGCCATACGAGCCACATCATTGGAATAGAGAAACGTATTCAAGGCAATAGATGTTTGTGAAAGATTCTCTATAACACCCAAGAAACTAGTACACATAATTAAGGTTAATAACCTTGGAAATTAAGGCATTAACGTTCTAATTTTAATTCGAACAAGAAGCTTAGAAACGATTAAGTTTATAAGGAAATTTTCCCCGAGTAAATTTAATCTGATTCCTAATACGAGCTTACTTAACCCCACTCATGTCCAAAATTATGCAATGTAGGCATAATTACACTTTTTCAAGTTAGCTAAGGTAAGCAAGTACCTCAATGTACAACAATGTACACAACTAAGACCCTTTAATTTCTAATTCTTCATGTCTAGTGTTTTAAGCCATCAAAATGACCTTCTTATGTTCTAATTAGCCTTCCATACTAGCAAGTGTGTCAATATGTGACACCAATCCACCTAAGCTACCATGTGGCATGAACATAAGGGAGAACTTCAAGCCTAAGCAAAGCCACCTCCTTGCCTCTTCAATTGAGTTGGCTGCACTTATCCATCTTATCCCCTTAAATTAGTTTCTCATCCTTCTTAATTAAGGAAACTAAAGACTGTCCACTATTCTAAAAATTTTCCTCTACATACTCAAGAAAGAAATCTCTTCAAATCTTGCACAAAAGATCACCAAAAACACAACCAAAGAAGCAGCAATAACACGCCTAGCAGGACGTGTGTTTGACGAGTGATTTCTTCAACCTTTTGGTGATTTTAACCCATGAATTAAGGTAACTAGCACCCATTTTAAGTTAGTATTTTTCATATACAGTATGTACAAATGATATAATCCAAGTTTCATGCCTTATAAATGGGTGAAATTGAGCAAAGACCAAACGGGGTACATGCTGTGACCTACTAAGCATGTTGAGACTATTTAGGATACTTAAGAAATTATTTTAGCTTCGATCTTTTTAAATATTACTCCTAATGAAATTTTTGATATTACATGTTAAATTTGTGATTTGGGTATTTTTATGAGCATTTATAATTATTTTTATATTAACGTCCTGTTTTCAGTGTTTTCTGTTAAGGTAAAATGTTTTTGCCCTAAATTAATCAAACTTAAAGGACTTGTTACACTACTTTAAATAATCTCAAATTTGGACATAAAACTCCTACTTATATTAATATAATTGAGTCCAAATTTAATATTCTGGGTAATTTTATAAGTGGTCTTTGTAATTGGATTTGTAGAAATATGCAATCTGAAAAGTCAGTTTTACCTACTGTTAAAAAATTAGACTTAGAGACTAATATGCTAACCCAAATTACGTAATTCTTAATGTTTTGAAAAAATTAAATATAGGCCTAAAACATATCCAAAAATCAGTTTAAAATAAGTTCATATAGGATTCCTAATGAGCCTAAGAACATGACGTAGTTTCACTTCGTTGAGTAACAAGTGCTCTGTTTTTAGAGTATTAATTGAAAAATAAGATTCATAATGTTTTAGCATATTTGACTTAGTTAGGGGTAGAATTAGCTTAAACTGTCTAAATAAAACTTGTAGGTCTTTTAAAGTACTTGAATTTAGGCTCAAGAATCACTTAAATTGAAGTTGTACACTGGACAGAGCAATTCTATTTTTAGGACAAGTTGTTATGTTTAGTGTTTTTCCCTAGTTATGGACTTAGAATCGGTAAATGCTTCTTCAATGAAAGGTAAAGTTTATAAAAATTTAACCAATTTAGACTCAAAAATTTCTTAATTTGAAGCTCTAAACAGAAAGTTATGACCTTTGAAAGTTTGGTAAAAATCTGAAGGAATCAACTAAAGAAGGGATTAAACTAAGCCACCCTTTTAATGCAAAATGGTTGTTAACCTTATTTTTGAGGATAATTATGCTTCATGTTTATTTTAATATAATATGTTATGGATATCTTATGATGCATGAGTATTATTTCACCTCGATAGCATGAAGCATGAATTGGTTGCCCAATCCTTCATGATGTTATTAATATATGTGATACATGTATAGAGAGGAAAACCCTTAGATTGCGTGTAGTACTGGCGTATGTTCCTCTGCTATAATTAATGTGTGATTTTACAGCTTATACTGTTATGCTTGCATATGATTACATTAGATACTGTTATGCGGCGCATGTTTACAGTAGTTAATTTTATTATAAGGATTAAAATGAATTTATGTGTTGAATTATTGATGTAGTATTCTATGAACACAATTATACTTCTACGTTATATGTTAGATATTACCTTAGAAGGACTGCTAGTTACTCCTCACTGACTGTGGATCGTTGTTAATATTTTCAGGTGAAGATTATGAATGATATACTTGTATATTTGTCAATCGGGCGTTGGGGCAACATTTTGTGAACTTAGAGCCTTGCCTCTGAAGTTTTAATTTAGTGTCGCATGTGTTTTGAACTAGTAGAAAAAGTTTTTAAACAGTCCTCATTTTACTTATCTATTTGAGGTTGTTCTACCTCACGTTTCCTTTTTGGAGTTAAAACTTTTAATACATAATTTCCTAAGTCCACTGTTTAGCCATATGTTTATAATGTTGATTAGTTTATAATATTTTATTCCCTTTTCCCGCCTTCACTTCTGTGTCAACGTAATACACCCATCCGTAGTGTGCTTCCGTATCAGTAATTACAGGTAATTATGGGACAAGGTGTTACATTCTCATTACTCTCTCAAGTTACTGGATATCTCAACCTTACCGCTTCATATTCGGGATCATATCTCCTCGGAAGGATTCCCCTTGTGCTGCTAGGGTTTAACTCATATCTGTTTGGGACATTGACATTGACAACACTTTCATGGTTATTAGATATAGCTTGGGGAACTACATAATTTAACTCTTCTGGGTCAAGATGCTCATCAGATATGACAGGAGTAGGCTGAAGAGGAGATACTATGATATCAAATACAACTTTGATAGTCTTGCTTACTTGTTCTTTGGATCCGTAGAATCAATCACAACCTGATCTGGTATAACTGGATAGACAAGCCAGCTTAGGTCATCACTAGTCATCTCCCCCTGAGAACTAGGCTAGGTAATTGTAGGAGTTCGCAAAGATATCACAATCTATAGTAGTGCACATCCGGTAATGTATAGGATCAAAACATCGGTACCTTTTCTGATTTACCCTATAGCTAAGAAAGACACACTTAATTGCTCGTACTTCAAGTTTGATCCTAGCTTGTTTGAGATGATGAACAAAGACAACATAGCCAAAGATGCAAAGGAGTAAGGAGTGAACAAAGGGAAGGGAGACAAAGGAACCCAGGGTTTTAAGGGGAGTCTTATAGTGTAGAGGTCGGGAGGGGAGATGGTTGATAAGGTATGTAGCGGTAGCAATGGCCTCGGGCCACTAGGAAGGTGGAGAATGAGACTCGATTAGAAGAGATCGAGTGATCCCAAGTAAAGTATGGTTCTTGCGTTCTGCTATCCCATTTTGTTGTGGGGTGTCAGGACACGAGGTTTGATGAAGTATCCCATGGACGGAGAGAAATTTTCCTTATTCCAATTTTACCACATTTAGACCCCTTTAAGGTAAACTTTAAGTATAGATAATTCGGGATTAAATCTATAAATGCTCAAAATAAGTGGATAGGATTTTAGATCTGATACAATGGTTAGAACCAATCTCAATCAGACCATTGTTAGTTAATATTACATTTTTTTTTTGTTTTTCAATTGTCACACTTCTTTAAAAAAAAAACTCTTATATAAAAATGGATTATAACTTCTGCAACTGGTGTTGGATAAGTTTGGTCGTGTCTCTGGTGTATATGTGTTTGTTTTTGGTGTATGTTTTGGTTTAGTGCATGTCTGATGCTGCTTTGGGACATTGTGTTTGTTGTGGCCATACGTAGGTGGTGGTTTTAATACGCGTATTTCGTTGAGTAGCTCGGTGCTTTGGGTTGCGTTGGAGCTGTTGATGTCTTAGGACGTATCTTGGCCGCAACGACTTTTTGGTTACGGGTTTTTAGTCTAGTTTTTAGTCTTTATATTTTATATAGATTATTTTTTGTAAGGTCTCGTTCACATGTATATTTTTTGATTTAGGTTTGAGTCTAACTGGTATTGGTGTTGTATTGAAATCTACTTATTTTGGGTGGTTTGGCTCAATGTTAGGTCTTGGTCCTATGCCTTTTTCTCATTTTTGGGGTTTTTTATGCTGACGGTCTAAGTCTTTGCTGTTTCAACTTTATCAATATATTTCCGAATTTTCAACAAAAAAATATAAATAAAAAAATTAAAAAAAAAACTTGTTATGAGCAAATTCAAAAGAGATTGAAAATTTTGCAAAGAAAAAAAAAATAAATGTCTAACACAAATGTACAAATGACAAAATTTCTCATTGAAATAAAAATCAAAACATGCAGCATTTTGAGTTGATTAATCTAAGGATAGAGTAAACACTACACTAACGGTCCGTTTGATTAGTGGTATTAAATGATGATTATGGAAATGATTATAGTGTAAAATTTTATCAAAAGTTTCATATCATTGTTATGGTAATGAAACTTTGATCATAAAAAATTTTTTATATTTACAAATTTCCATTAACATCTAATACCACTTCTCCCAATGGTAATGCATTAGAATGAATTTTACGAAGAAAAGGAGATGATTGAAGTTGAACAAGCATAACCATTAAGATAAACAAGAGATTTTTCCACCAAAATTATACCAGTTTTTCATTCCCATTACCACCGTTTATTACCACTTACCAAACCGTGGAGCTTTTATCATAAATAGTCGTCTTGTTTGGACCAACCAATCATGTGTAAGTGCAGTTATTCTTGAGAGACATAGCCATGTTCATCTTCTTTGGATTCATCACCAAATTGCAATTAATTGACTTGTAAAATTTAGGTTTTACCAATCTTCCTAAGACATATGCTCTGGATCTGACTCTAAACTTAAGGGTAAGTGGCACTGGTGTTATTACTCCTCCCTTATTACTACTGCTAATGCTGTATCCTCCCCCATATAAAGGAACACTGTCTCCCATCACTTGCACTGTTATCTGCTTCTGACTCTTCCTCCTCTGATAAAAATATTCCATCTGCATTTCAATTTCTTCAACATAAGTAGTCTATTTAATTATTGTATATTCGGCTACATTACTGATAAATATATTAGGCTGAAGACGTGCTAAGCGATGAGGTTGTAACATCGAGTTTTTTTATTCCTAGATATTAGAAATTGTATGTCCTTTATTTTGATGGACCAAAGCTTTATACTTTTTTGTTTTGATATATTATAGTAAAAATAATTAATTATATAATGCGTATTTCTTATTTATTTGTAGTTGCATATAATTTTTTTTATTAAGGTTCCATTGAAAACAATGTGTTTGATACAGCCAGGGTGGAGCAATGATTTTTGGTTATCAAGGGTCCAAATTATCGATATACTATTAAATTATTAATTATGTAAAACTAATTAAACTATGAAAATTTTAAAATCATATATATTGAAATAAAACTGAATGATAGGAAAAATTATATTTAACAGATGGAGTTGAAGATTCCTTATAATTACCCCTTTCGAAAAAAAAAATATACTAAGTATTTTTAACTCCGTATATTTGCCTATACTAAGTCTCAAAAAAAAACACTATTAAAATTAAGATAGTAAAAATATAAATATACACACTAATAATGATGAATGTGAAATTATGAAAGATAAAAAATAATCAACAAAATACTAATGAAGAAACGACTTGAAACACGTGTCACACTCTCATTAAAAAATTTTCCATCTTTTTTCTATAATTGACAAAGAAACTTTTGATATTTGACTTGATATTTAAAGAAACAATTAATTCATTTAAATGCGTAATATTTGTTGATTGACTAAAATTATATATGATGATTTATTGAAATACTATATTTCCTATTATATACCAAAAAAGAATATACATGAAATTTTTTATTTTAATTAACATAGATAATAAATCATTATCGCATAATAAATAAATAACTAATTTGGTCACTTTGTCAGTTAAATTCTCTCTTCTATTTATCATGGTTGAAGACTTTAAAATTTATTTGTCTTAATTATTAATCATTACTATATGTATATGTTTTAATATTGTTGTATAATAAATTATTTATTCACTATCATATTGATAACGCATACTAACAAATACAAAGATTAATAATTAAATTTATGTTGTAAATGAATTAATTTCGTAAAATAATATCAGCATTCATATCAGTAAATCTTTATAACATCCGTGTTTTACATATGAATCTATCTAGTGACATTATAATATAAATGTATTGGTCTATCAAAAAATAATAGTTCAAATTTAAGTTTGATCCATTAACCTTACATTAAAAATAGATTACGCCAACCATTGAGCTATAGTAATTTTTGTCATATTTATGCACTATTCAAATTATATGTCATATTAGTAAGGGGGGCCAAGCAAAAATCACAAAAGATAGCATTTTCAGTAAGGGGGTCGTGCCTCCCTCGGCCCCTGATGTGGCTTCGTCCATGGTTACAGCTCGTTTGATAGTCAGTATATTAAATGGTGTGAATAATAATGCATAAAAATTAATCTAATTTTGGTAGAAATATATCTCTTAACAAATTTATTGCTCATAGAAAATGGTAAACAAAAAAATTTATGATCAAATTTTCATTACCATAAAATAACATAGTACTTATCATGAAAATTTACACTATAAATTATTTTCATTACCACTTTTAATACCAATAACCAAAACGGTCATTAATATTATCACTCAACAATAGTAAAGTGGATAGGATCCCTCAAATATTGAAAAGATGTTGAAGAAAATAGGCACACCATAATTTGTATGATACTTGAATAAAAAAGAAGAAAGAAAAAGCTATTAGGCTTGATTAGAATTTACTTCCTCCGTGATATTGTTGCTACATTTGTATGGACACAGGAATTAAGAAAAGTGATTGACCTACAGATGGCCAAGTAGCATATAATGTGGAGAATGTCTTAGTAAATAACGGATATTTATGAGGTGAATAAATCACTCTTATGTGGTAGGATGTGATAGGGTGAGTGTTTTGTTATTTAATAAATCTTTTTTTATCTTATTTATTTTATATATTTTTTTCATCTTTTTATGATTATTTACAAATTACGGTTATTAATTAGGTATTTTTACATAATGTGAACACTGAAAATTTTAAAAGCTTACAAAGTCCAATCAAATTATACAATTATATTAATAGAGAAATCGTTAATAATAAATTAATAAATAAATCCGCTTATTATTTATTTTTAAATTAATCAAACTATTATGTGTACTTGTTAAAATAAACTCATATATTGCTCATAACTTTCTTTAAAACTTATTTTTATGTCAAACAATTAAGAATAAACAATAGTTAAGTTGATTCTCAATAATTATATCAAATAACAAATAATAGTTAAATTTATTTTCAATAAGCAAAATTTAATTTATTTTGAACAATTTTCTCGAAAGGACAATGTGGAACGATTAGATACGTATATATAGATTCCTAGTTTTGTGGCACAAGTAGAGCAAACAAAGGAAGCTTCGAGGGTACTGCGCAATAATTACTATTTAGATGATCTAATATATAATAATAATAATAATAATAAAGCCTAACTTATTTATAACCCTATAAATTAGGGGACATTTCTGAGATTTTCGTAACACTCCACGCATAACATATTGGCATTTAGTCTTTGGACATAAAAAAGTCAAACATCATGTTTCGTGTCTAATTAGCTCACAATCAAAAATGGACATCATGTAGCCATGCCAATTACCAATTTATTTCATGCTATGTCGTGCAAGAAATTAAATTATGACTTCGCTACGAGAACCTTGAATACTCTCGTTGTTTCTAATATTTTGCAATAGTTGTTTTTTGGGCAATTTTTATTAATCAATTTTAATTTTAATTTTATTTTTAATTTATAAATTAATTAAAATATATCAAATAAAATAATTTTTGATTCATCTTAATGCTAAAATTATTAATATTAATTTTTTTAATTTTTATTATTTATAATTAAAGAAATTAACTATTGAATAAAAGCATTGAATGATATAATAAAGTATAATATAGCAAAATATTAGAGATAGTTATATACACTAATAAAAATGATAATGGTTACAAGAAAAAAAATTTGTAACTGTAAACAATGAAGATGATAGATAGAACTGTTGTATATTTAGTGTATGTTGGCATATACTTCCTCCGTTCCGTTTTAGTCGCTACATTTGTATGGGCACGGGTATTAAGAAAAGTGATTGACCTACACTATAGTTTATTGTTTACTTTATAGAGTATAATATTTTATTATTGTTAATTCAAAAAGAAAAAGGAAAAATAAGTTGTTAAGTTACTTTATAGAGTATAGTATAGTATTTTATTAGAGTATAGAGTATAAAGTAGGATAAAAATAGGGGTAGATAGAACTTTAAATGATTGTTTTATTACTAAAACGGAAATATAGCAAGTAATATGAAATTGTCAAAAACAGAAAATGTAGCGGGTATTATGAAACGGAGGAGTATATACTATATACTATGTAATTAGTGGGACATATAAGCGTTACAACAATGAAATGATTTGTATTAAGACATGCAAACTCTATTATAAATAGTGGAAGTAGCATAGGAAAAAGGGTTGTTGCATATTCTTCATTTTCTGATTTATGTTCATCCTAGTTTCCTTGTTTTCTCTCATCTTTTCTATACATGCACGGTTGATGTGCTTGTTTAGAACATGTTTAGAACCCCGTTGTACTGTCAAGTCTCATGATTTTAGATTGATATTATACACTTTATGTGTAATTTTACCTTGATCTACATCTTCGAGTCGTTTTAAGTCATATCAAGTGTTTTCGAAGATTTTAAGGTTAATTGTGTTGTGTTCGAATCTTGGACACTCTTGTCAAAGGTAACCATATATATATATATATATATATATATATATATATATATATATATATATATATATATATATATATATATTTTGCTACTGTCTTTTTATTTGTTAAATAGTAAAAAAAATGTTATATAATGACTAATAAACTAAGCATAAAGATAGTTTTTAATTCAAATTATCAAAAAAAGTCATTTATAAATAGTTTTTTAATTAAATTTTGACTTTTCAACCCCATTTTCTTATTAAAGAACCAATAGCTACTTTCTTCAAAAACTCTTCATAAGTAGCTTATATAGATAGTTTCTGGAGTTAACAAAAAATAAGCTACCAAATAATCAAACAAGTTAACAATCAATTACAAAACAATTCATAAAATTAAGAGTTTCCCAACAACGAGCACACATGTATTTATAAACAATGTACTTCTAAGGTCATTTATGTTTTTTGAAGTGCTGATATTTACATTTTTGAAGTACTGATTCTTAACTATAGAAATAGATATACTTAAACCAATGTGCCTTCACACATTATTGTAACTTAGTATTTTCATAAATTACTCAATACCACAAACACAAATTTTGCCAAACGTAACAATAAAAAAAAAAATCAAAATAAGCAAATGGTGTAATAGTTTGTTTTAAGGCCTGAAACAGAGAGAGACACTCCCTTGATTGAAGTGAAAAAATCATTTTTAAGTGAATAAATTCAAACCCATTCTCTTGTTTCTTTTGGAATATAATGGGGCGGAGAAACTGAGGTAAACTTGTACGTTTGTTTGCCTATAAAAGTAAAATACGAAGAAATTGTACCAACAAAAGCAATAGGAAGTGATATCCGATAAAATTTCAATATCTATCTTAATTTTAGAGACCTCGTATATTTGCCTATAATTTTTAAATTCCGGAAAATTGATATTATTATGATAATAATTTCACAACAAATAAG
Organism: Amaranthus tricolor; assembly: GCF_026212465.1. Classification (NCBI taxonomy): domain Eukaryota; kingdom Viridiplantae; phylum Streptophyta; class Magnoliopsida; order Caryophyllales; family Amaranthaceae; genus Amaranthus; species Amaranthus tricolor. The sequence goes on from NC_080055.1 coordinate 2,255,216, forward strand.
ATTAAGGCTATAATTTGTAAATGGTCAATTATTAAAGGACAAGGTCTTAACAAATAATTAAATCCGTTTTCAAAGAACAAAAAGTTTAATTAAAAGTGAAAAGCAGGCCCTTGCAAATAAGATTAAGCATTAAGGATTGACTTACCGTTCCTGAAGCTAATATGAGTTCTTGAAAGGCAAGAGCAAGAGGAGTAGAAGTGACATGGGTTCCAAAAAAAGTGCCTCTATTTCGGTACCTTAACTTCACGGTTGCATTAACAGTAGCCATTCCAGTAGGTACTCCTGTGTTGTCTTGTCCAGCTTGTACATCAAATTGCTCAAACTTTATGCTCTGCACTCACTCCCACAACACTAACTTTTATTAATAGTCACTCCTATTCATCTTACGCGTTCCATTTACTTTATGCACTCTATCTAATACACTTATTCAATCCTAAATATATCAAGTTATGTATATATAATTAAAAATTATAAAAAGTTGATATTAATAATCTTTATATCAAAACGAATCAAATAAGATCTCATATGATTATGTTTTAACTTATAGATTAATAATAAAATGCAATTTAAGAGTGATAAATAAATAGCATTGATTAAAATAATTGAGTAAAAGTGGTGGAAGTATGTTGATTCAGTAAAATTCAAACATTCAATTTTAACATCATTAGCCATTTTTCTTCCATTTCATTAAACTTGCTATTAATAGTGATATTTTTCTATATAACATGTGAAAATCAAATGTGAATATTTTAGAAAAAATATAAAACATTCCTTAATATCTTTTAGGTAAGTTTTATATTTAAAATAAATATTTAAAGGAAAATAAATATCAAATTTCTAACTCTGTTACATTTCACATAACATTATTTTTCATTTTTCTACTCAACTAACACATTTTTTTTTTTTTGACATTACTATGTTCATAATCAACTTGGTTTGGCATTTGACAATATGATGATGTGTACATTACTATAATTTAATTTATTGTAAAAGTAACACGACTTTTTCTCATTTCAAGTTTTTGTTAGTTTTCTACTACACTTTTACGGTTTTATCCTAATAGTATTATACATTGTCCTTTTTGTAGTTTATATATAAAAACAATACTTTCTCTATCCCTCTTAATTAATACCTTTTTATTTTAGTTTATTCTATTTATTTTGCATACTTTTTTTTTTAATGATTACTCCACTTTTTTCTTTTAATCCCATCCATAAACTTATTTTTTCTCTCCATTTTAACCATCAATTTCTATCATCTACTTATTTTTTTGTTTTATTCTCCAACCAAATTTCACAATCTACTAAATATCACCCAAAATAAAATAGTTGCAATATCATAGAGACCGGAGTATAATACACTTGGTAGAGAACTTACAAAGAATAAAACAAAAACTTTTATAACATTAGAGAAGATTTCGTCTATATTAAAATACTAAAATCATTTGTGTTTTTAGATGTTCTTTATACTTTATACGCGTACAATTTAAGAAAGAATATTAGCCGGAACAACATGATATAAATGATTAAAGAAAAATATTGAGCTATTATGATTAAATTTATCTTGAATAATATTATTAAAAATTAAAACTACGAGCATGGTAAAAGTAATTGAGAAAAAAAGGGTTAGATAATTAGTACCTTGATAGTGATAATTGGTTTTTGATTACGACTAGCACCCCATAGAACCAATGAAAAGAATGAAAACAACACAAAAAAGGCAACGACGAACCAAATAAAATACCAACATCTTCTTGGTATACTTTTTTCTTCATCCTCATCTTCCACTCCTAATAGACTCTCTTCTTCAATTGCATCAAATGGATGATGTTGTTGTTGATGACGGTTACTCCGACCCGTACCCGATCCACGTTGACCCCGACCTTTAATATGACCCCCACTTTTCGGCTTTGCTGACCCGGAGAATCGGGTTGAGGATGACTCCCTAGAGTGTGGGCCCAATGATGAGTTTGAATGAGAATGAGGAGGTGAGCCCATTGGGCTTATGACTGGGGTTGAATGGAAGGAGTTTGTAGCTTTTTCACCATCATGAGAAGTAGAATCTCTTGATGGGCTTTGAACATAGTAGACTGCTCCATGTCCTGACCCGGCCCGACGTGGTGGTGACCTTGTCGGAGATGATCCCGGTAAGCTTGTCACATCGGAATCTGTTTTTGCATGCATTTTTATTTTTATTTTTTAATAGATAAAAAAGGAAATGGTAAGAGAGTGTATTTGGGATAGTCAATTAAGACCTAATTAAACAAGGAGGCACGTCTTGGAATGGACAATGGTGTAAGGAAGGAGTCAGCTGAAAGGATTGGACGTTTGGGGTTTAAATACTTGTTTTTTTTATATATTTATAATATATAATTGTTTAATTGGTAGATTAATTAATGCTTTTCATTACTCTGAATTAAGAGTAGGATTTTTCCAAGGGAGCTATGGTCAATGACTTGTGAATCACACGTCCAATAATAAGATTGATGAGAGGTTGTAAGAATATACTTCTACTATACAAGGTCTTCATTCAAGAAACTATGGTATTGTTAAGTTTTTATTTTGAATTAAACAAAATTACTCCCTTTATTTTTTAAATTCCTACCCATTTGAAATATGGGAAGGAATGAATTAAGACAAGAAGAATTCTTATTTGAAGTATAGGAAGGAATTAAGATAAGAAGAATATAAGATAAGAGGTAATCATTAAGCATTGAGCTAAGTAATAAAAAGTAAATAAAAATGATAAAGTAATTAAATCTTAGAATCATTATTGTTGTATTCTGATTTTATTAATGGTATATCAAAGGTTGTTTTACATTTACAATACAAAAATTAAACAACAAAAGTTGTTAATCTTTAACATAGTTAAATAACCAATTACAATGAGTATAACTACATCAACCTATAGATGAGGACGTACATAGATTAAGCTTAATTAGAAATGAAACACAAATTGTAAACATAAATTAATTACACTATAAATAAAAGTTAAACTTAAGAGACCGAACCATCAAAAATTGTTCATAATCGACAGTTACTTGTAAGCTGAATTTTCCAATAAACATATTCCAGCCATTGTTCATATTAAATTGATCATTTTGATTATATTTCAGCTTTTCCTGCTTTTGTTAGCAAACATGTAATTATAACAAACAACAGCTTTTTTTCCAGTAAACGATAATCTAAATATGGTCACAGTTTCCATTACATATATTTTTTCAGATTAGGAATCTGAAATTGGCTTTAGTTTGGGCTTCTTACTCAATTGGCTTTAGTTTTGGCTTTTTACTCATTTGTTTCATAATGATTGTTTTTTTCAAATTACGAATCTAAAATTTGTGAAGAATTTTATGGTGATTTTTAATGGGGGAGAGGATGTGTTAATGAAAGAAGATCAAGAAGTTGTACACAATGAAGTAATAGGGGACTTAGAGCCTCATTTTGACCTCAATGGTCCCCCACCATTATCCCCCATTACAAATGATCCAAATGAAAACAAAATTGTAGCAAATCATAATGAGCCAAATGAAAACCAGCCAAGTCACCACAATCTAAGATTGAATAATAATATGCAAGAATAAATTTTACTACACTTAGTCAACATCTCTATTGTCGGAAATCTTCCTCATCCGTCAATTAACAAGACAGTAAAGAAGTTTTGTTATTTCGATACGACCATAAGTTGTTTATGGAACAAGGCTGGGAAACAAAAGGAAACTTACCAAAAGTATAATTTAGTTCATAAGTATCACAGGTGCGGAAGAAAGAAATTACAATTCCATATGAAAGTATCGCTAGCATTCAAATGTATGATAGAACTTACATTAGAGACTTGGTAAGTAAACTTAAATTAGCAAGAGGTCCACTGTATGGAAGATGATCAAGAGGGGGAAATTAAATCCTCACACTAATGCAATGCATCAAAAATTTCAGAGGAGAACAAGTTGGTAAGAATTCGTTGGATTATTAGTTTACTTGAATATGATTCAATTTTAGTACAACCACAATACAAATTTCTATATTACTTTGTTCATAATATGGATGAAAAATGGTTTTACTTGTCAAGAAAATCACAGAGAATTTTTCTTGTTGAAAATGAACCTGAGCCCTAAAGAAGTGGAAAATCACCCAAATTTATTTTAAGATTATATTTATATGTGTGACAAGACCATGTTGGAATCGAATGGGTGAATGTACTTTCGATGGCAAGATAAGAACTTTTCTATTCACTGAAGAAATACTTACGAAAAGGGCTTCAAAAAATAGACCAAAAGGGGAGGTGCTTGAAACAAAAATGATAGAATTGGTCAACAAGAAACCAACAAGGCATATGTTAATCACTAAAAGAACTCCAAGAATCAAGTCAAACTGGCCTAGTGAAGAAGAGAAAATCATTTTCATTCAACAAGATAATTGCAAGGCACACATTACTCAAAACGATGTTGAAGAGCAAGAACATTATAATAATGATGGTTTTATGTTTATTTTAATTCAACAGCCACCAGACATTGGAGTTGGGTTTTTTTAGAAACATGCCATCATTGATGCATAAAAAGATCTCAAAGTTTTTTAACAAGTTAGTAGAAGTAGTTGTAGAAGCCTTTGATGAATTACATCCAAAAACACTGAATAATGTGTGGACATCCTTATAATAATATGTGATGCATGAGATACTCAAGGAAAAAGGGTCAAACAATAACGATGTTCCCCACAACAAAACAAAACCACCATGAAGATAATAGCATCCTATTAGAACAAGTACAAGCACCTAGATGGGCTATTAGGGATTGCATTGCAATGTTATACGAATAGGTACACATGAACCTTTAAATGTTTGGAATCAATTCATAATCATGTACAACTTGTAATGCTTTATTTGTTAATGCAAAGTCTTTTGGATAAACATTGTCTCAGTTTAGTCCCCATAAATCATCGAATAACATACAGAAGCTACATTATGAGCTACCCAAAAGTGTCAAAGTTCTAACAAATTGCATGACCACAATTCGTAATTAGCCTCATTAATTAGTATATTTTTTTCCTTTATTAAAAAGACTCATCATCAGCATTAAATATAAAAAATATATTTAGGATAAAAATTGTCTACGTTTAGTCCCTAATATTCATCGAATAATAAATAAAAGCTAAACTACAAGCTTCCTGAAAAACTGTTAAAGTTATACTCTAACACAACGACAAAAATTCGTAATTAGCCTTATTTGTTTATTTTTTTCATTATTAAAAAGACTTTTCATCGACATTGGCTAACACCCAAAAAACGGTTTTCAGTAACAAAAGATTTACAGTCAAAAAAAAGTCCAAATTGAAGATCAAGATAACAGTAATTCATGCAAACACTAGTGGAAAAAACTTCATTTGCTGTGGTTTTTTGGACATTATTTGTTGCGGTTTTGGCCCCAAGCAATAGTGATAGCAGCAAATGGCCTATTTTAAATGATGCGGTTGAAAACCGCAGCAAAAAAAGGCATTATTTGCTGCGGTCAACACAAAACCGTAGCAAATAAGGAGGAGTATTTGCTGCGGTCGGCCCCAAAACCGCAGCAAATACTCGTTATTTGCTGCGGTTTTGTGTTGACCGCAACAAATACTTGGTATTTTTTTTTTCTTTTTTCGCTTTATTCTAATAATAATCCAATAATAATGCACAACATAATAACAATGATTAATCCAATAATAATCCAATGATAATCACAAATAATCTCTTTGTAATAATAAACTCTCGATCGTATATATAATATAATATTATGTACGTACATATATATTTAATATACATTAAAGTCCTAAAAAATCTATACTAATTACAATTTATCAAGGACAAAAATTAGCAAGATACGCGACAATTTTGTCTTTTAATTCGCGCATCTCTCCACTTCTTAGAGGGCGTGTTTCCCTTGGAATGTCGTATAAAACTTATAATATAGTACAAAATTAAAAGATTAATAAACATTAGATTTTACCAATAATAATAATTTAAGAATGTAACAAATACTTACGACATCTATATTTTCGACTCCAAAATCCTTCACGGATTTTATAATATCGTCCATGTACTTCAGCGTATAGTAGCCGCAATCAACGGAACTAGAAGGTTGTTGAAAACACTAAGAGAAAATAGATGTTAGTGCCAAAAACGCTTAAAAACGCATAAAATCGCCACTTAATACGTAATTTCTAGCATATGACTATGATTTTCAATACTAACCACTTCAAAACAATAATATATACCAATTAGTGTCGTGTGCCAAGTTTCGTGCAAAACAAACCAAGTTTGAGCTACTTGCGCAAAAGTGCAAAAAACGCTTAAAAACCCTTAAAATCGAAACCTAACACGTAATTTCTAGCATATGATTTTGATTTTCAATTCTAACCACTTCAACACAATAATATATACCAAATAATGTTGTGTGCCAAGTTTCGTGCAAATCAAACCAAGTTTGAGCTACTTTATGCGCAAAAGTACCAAAAACGCTTAATAAATGCATAAAATCGCAACTTAACACGTAATTTCGAGCATACGACAATGATTTTATATTCTAACCACTTCAACACAATAATATATACCAAATAATGTTGTGTGCCACGTTTCGTGCAAATCAAACCAAGTTTTAGCAACTTTATGCGCAAAAGTGCCAAAAACGCTGAAAAACGCATAAAAACGCAACTTAACACGTAATTTCTAGCATACGACAATGATTTTCAATTCTAACCACTTCAATACAATAATATATACTAAATAATGTTGTGTGCCATGTTTCATGCAAATCAAACCAAGTTTGAGCTACTTTATGCGCAAAAGTGCCAAAAACGCTTAAAACGCATAAAAACGAATTTGTGTACCTTTATTGTTGTCCATTTTGGAAATGTGGCTCTGGATGTAGATCCCATTTGTCCCCGCACTTTTTTCATTGTGCTGAAACGCATGGGAAAAGTCATACTATATATATATATATATATATATATATATATATATATATATATATATATATATATATATATATATATATATATATATATATATATATATATATATATATATATATATATATATATATATATATATATATATATATATATATATATTGGAAAAGTCATACTATATATATATATATATATATATATATATATATATATATATATACATATATATATATATATATATATATATATATGTATATATATATATATATATATATATGTATATATATATATATATAAGTATATATATATATATATATATATATATATATATATATGTATATATATATATATATATATATATATATATATATATATATATATATATATATATATATATATATATATATATATATATATGTATATATATATATATATATATATGTATATATATATATATATATATATATATATATATATATATATATATATATATATATATATATATATATATAAAACACTTAATTAAATCAAATTGGTAAAATAATTAATATTACGTACGCATTCAACAACGCTTTGAATTTTGTGTTGCGAGGCGGGCTTTGAGGTTTTTGTAGTGATTTGAAGACGTGCACAGTGTTCGTTAAAGGACATATGACCAAAAGTATCCAATGCAAACTACAAACGCAAATTTATAATCAACAAATTAGAGATTAGGTGATTTTAAAATTCAAAAGATAAGTTCAATTTCAAAAATAAAACTTACTCTTCCGTATATGGAGCCAGAATGAACGTGTGTCTAGATGCAAGGGAATTAGTCAAAGCAGTCTCAATGTATGCTCTGACGTCATCTGGATCATTTACACATTTTGTACCCGAAATCGACTCAAGACAAAACCATCCAATTTTTATTGGAGGTTCGCAAGAATTTAGCTCCTCGTAAGCCGCACTAAACTCACGAATAAGAAAAATTGTTAGTAATTCGGTTATTAAAACAATTAAACAACAATGCCTAATTTGTAAGATAATGAGCATCACCTCATGTAGACATGGAAAAGAGCTACGTTCAGCATCTCTCCTCTTAAATATTTCCCAATGTCACTAGGACAAATAATTACAAACGGGCTCTCAAAAAAGCAGTATTGGTCCTTCTGCAGGTATAGAATGATTGGGTCCTCCTCACGTAGGCGAGATGCAAAAGTGTGCAGCCATTTGCAATCTTGAGAGACATCTTTTAGCTCCGCATCAGTCAAAATTGGAGTGCTTGGCATCGACTTTGACCTAGTCGACACCTTTGCTGAGGAACCGATCTCTCTCCAAGATCCCTTTGGACTCTTTTGCTATTTCAATTTATACAATTAAATTAGTGTAAGCATGCAATTAAAAAAAATTAAAATAAAAAGGCACAAATGATTCTTACCATGTTAGTGAATCGGACCCAAGCATATGGCCATGTGATGAAACTACCTAGGGCGTCTGATAGTTTCTCAAGGCTCCATGCTGGCATTAGAACCGGGAATGAGAAATCTTCAAACCCCTTTACAATAGTTTCCGCGGTCACACTGATGTGGCCACTTGTAACAGGCATCGAATGCATTGTTTGGCCCTCTTTGGTTGGCTGGGCCACACCATATGCAATCTCAGTTAAGTCGCCATCACTAGCAACACCTAACTGAGGCAACAAAAGAGAACAAGGAGTCACCTCCTGAAAATTGTGTCGTTTAGTATAATAAGCATAATAATAAAATATTAAAACGCGTTGCAATTTAAATTAATAAGTGCTTATATATTCAAAAACTATGTACTTGTAGCACTGGCTCCGGATTTTGAGCAACGGAGTTTATGATCTTCGGTGTAGGGTTTTCCCCTGAAGGGGTAGTAATGGGCTGGGGTGCTTCAGGGGTAGTAATGGGCTGGGGTGCTATAGGGGTAATGGGCTTAGGTGTTGGCTCGACCAAAGCATTAGGATCCCCATGTTGACTTTCCTGATCCTCGACAATCAGGTTTGCCAAGTCAACAATGGGTGGTCCCATCTTCTGCAACACAATGGCTAGTTTGGCGAGAACGTCCTTCGTAATCTCTGCTCGGAGGGTTGCTACTTCATCCCGCAGCGTCTTTCGGGATTGAGTAGTAACACACTCTTTGCCGAATGCCTTCTGTAACCCTACGCGGACGCCTTCTTTTCCGACTACTCGCCCACTGTGGTCTTTCCCTAAGACCATATGCAATGCGTCAACATTGCCTCTTGGGGTGAACTCCCCCGTAGCTTCTTTTTCCTTCCAGCCCATCTGTTCAAATAAAAAGTGACATATATAGCAATTAGTATAAGTAAATCAAAGCCAAAGAATACAAAACAAATCAAGAATATACTTAATAATTTCAAAAAACTCACCATAGTATCAACAACCTTCTTCGTTCCCGGATCATTAATGGTAAATTTACCACTTGCATCTCGGGAATGAAGCGCGCAATACCAATCACGCACCTGATCTCCAACAGGAGTATTCACGGATGCGGAGGTAGTCGTAGATGAGGGCGTGGATGAACTTTGATGGGGGTATAAACCCGCATCCACCCACTCTTTTCGGACCTCATCGTACGTTTTTTGGCCCAAGCGATGGTAAAACTTCCTTTTGCTTGCAGAATCAGAAGCTTTACCACGCTTTTCCTAATTAATCAATAGAAATCGAATGTCATGTATTAGTGTTTGATGCATATGCTAATGAGGAGTTCACCTTGCGTGCAATGCTTTTATGCACCGTTAATGATTTTTCGGCATATGGCAACTTATCGGGGTATAAGAATAAAGGGATGAAAGCATGCCCAATATGTATTGATGACATGGAATCCACGTGGATTCCTAAGTGCAAACACGTATTGATGCACCATCGAAAGTTCCTCCCACGTGATCACCAATATCGTAAGAAGAAGAAGATGTTCAACAGGGAGGTTGAGGACCGTGTAGCTCGTCGACCGTTGACCAGTTATGAGGTTTATGAACAGGTTAAGGGAGTTGAGACTTCATTTGGTAAAACAGGGCAAGTGCAAGGGGGTGAAGACCGATTATGGAAAAAAGAATCAATCTTTTGGAAGCTTCCATATTGAAGAGATCTACAGCTCAGGCATTGTCTTGACGTTATGCATATAGACAAAAATGTATGCGATGCCATTCTTGGGACTCTCATGAACATTTCGGGTAAGACAAAGGATGTTAGGGCCGTGCGAGATTGGTTTGAAGGTAAGGGTCTTCGTCCGGAGTTGTGGGCACATGTTAAGGTGAGTAAGAAAAGAAATAGAGCTGATGAAGTTGGTGGTAGTAACAAGGGAAAGGGCGGTAAGAAGAGGATGAGTAATGACAAAGTTTATTTGCCTCCAACTTGCTACACATTGTCCAAAGCAGAGAAGCGGACATTTTGTGAGTCTTTGTATGGCATTAAGGTTCCGTCTAGGTAGTCATCCAACATGAAGAGATTTGTGATCCTAAATGGTGAGCTGAAGTTGGGAAGCATGAAATCTCACGATTGCCATGTAATGATGCAAGTGTTCTTACCAATTGCAATCCGTGGAATACTGCCAAAACATGTGAGATATGCTTTTACCGAGCTATGTTCGTTCTTCAACACAATTTGTAGTAAAGTTCTTGATCCCTTTAAACTAGATGCACTTCAACTCGACGTGATAGTAACTTTATGCAAGTTTGAGATGTATTTTCCACCTTCTTTCTTTGACATAATGGTTCATCTTATTGTCCATCTCGTTCGTGAGATCAAGCTTTTGGGTCCAGTTTTTTTAAGGTGGTGTTATCCTTTTGAAAGACACATGGGTGTTTTACAAAACAAGGTGAGGAATCCAGCACAACCCGAGGGGAGTATGATTCAAGGCACTGTGAGCGATGAGATTAGTAACTTTATAGCTGAGTATTTGGCCATGGCAAAGCCTATTGGACTTCCTACCTCTAGACATGAAGGAAGACTTGAGGGAAAAGGGACAATTGGCTCCAAATCGGTCACACCTGCTTGAGACAGCCTTCTACAAGCACACTTGTATGTGTTGCATCATATTCCGAAAGTTCATCCTTTTTTGAGTGAGCATCTTGATATATTGCGCGCAAAACATCCTTCTAAAAGGGATAGGGCATTGATGCAGTTGCATAACAAGACGTTTATTAATTGGTTTCATAATCGAGTAATATGCGAAGAACTCAAGGGTGTATCCGAAAGTGTTAAGTGGTTAGCTTTTGGTCCTCGTGATGATGTCAACAAATATGAGGGTTACGATGTCAATGGCTTCACATTTTGGACTGAGGGTCAAGACAAGAAGTCATCTTATCTACAAAATAGTGAGGTTTCTATTTTGTCGTCATCTACATTTTACGCGAGTGCGAAGGATCAAGCGCCGGTTGATGCTAAATTTGTATACTACGGGTGGGTACATGAAATATGGGAGCTTGACTACTCTACTTTCAATATTGGTCTTCTCAAATGTAAGTGGGTAGATAATAATCGACGATGCATAAAAAATGACGACCCTTGTAGATTCACTCTTGTAAACTTAGCTCGTTTGCGTGATAGTGAGGAGCCATTCATACTAGCCACATAAGCCAAGCAAGTATTCTACATTGTTGACCCATCTGATAAAAAATGGTCTATTGTTGTACCGGGAAAAAGAAGCATCCTTGGTATAGGTGATGTTGAGGATGAGGAAGAATATGAAGCTTTTGAAGATTCCCCTCCCTTTATCAATCCAAAATTAGTGGATCAAGATGATGTAGATGATGGTTATATGTGTGTAGATCACACGGAAGGAATACATTTGAATTAAGTGATTCACAAGGTATGAATTTTAAGCTTTTTAAAGTTTTTTTGGCACTTTCGCGCATAAAGTAGCTAAAACATGGTTTGTTTAGCATGAAACTTTGCACACAACACTATTTGATATATATTATTGTGTTGAACGTATTAGAATTGTAAATCATAGTCTTATTCTTAATATTACTTGGTAAGTTGCGATTTTATGCTTTTTAAAGTTTTTTTTTGGCACTTTCGCGCATAAAGTAGCTAAAACTTGGTTTGTTTTACATGAAACTTTGCACACAACACTATTTGATATATATTATTGTGTTGAACGTATTAGAATTGTAAATCAATCATATTCTTAATATTACTTAGGATGTGTTCTAATATATTTCTATTCATACTCTTTCAGATACTAATATTGGGCTTTTTAGAGACCCCATTTGTAATTATTGGTCCTAGTGAAATTGGGCAATTTTTGAGAGGAGAGATGTTGAAGGTAGCTCTTATCCATGTCTACATGAGGTGATGTTCATTATCTTACAACTTAGGCATTGTTGTTTAATTGTTTTAATAACCGATTTACTGACAAAATTTTCTTATTTGTGAGCTTAGTGCGGCTTACGAGGAGCTAAATTCTTGCGAACCTCCAATAAAATTTGGATGGTTTTGTCCTGAGTCGATTTCGGGTACTAAATGTGTAAATGATCCAAATGACGTCAGAGAATAATTAAGACTTTTTTAACTAATTCCCTTACATGTAAACACACGTTCATTCTGGCTCCATATGTGGAAAAGTAAGTATTATTTATGAAATTGAACTTATCTTTTGATTTTTAAGTTCACATAATCTCTAATTTGTTGACTTTAACTTTGCGTTTGTAGTTTGCATTAAATACTTTTGGTCATTTGTGCTTTAAAAAACATTGTGCACATCTTCGACTCATTACAAAAACCTCAAAGCCCGCCTCGCAACACAAAATTCAAAGCGTTGTTGAATGCGTACGTAATATTAATTATTTTACCAATTTGATTTAATTAAGTGTTATATATATATAAATAGTATTACTTTTCCCATGCGTTTTAGCACAATGAAAAAAGTGCGTGGACAAATGGGATCTACATCCAGTGCCACATTTCCGAAATGGACAGCAATAAAGGTACACAAATTCGATTTTATGGGTTTTTAAAGCTTTTTTTGGACTTTTGCACATAAAGTAGCTCAAACTTGGTTTGTTTTGCACGAAACTTGGCACACAAAACTATTAGGTATATAATATTGTGTTGAAGTGGTTAGAATTGAAAATCATAGTTATATGCTAGAAATTACGTGTTAAGTTGCGATTTTATGCGTTTTTAAGCGTTTTTGGCACTTTTGCGCATAAAGTAGCTCAAACTTGGCTTGATTTGCACGAAACTTGGTACACAACATTATTTGGTATATATTATTGTGTTGAAGTGGTTAGAATTGAAAATCATTGTCCTATGCTAGAAATTACGTGTTAAGTTGCGATTTTATGCGTTTTTAAGCGTTTTTGGCACTTTTGCGCATAAAGTAGCTCAAACTTGGTTTGTTTTGCACGAAACTTGGCACACAATATTATTTGGTATATATTATTGTGTTGAAGTGGTTAGACTTAAAAATCATTGTCGTATGCTAGAAATTACGTGTTAAGTTGCAATTTTAAGGGTTTTTAAGCGTTTTTGGCACTTTTGCGCATAAAGCAGTTCAAACTTGGTTTGTTTTACACGAAACTTGGCACACAAAACTATTTGGTATATATTATTGTGTTGAAGTGGTTAGAATTATAAATCGTAGTCATATGCTAGAAATTACGTGTTAAGTTGCGATTTTGTGGGTTTTTAAGCATTTTTGGCACTTTTACGCGTAAAGTAGCTCAAACTTGGTTTGTTTTGCATGAAACTTGGCACACAATACTATTTGGTATATGTTATTGTGTTGAAGTGGTTAGAATTGAAAATCATAGTCATATGCTAGAAACTACGTGTTAAGTTGCGATTTTATGCGTTTTTAAGCTTTTTTGGCACTAACATCTATTTTCTCTTAGTGCTTTCAACAACCTTATACTTCCGTTGATTGCGGCTACTACACGCTAAAAAAAATGGACGATATTATAAAATCCGTGAAGGATGTTGGAGTCGAAAATATAGATGCCGTAAGTATTTGTTACATTCTTTAAATTATATTATAATATATATATTTACTATATTAATTATTATTGGTAAAATCTAAAGTTTATTAATCTATTGATTTTATATTATATTATAGGTTTTATACGACATTCCCAGGGAAACACGCCCTCTGAGAGATGGATAGATGCGCGAATTAAAAGACAAGATTGCCGCGTATCTTGCTAATTTTTGTCCTTGATAAATTGTAATTAGTATAGATTTTTTAGGACTTTAATGTATATAATATTATATATATGTACGTACATAATTTATAATATTGATACGATCAAGAGTTTATTATTACAAAGAGATTATTGGTGATTATTTGTGATTATCATTGGATTATTGGATTAATCATTGTTTATTACATTGTACATTATCATTGGATTATTATTAGTAGTAAACGAAAAAAGAAAAAAAAACCAACTATTTGCTGCGGTCAACCCCTAACTGCAGCAAATAAAGAAGAGTATTTGATGCGGTCAGCCACAAAACCGTAGCAAATAATATTAACTATTTGCTGCGATTTTGAGGTTGACCGCAGCAAATACTCTTCTTTATTTGCTGCGGTTAAGGGTTGACCGCAGCAACTAATGTCCGTTTTTGCTGCGGTTTAAAACCGCAGCATTTAAAATGGGCCATTTGCAGCTATTAACATTGCTTGGGGCCAAAACCGCAGCAAATTATGGCCAAAAAACCACAGCAAATGAAATTTTTTCACTAGTGCAAGTTTCATGTGAAAAAAACTCGAGTTTAAACTACTTTACGCAGGAAAGTGCCAAAAATGGCTTAAAAATCTTAAATACGCAACTTAGCACGTAAGTTCAAGCATATAACTATTGTTTTCAAGTCTAAAAACTTCAACACAATAATAGATACAAAATAGAGTTGAGTGCTAGGTGTTGTCGCAACCAAACCAAGTTTGAACCACTTTATGCGAGAAAATGCCAAAATACTTAAAAAATCTCAAAAATGAAACTTGGCACGTAATTTCATGCATATGACTTTTGTTTTGGATTCTTACAATTTCAAAACAATTATATATATGAAATAGTGTTGTGTGCTATGTTTCGTTGCAAACAAACTAAGTTCGTACCACTTTATGAGATAAAGAGCCAAAAACGCTTTAAAAACATCAAAAACGCAACTCAGCATGTACTCTCAAGCTTATTACTATTGTTGTCAATTCTTACCATTTCAACAAATTCATATATACCAAATAGTTTTTTGTGCCAAGATTCGTGCAAAACAAACCAAGTTTGAACCACTTTATGCGGGAAAGTGCCAAAAAAACTTTAAAACATCAAAAACACAACATAGCACGTAATATCAAGCATATGACTATTGTTTTGTATTCTAACCATTTCAACATAATAATATATACGAAATAGTGTTGTATACCAAGTTTTATGCAAAACAAACCAAGTTTATACCACTTTATGCGAGAAAGTGCCAAAAACGATTAAAAACCTCAAAAACACAACTTAGCACATAATTTCAAGCATATGACTATAGTTTTGGGTTCTAAGCATTTCAACACAATAATATATACCAAATAGTGTTGTGTGCCAAGTTTCATGTTAGACAAACAAAGTTTGAACTGCTTTATGCCAAAAAGTGTCAAAAAACGCTTTAAAAACATTAATATCAAGCATATGACGATTTTTTTTATTCTAACCATTTCAACACAATAATATATACCAAATAGTGTTATGTGCCAAGTTTCATGCAAAAAAACAAGGTTTGATCTACTTTATGCGAGAAAGTGCCAAAAAACAGTTTAAAAATCTTAAATACGCAACTTAGCACGTAAGTTCAAGCATATGACTAATGTTTGGATTCTAACCATTTCAACACAATAATATATACCAAAAATTATTGTGTGTCAAATTTCATGGCAAAAAAAACGAAGTTCGAACAGCTTTTATGCGAGAAAGTGCTAAAAACGGTTCAAAAGCCTTAAATACGCAACTTAGCACGTAAGTTCAAGCATATGACTATTGTTTTCGATTCTAAGTATTTCGACAAAATAGTATATACTAAATAGTATTGTGTGCCAAATTTTGTGGAAACAATCCAAGTTCGAAAACCTTTATACGAGAAAGTGCCAATAATGCTTTAAAACATCAAAAACGCAACATAGCACGTAATATCAAGCATTTGACTATTGTTTTGAATTCTAACCATTTCAACACGATAATATATACCAAATAGTGTTGTATGCCAAGTTTCATGCTAATCAAACGAAGTTTATACCACTTTATGTGAGAAAGTGCCAAAAACGCTTAAAAGACTCAAAAACACAACTTAGCACGTAATTTCAATTAAATGACTTTTTTTTAGGTTCTAACCATTTCAACACAATAATATATACCAAATAGTGTTGTGTGCAAGTTTCATTCAAGACAAACCAAGTTTGAACTGTTTTATGCTAGAAAGTGCAGAAAAAACACTTTAAAAACATTAATATCAAGCATATGACGATTGTTTTTAATCTAACCATTTCAACACAATAATATAAACCAAATAGTGTTGTCTTTGAAGTTTTATACAAAACAAACCAAGTTTGAACTATTTTATGCGAGAAAGTGCCAAAAACAGTTTAAGAAACTTAAATATGCAGCTTAGCACGTAAGTTCAACCATATGACTATTTTTTTGGATTCTAACCATTTCAACACAATAATATATACCAAATATTATTGTGTGCTAAGTTTCATGGCAAACAAACCAAGTTCGAACCACTTTATGCGAGAAAGTGCTAAAAACGATTTAAAAACCTTAAATATGCAACTTAGCACGTAAGTTCAAGAATATGACTATTGTTTTCGATTCCAAGTATTTCAAAAAAATAATATATACTAAATAGTGTTGTGTGCCAAGTTTCGTGGAAACAAACCAAGTTCGAAAACTTTATACGAGAAAGTGCCAAAAACACTTTAAAACATCAAAAATGCAACATAGCACGTAATATCAAGCATATGACTATTGTTTTGAATTCTAACCATTTCAACCCAATAATATACCAAATAGTGTTGTACGCCAAGCTTTATGCAAAACAAACGAAGTTTATACCACTTTATGTGAGAAAGTGCCAAAAATGTTTTAAAAACTCAAAAACACAACTTAGCACGTAATTTCAACTATATGGCTATTGTTTTGGGTTCTATCCATTTCAACACAATAATATATACCAAATAGTGTTGTGTGCCAAGTTTCATTTAAGACATACCAAGTTTGAACTGTTTATGCTAGAAAGTGCCAAAAACACTTTAAAAACAATAATATCAAGCATATGACGATTCTTTTTTAATCTAACCATTTCAAAAAAATAATATAAACCAAATAGTGTTGTCTTTAAAGTTTCATACAATACAAACCAAGTTTGAACTATTTTATGCGAGAAAGTGCCAAAAACGGTTTAAAAACCTTAAATACACAGCTTAGCACGTAAGTTCAAGCATATTACTATTACTCTCGATTCTAAAAATTTCAACACAATAATCTATACAAAATAGTGTTCTGTGCCAAGTTTTGTGGCAAACGAACCAAGTTTGAACCACTTTATGCGAGAAAGTGCCAAAAACGTTTAAAAAGCCTCAAAAACGCAACTTAGCACGTAATATCAAGCACATGTCTTTTTTTTGGATTCTAACCATTTCAACACAATAAAATATAACAAATAGTTTTGTGTGCCAAGTTTCGTGGCAAAGAAACCAAGTTCGAACCATTTTATGCGAGAAAGTGCAAAAAATCAATTTAAAAACATTAAAAACGCATCTCAGCACGTAATATCAAGCATATGACTATTGTTTTCTATTCTAATCATTTCAACACAATAATATATACCAAATAGTGTTGTGTGCCATGTTTCATGCAAAACAAACCCATTTTGAACTACTATATGCGAGAAAGTGACAAAAATGCTTTAAAAACCCTATTTAACCTTCATATTATTTAAATAATTCAAATTATGTATATTTTAATTAATAAACAAACTACATACATAAGTAAACTATTGTGATTATTCATATAGAAGTAAAATACATACATAATTAAACTACATATATAATTAATTAAACTATATACATATACATAAGTAAACTACATACATAATTAATTAACAAACTACATGAATAAGTAAACAAACTATACATATCAAAATTATTAACAAACTAAATATAATAACTTGAAAAGAATGTAAAACTTAAAAATTAAAAAACTTAAAGAAGTTAAATTAATAACTTGAAGAACTTTAAAAAATGTAAAACTTAAAAAATAATGAATAAAGTAATTATAACATCAAATATATAAACATATAAAAATATCAAACAAAATCAAAAATAAAAATTATACCTTGAATTTTTGTGGGTTTTGGGTTAGGTAACCTATACAATGTAAAATAAAATAAAAATTAGTATAACAAAACTAAGTCCATGAAGCTTGAACATCCTAAAATAAGCTTTAAAAAATTATACCTTGAAGAAGAAGAAGAACAAGAACAAGAACAAAGCCCAAATTTCATGGGTTTGAGAACTTGAAGAAGACAACAATGGGAGATATTTCGTGGGTTGAACAAGAACTTGAAGAAGCAGTAGTATGCGAAGATGATGAATAATGTGTATTTCAGTACAATAGTATGCAAACTTGAAGAAGAAGAAGAGGAAGAAGAAGAACGAACTTGAAGAAGAAGACAATTGAAGAAGACAATAGGAGATTTTTCGTATGGGTTTTAGGAGGGCTTTTGGAGAATACAATAGTAGCTTTTGTGAAATGGAATGTTGAAAGGAGGGTTTAAATTTTTAGAAAGGATTATTTGCTGCGGGTTAGGCTGAACCGCAGTACAAAAAAGAGTATTTGCTGCAAGCTTCATGGAACCGCAGTATATAGTCAATTTTCAGTTTTTTGGAGATGCCTTATTTGTTGCGGGCTTATGAAAACCGCAATATATAGTCAATTTTCAATTTTCAATTTCAGTGTAAAGGCCTTTTTTTGCGGGCTTATGAAAAGTTGCAGCATATGCTCTATTTTTTTTTGCCTGCAAGCTTCATGGAACCGCAATATATAGTCAATTTTCTGTTTTTTTTTTTGCTGGCTTAAAAAAAACGCAGCAGATTCATTTTTTTTCCACTAGTGTGGGTAGCAAGAGATCGTTCAGAAACACTTTATAAATATAGGGTCTTCAATTAGCCTAGATAAATCAGTTAAACAATAGAAAATAAAGAAGGAAGCCTACCTCATGAAACATCAATGTTGAACTAGGATAACACCACGAGTTCCAACATTACCTTTAATAATATGAAACACTAGTTCTTCTTATGACTCCCAAAAAGTAAGAGGCTTCATATCTTAACCCTTTTTTTCTCTCACTGATGATCTCATTTTGAAAGTCCCATAAAAATTCAAACCCCTTGTCGACCACAAAATCATCCTAACACAACATCACCACAACCACAACATATCACTATAACATTCAAGAAATTAATTCGGGAATTTAAAATAAATAAATAAATAAATAAATAATATTTTGGTGAGATTCGAATGAAATCGAGAATAGGTGTTTAGGTTTCAAAACAATTAGGAAACCTTTTATGAGTCATGTAAGTATAAAAATAAAGGAAAAGAAAAAAATTAAAAAAGAAAATAAAATAAAAAGAAACAGCAATTAGTTTTGTGCCTCCATTCATCATCTTCATTAACTCTAACTTTTCAAACCCTAATTTCATGAGTTTTAAGAACTAAAACATCAATGGCTTCCTTCTCAAGCCATTCGAATCCTTTCCCCTCTCCTTCTTATCCTTCTTTGTCTTCAATTTTCGAAGGAAAACAAAGCCCTAATCAGCCTTCTTCATTTGGTTTTGAAGGGAAGCAAAGCCCTAATCCGTCTTCTTCATTTGATTTTCGAAGGAAAGTAGAGCCCTATACATCTTCTTCATTTGATTTTCGAAGCAACAAAGCCCTAATCCATCTGATTTCTGCCTCTGATTTTCGAAGAAACAAGATTCTTCTTCCTCTCCCTCTGATTTTCGAGTGAATGAAACAAGTATAGTCCTCTTTTAGTTCCTTTCCTCTTTGCGTTTCTGTGTAGCATCAATTATATTAATTCTTTAAATTAATTTTCGTTTTCTTCTTTTTAAATTTTTGAAATTTCGAGCCCTTGGTCTTCAAATTCTGCCGAAAATAAGGGAAAGCCAAATCAATTTATGTTGCCTCTGAATTCTGCCAAAAATGATGAAACCGAATTCTATTTCACTTCTGTTTTAATTGTGCACCAAATCTATATTTTGCTTCTGATTCTTGCCATAAACAAGCAGGTCCATTTCTTCATTCCTTTTCTTTTATTTATATTATTTGGTTTTATTTTTATTCTATTTTTCTTCTTTATTGTTGGGATGACACTATGAAATTAATAATTGATTATTGTGAATTTTATTTCATTATGATACCTAATATTAGTGCTCATCAAGATCTTGTAGCCTCATGTAAGTGATATGAAAATTTCAAGAGTTAGTGTGGGTATGCTTGTCCATATCGAATTAGATGGACTTGTGGGTTGAGATTAGATTAGTGGATATGGAAATTTAAGATTGGTTAAGAAACATTTGTTATTGATAAATATAAGCCAATATGATGATAAGAACTTATTGTGGAGTATAATTTTAGTAGAAGATTACTCTAATGATTTAAGTTTCATTAGTTTAGTATTCTTGGATGTGTTAGCTACATTTTATCTTTATTTTTACCCCTATAAGTGACTTGTTTAGTGTGAGGAAACTACATGTTATCGCATTGGTTTATTGGATTTTACGCTTATTTTGTTGCTTTGGTATTTTATTTCATTTCAGAATCTAATCATCAACACCGAGCACAAACTAGCCCCTTTGGTTGCATGCATTGCTCACCTAAACACCGAGGGCTCAAAGAAGTGAAATATCATGAGCCAAGACACAAGAACAAGCCAAAAAGAAGCCAAAATAAATCCACTTGACCAAAATAGGCTCGAGCAGCAATGCTCGAGCCAGAAGCTGCGTATTACATATCTGAGCTCCTTCGATCGGTTGAGCAAAGCTGGCTTGGGTCGAGCGAAGTGCATTCAAACTTCCAGAGCTTCTCATCATTGTAGAAATGCTAATAGATGATCGAATGCAACAAGAGGGGGGGGTGAATTGTTGTGTATTAGGTTTAAGATTTTTGCCTCTAATTTTTGCGGAATTGTATCAAGTAAAGAACAAAACTTAAACTTAAAAACGAAAAGAAAAATAATAAAAGGAGACAAAGATTTTACGCGGAAACCTTCTTGGCCTAATAAGAAGGAAAAACCACGACCCCCCGGGATTTCAAAATTCTCACTATGTTTTAGGCAATCAGTTACAATTACATAAAACAAATATGCTTCACTTGAAGCTTCTCTACTCTAGGCCTAATTCTCTTTCTCAATTCTCCCTTTCTCTTTCTCTATTCTCACAATTCTCTTTTCAATTCCCTTAGACTTTTTCGTAAGTCTAGTTACAACAAAAACACTCAATTACCCTTACAAGGCCAATTCTTAAGAAGATTAAAATTAAATAGTTGCTCAAGAAAAATATGATGAATTAATTGGCATTAAAATAACTTTGAATATTTTTCTTATTTTGATCTCACCTTAAGGACACTCTAAGATGGATATTGGTTGATCGTAGCTTCCCTCGTTTATAAAGGGAACAGCCATCAGTGCACTCAACCCACGATTTCCATGTAGTGCACTCACCCCATGACTTCCATTTACTTACTTGCTCCCAAAGAAAATTGGGAAGATATTGAAAGTAGAGGTGGAAAATGACTGCGGTTCTCTTGTACGGTTAATAGTACATGAGTCACTAGGAAGATCCTAAATTATAGGAGACTTGTTCAAAGTAGAGAATAAATCTCTTGGGTGTCCGAATTTATAGGAGACTAATTCAAAGTGAGGAATAAGTCTTCTCCATATTTTTAGGCGTTTAAAAAACTTTTTGCCAATTAATAAATTAATTTAATTAAGCAACTAATTAAACTTTTAACCTTTTACATTAACTAAAAACAGAAAACGTAATTTTCGTAACTTCCAGTCAATGTCTTCTTCAGACCTGTATCGTGGGGAACAGCGCACTGTCTCCATCTACAACTTTCGTCAGGACTTTAACTCTAGGAACAGTAAACTGACTTCTAAAGCAATTTTCCAACTTCTTGGATATTTGAGACATGTACAACTTCCACGAACCAAGTCATAGGCTTCATCAACGATTAACAAAATCGGATATTCACCTACAAAACAATCTCTAAAATATGTTTGTTTATTAAAAGTGAAGTCATCATCAAAACCTAAGAGGCCAACAATCATCAGCAAGACTCAATCCAGGTGTACAGTACATCCGCTCGACTGGTCGAGCAAGATGGCTCGGGTCGAGCGGAGCTAAATTTCACATTCTGTCCAATTTTTTAAGTTTCTGATGTTGGACTTGATGATGGCTCAACTGGTCGAGCGAAATGGGCGGCAGCAGCATGTGCAATCTTTTTAAGCATCATTCGAGGTCTAATTACATTTGTTTCTTCTAATTGCTGCTGCCAAGACTGCCAGCCACCCTACCCTATCTACTACGGGTGGCACCCCCCTCCTACAACCTAGGGGTTGTGGAGCAATCATGAACCACCACCCCCCACTTGTTTATGAAGCCTATAAATAGAGAAGAGGAAGAGGGAGCTATAATCTCAGTTTTCACCTTTCATTTTGAGTAATTTTTATGTATTCTTCATAGCTTTACTTTCATTTCAATTAAGAATTAGTGTTAGCATAATTTCCCTTTCAATTCAATTAAGTATTTTGACTATCCAAATACAATCTTAACTACATCCTTTATTGTAATATTTTGCAACTTGGAATTCTTCAACCATTGATGTACTATTATTGAAGCTTTTGGCAGGTATTTCTTTGAATCATCAAATCATCTTGTTCATCCTTAGATTGAGCTTAAAAGAGTAACTTCTATCCTTGATTATATTGTTTTCAATTCATGTCATTTAGTTATCTTTTATTGTTTGCCTTTAGTTTTATATATTCATGCTTGTAGTTCTTTAACTTATATTGTACTCATCTCTTTAGGATACTCTAGTTTATTTTATTCATATATGATTCTTGACTTATTTGCAATCTACATTATGAGTATGAGTAAGTAGTTTGTTTTGGCTTAGGCTAGGCATCATCACCATGTATGTAGGTTGAATTGCTTTCTTTACCTTTGGCTTGGTTGTGTTGTTTATAGTTTAAGATGGATTTTGATTTCATCTTGTAGTGTCGTTGAATTGAGGGCGAGAGTCGATTTTTAATGATAATCTATGCTTAAAATTTAAGACATCTCTATGAGAATAAGTAGATGCTTTGATTGGAAATGTTGAATGTGTGCTTCATTTCTTAAATTATGCTTTGCTCCATGAGAATAGGTAGTTAAGTATGTTTATGAAGCTTATGTTGCTCGAGAGAGAACATTAGTACTTATGACACGTTCTTCCCTATAACAAAATATCCATGACCATAGGTTAAGGTTTAGTAAAGACTACTTTGGTGAGAAAGTCTAGCCTATGCCTCTTAGCTTATTGATCATTTTATCCTTGCTTTCAGTTCATTGTATCCTATATACTTTTATGCTTTAAGTACTTTTAATTTCTTGTTTTAATTATATCTATCTCCAAACATCATATTCTACGTTTTTGAACACACTAATCGATCGAGAAACTATTAACTTAACCCTCACTCCTTGTGGGTTCGACCCATACTTGCCGATGTACTACGCTACGCCGTGCACTTGCGGTATTAATATTAAAGGACGTAAGGTCCCGATCAAGTTTTTGGCGCCGTTGCCGGGGAGTGGCGACTTTGTTAATTGTTTTTCTTGATTAGTTAGTTCATTGTTCTTTAACATTTTGAGTTGTTTTCATTTTTCTCTTCACTTTACACTTGACCCTGATTTTTGAGTGTAGTGTATGCAAACTAGGTGTCAAGGACAAGAAAATCTTATACCTATAAATTCTGAAATTGAGAGAAGAAGAAGGAGAAAGCTCTTAATCTTAGTCTTAATCTTTATGTTCTAATCTTTAATCCTAATCTTAATCTAAAATCCTTAATCATGTTGTTCTAATTTTTATTCTTAATCTTGATTCTTATTGCATATAAGTATTTTTTTTCCATTTGATAAAAATGTCATCTAAATTTAAGTGAAGTTAGAATTGCGAAGCCACTCTGATGTTCATTCAGGCTATGTGAACTAAATAGCACACTAAGTACACAGATTCACAGAATAACATGGATTCTTTAGAAATTAGAAATGGGAGTTGCAGATTATGTTTTTAGGTATTTGATTAGAATCTCACGTGAATTACTATGAAGCTAGACTACAAATCCAAATTCAAGAGTCTTGGTTTGGGGTGGATAGATTTGAGTTTATTGCTTAATTCATTTTATGAATACTATGTTTAGGTGAAATCAAGATTTATGTTGGCTGAATAACAAAACACCATGGTTGACTTTTTCGATTGATCAATATGAATCTCAAGTGAGTGGTTGACTATACCTCCCAGTTCCCACTTCTCTGTTTTGCTGGGGAATTGCTTGCTATTAAACCTTTTTTCCTCGTTTGAGAGAATGGTTTACATAGCTAATTGCGTACATTAGTTGGTGCCCAAGGGACTCTGAACCCTAGATCTGCCACTAGGGATAGTCATGGGTCCAAGACCCTGTTGGACCTGCCTCTTTTATAAGGGTCTGGGTCTTATTTTTTGAGACCCATCGAATTCGGGTCGATGGATCTAAAAAATAATTGACCGGTCCGGATTTA